>NC_025995.2:7360819-7617071 GCF_000442705.2 Elaeis guineensis
AAAATATCTAAATTTAGTGATTAATCAAGATTAGATTAATTTATTTCTCTTTTTAGGTTTTATGGTTAGGTATCTAATTTCCTAAATAGCTTATGAGGTGTCAATATATGGATTTGGTTGATTTTACAAGAAAGTAAGTTTGACTAAGTATACTAGATAAGTTAGAATGTAAATAAAAGGTAGAAATCAAATGTAGCAACTATATATTTTTCTATTGAGGAAATCTATTGGAAAAGAAGTAAATTATTTTAAAAGGCATGTTTAAAATATGTAGGAAGTCAAATCTATATAAATGATAAAAAATTATATTATTTGAAAGGCAATAGAGTAATCTAAAGTAAAAAATAAAGATCTAAAAAGTAGTAAAATAATTTTTTTTTATATTTTACAAATTTTTTTTATTTTTTTTCAAAACAATCATGTTAAGATCTCTGGTAATGGTGCCAAAATTTGATGCATATCATAGCATACCAAAATTAATCTTACTCACTACTATGTAAATAGAATGAGTCAGGATCTTATCCGTAGGGACCTTAGGTCGATTATTTTAAAAATATAAAAGAATAGATTATAAGAAACTATGAAAGAAATAAAGAGTTTGCAATAAAAATATTTTTTATTGATTAAATAAAGAAGTATACAATGAAAAAAAATAAAAGTTTGATACAAGAACAATGAAATCAAGTTGATCTTCTTGCTGTACTTGATAATGGATATGCTTTCTTGAATCCTTCGTCTTTCTCCATACAGACAGTGGCAGGATGGCTGCAAGGCTTAGTCTAGAAACTTCAAAGAAGAAAGATAGATGGAAGAGGGTATAAAAATATGAAAAGGATAGCGGCACTAAGATTAGGACATCTCTTAAATTTTTTGAGATGTGAAGAAGTATCTATGGAGGAATATGGTGAAGGATAAAGAAGAAGAAGATGGATTGCTAAGGTTAGTACCTCTCCTAGACTTATGAAAAGAGAGGAAGAGGGGGAAAGAGGGAGCTTGAAGAGAACTTAGAGTTGGCTTGATTAGAGAAGATGGAGGCCTTGGGATTTTATTTATAGAGAGAGGAGTGTGGCACTAGGTTTGTGGGTGTTTAAGAAATAGTGTCGCTTGAAAGAAGAGAGGCATGTGAAAGATCTTTGAGGGAGAAGTGCGGGTTCTAATGTTAGGACTTTGTGGCGCATGGGGAATTAGAGGAAAGGAGGCAGTGCATGTAAGAAAGAAAGATAGGGCAAAGGTTGTTGCATGAAAGAAAATTAAGAGGAGGGGCATAGGAAAAATCAGTGTGAAAAGAGAAGGCGATCTTCTTTAGATGGCATGGAGGAATTTTGTTGGTTTCACATGTAAGAAAGAAAGGATGGGTGGAGAAATTTTAAGGCATTGGGAATTGATTAGCATGAAGACTCTTAGGCACATTTTTGCTTTCTCTCCCTCTCTTTCTTCCACGATAAAAGAAATTTGGGGGAGCACATCATGTTGAGCATGGGATCTTGAGATAGGGCATCAAAATCTCTCTCCTCCTTCTTAGGGTTTAGATGTGATGCATCCTTTGATAGCCCTTGGATCTTTGGAAGTTGTTTCTTATCTCTTCATTTTTAACTCGTGTTCATACTTGGTTCCTTATCTTCTAATCTGAGCCCTTCATTGGAGAGGTTACTTCTTGACTCTTGATCTTTAAGTCACGTTCATATTACAATTGAAGCTGGTTACCTGGTTCACTTAAATCTGATTCGATTTGAGTCCAATTTAATTTGTATGGACCCAAACTCCTAACTACTTTTAAAATAGACTAGAGAGTATCAAATTCTTAATATATAAAGTATAATTAAATAGAAATATGTACCTCTAGTGACTTAATTCAAGTGTTCATCACCTGCCTCTCTCGACCCCGGCCCCCTCAGCCCCACCTCCCTCGGCCCCGGCCCCTTAGGCCCCCCTTAGCCCTACCTCTCTCTACCCCACCTCCCTCAGTCCCCTTCGACTCCGCCTCCCTCAGTCCTGACCCCCTCGTCCCCCTTTGACGCTGCCTCCCTCGGCCCCCTTTGGCTCTGCCTTCCTCGACCCCACCTCTCTCGACCCTGGCCCCCTCGGCCCCACCTCGCTCGGCCCCCTTTGGCCCTGTCTCCATCGGCCCCCTTCAGCCCCACCTTTCTCAGCCCCACCTCTCTCAACCTCAGCTCCCTCAGCCCCACCTCTCTCAGCCCAGCCTCCCTCAGCCCCGAGCCCCTTTGGCCTCGGCCCCGGCGACCCTCCCAGCTCTGTGCGACCCCCTCCCTACAGCATAGGCATGAATTTTTTTTTAAATTTTATTTTATAATAATATTTATAATCATTTATAATATTTATAATAATATTTATAATAATTTTATAATTAAAAATATTTAAAGAGAACCCCCGTTGGTAGATTTTGGGCCGTGCCGGTAGATTTTGGGCCATTGGATTTTGAGCCGGATCTGGGTCAGGATTCTGGTCAGGATCCAGTTTGAATCTGGATCATGATTTAATATATGTATTGATGTAACCTTAGACTCCCATTCAAGAGTCGATCATAGGGTCCCCAAAATGGACTCTATGAACAGCTCTTGAATTCTCCATTTGGACAGTTTAAAAATACATCAATTTTTTATTGTGTAATGGCATTTTTTGTTCTATTATAAAAAAATTCATCGTAGTTATCTCATTTATTCTCCAGATACATATTAGATGTGGTTAAAATATGATTCATCTATATCATGTACTTGAGGAACTATAGGGAGACGTTGCCAAATTTTTTCTAGATATAGAACAAAGAACAAAGCTATGGCAACAATAAAAATAATACATTTTTGAAAGGGATAGGACCACACCTGTTAGGAAGGAGTTGATGGAGTTAGGATTCATTAAGCATTATTTTATTTTCCTGTGTAATGATGTTATGAACTCTAAGCATTAGTATGCGTGTGCAAATTATAAGCAATTACTATCAAATTATCTTACTATTATGGTATTGTGTCTCATTTCCACACATAATTTAATTACAGTATCACCATTTTTATAATGAATATGGGGTGGATGAAGTTGAGTAGGCTCTCATCAGAATATGAGGCTGGACTTCAAAAGTTTCTTAATTTTACTATAGAAAAATTTAGAGATCATGGACTTATCTAATATTCTTGTAAGAAGTGTGTGGATGGGCCTTGGCTACCTCATCAAAATGTAAATGATCACCTCACTATTTATAACTTTAAATCTGGCTATAAAATTTATTGGGATCAACATGATGATGGTAGGCCACAAGGAGGTGATCAATATGATGGAGGAGTGAAACCAATAGTTCGTGATATCTTTTCATTTGTTGGCCACAATGATGGTGCATCTATGTCCATGCTTGATCCTGTGGTTGGTAGAATGACAAACAGTGAGGATGTGGAGAAGGTCCGTAAGTTGATGGAGGATGCTAATATTCTGTTGTATCTCGGATGTGAAAAGATAGTGAAGCTTGAGTTTTTAATCTAGTTGTATCATGCGAAATACTCCAATGGGTTCAGTAATAATGGAGTGAACACATTCTTTCAGATATACACAAATTTTAAAAAATAATTATGAGACATCGAAGATTATTGAATAGTTGGGCTTTACTTACTACAAGATATATGCATGTCCTAATGATTGCATGTTCTATTGGGAGGGAGATGCCAACCAAAATAAGTGCACGAGGTGCAGTGTATCAAGATGAAAATAGAATAAAGATGACACATCGACCTATGTTCCTCAAAAGTTGATGTAGCACTTTTCTTTGATATCAAGATTACAAAAGTTATTTATGTTGGAAATGACATCGAAGGACATGAGATAGCATGAAGAGGAGCAAACAAAAGATGATGCATTGAGGCATCCAACCGACGGAGAGGCATGGCAAAAGTTTAATGAAATACATCCCAATTTTGCATAAGAGATAGCAATATGAGGTTGGACTTGTCATGCGAATGGTTTCAACCCATTCAAGAACATGCATACCAACCATAGTGTATGGTCAGTATTTACTCCTGTTTACAATCTCCCACCATGGATGTGTATGAAAAAATCTTTCACTTTCATGACAGTGCTCATCCCTGGACCGATGGAGGTAGGAAATGATATTGATGTCTATTTGCAGTCTCTTATTGTCGAGCTGAAACAGTTGTGGGTTCAGGGTATTTCAACTTTTGATGCTTTGATGAATGAGTCATTTTTTATACGCACGGTACTTATATGGATAATAAATAATTTTTCAGCTCATGTCCTAATGTCGAATTGGAGCATGACAGGTGAGCTAGCATGCCTGCTTTGTAGAAAACACATTCGATCTAGAAGGTTGATATATCAGAGGAGCTTTAGCTTTATGGGGCATCAACGCTTCCTTCGTTCAAACCATCCATACATAAGGGATGCATGCTCCTTCGATGGCACTGTTGAAGAAGATGATGTTAGATGTATGTTCTAAAAGCTAATCTGACTGATACATTGTAATAAATTTAGGGCATAATTTTATACTTAATATATTGATATGATCAAGGGCAACTTTAATTTTCATTCAAGTGTGATGTGTCCTTAAATCATCCATGAAAGCAATACTTCGATACATATTCTCAAAGTACTGAGAATTAGAGATATGTATATAATTTTTAAATACTTTTAATCATAGTATCATCATGAGGATGATGATCGATCCAGATAGACCGACACACAGATCACTTCTTTTGGGATAGATAAGTCTCTGATCTATAGTGTAGAGACACCGAGCGATGAGTGTTGGTAGTTGTTAGGGAATAACTAGTACTGAGCATGATATATAAGAGATCATTTGAATTTCTACTTAATCGTCAGTGATTGTCTCGATGCTATAGTTATATGAATAATTTTTTGGCCTATGATGGTATGATTACTTGCAGTGAGACTACTGGAGTTTGACTGATACATAGACATGACTTTATTGAGACTTTGTAGTGGATGTTGGCAACAGTTGTCCACTGTAGGAGTAGAGTATGCATCTAAATGAAATCTATCGATCTTGATAGAAAAAAATAGTCCTATGAAATTTGAGAGGCTAAGTCCGAGAGTCTGTGGTCACAGTAGTATGATTAATAAAAAAAAATTATGAGGATCATAATTAGACTTGAGCTAAATGAATCTATCATATTACTGATGATGAGGTTTGATAATTTATTCATAACCTACCATCTAGTCGACACTCATGATAGAGGGACTGAATCACATATGAACTACACCTTGAGATTTTTTTCGATTCTACTAGGTTACCACTATATATTGCTAGGTGTCATTGGTAAATTGTGAGAGCTCATTAGGGTTGCTCAAGATCAACAATCCTTGATGAGTTAGAGTAGAATTATTTCGATATATTAAAAAAAAATTCAATGATACTATGATAAAGATCATGGTATATCTCACTATCAGATAGAATTGAACCTATAGGGTCACACAACAGAGGGATTAGATCTGAAATAAGCAATTAGGCTTATGAAGTCTCAATTGAGTTTAGAAAAATCTTATTGGGTTCAGAGTAATCTTGCTAGCACATGGTTGAATTTTTTTTTTTGCACTTGAATTACTTATTTGACAAGATTAACTTAAGTTAATTACTTGCTAATAATCTTAATGAATTAGATTCATTGGGCTCCAATTGTTGGGTGCCTAGAGTTTTAGACCATATGTATTAAGGGTTCAAATCCTTAATCCATTTCTTTGATTGTTTGTATTGGAGCACCACTTGATTTGATCAAGTTGAGCGTGCCCACATAAAGAGGACATGTAGGACTAGCATGGGGCATCCCCTAAGCTCCATGTGGCATATGAAAAAGTGAATAAAAAGACTCCAATAGTTGGTGCCTTATGGATCTCCTAAAGGGGGTCAAATATCTAAAGCAATAAGGATTCCTAATGCAAGTAGGACTTGTATTAAAGGGCTATTTGCTTTTGAATAGAACTCAAATCTTTTGTCTATTTAAAGGAGCCTTCTGTAAGGCTTTTATGATTAGATTTTTAGCAGCTCCCATGCCTCCTAAGATCACCCCATGCCTCCCTCTTTTCTCTCCTTCGTTCCAACGCCCAAAGGAGCTTGGGCATCCTCCATCTCCATGCCTAAATGGTGTTTGGGTGTCCCTCCTTATTTGCTGGTTTTTAGACTTTGGTTGTTTCATAGTCAAGGAAAGAAGAGTAAGAGAAGAAGAGAATAAAAAGATCAAGAAAAAAATCAAAGAGTTGACCATGATCCAAGCTTTATTCAGATTCGCAAGATGATTATTCTTGAAGAAGAAAGACAACACCATAGAAGACTGTTTCAGACTGATCTTGAATAGATATCCATAGAAGTTGGATACTTGTATAGTTAAGAGAGAGCCTACCTTCTTTCAGATCTAGATTCAAAGAAAAAAATTACGAAACAGGTATGTGACTTAATCACATATTTAATTTCAACATAAAATTTAGCATATATTCAATTTTAACATATAAAGTAGATCTTTGTATTCTATATTTTATGCATATATAATTTAGATTAAAAAATATTTTAATCTTTTATTTTATTATATTATTTAAAAAAAATTAAAATATATATGTATGCCCCTTGATGAAATTTCAACAATGGTATCAGAGCCACAGATTTCATATACATGAAATTGACATATATATTTTTAAAAAAAATTTAAAATTTAATTTTTCTTGATACATGAGATATATAAATAATTATTTTAAATTTTAAATTTATTTTAGATTTAGTTTTTAGATAATATATTCAATATGTGAGGGCATGTATAGATTTGAAATTTATTCTAGATAGGATTTTAGTTTATGTATATGTGATATATTGATGTATACATAAATCTAAAAATTAATTTGATCTAATTTATAATTCATATATAAGATATATGATTACATATTTAGATCTAAAAATTAGTTTTGATATGATTCATGATTTGTATATGAGATATATAATATCATGTTATGATCTAAATTTTGTTTACATCTAAATTTTACATACATATATGAGATTTATGCTTGTATATTAAATCTAAAAATTAGTTTCATGATTTAAAATTTATTTTTTATATAAAAAATTTAGATTTAAATTTAATTTTAGAATCTAAAATTTGTGTTTGTGCATGAGGATTTTGACTATGAAAAAATCAAAAATTAAGTCATGTAATTAGATTGCATTTAGAGTTTTTGATTTGAACATAATGGGTCTAATTTGATTAAATAATTGATCAATTCGAGTTAAATATTGATTAAGATTAGGTTAATTAAGTTTTAACACCATATAATTATTATGATCAAATTAATTAAATTCTATATATAGAATCGATTAACCTATGGATCTAATTCAGCTTGATTGTTTGAGCTTGATTCGCTTAAGCTAACCTATTTGAATCAATTAACCTATTGATGTCTAAGGTAAGTAACTAAGAGATGATTATTTAATTAGTTTCATTTACTGATCTGATCAATTTATTAGTATCTAAAGAAAGCAACAGGGAGACCCCCATCGATCTCTACTTATCTAGTCAATTTGAAAGATTGAGTCATGAATAAGGTGGCTTTGTCGTCTGCTTTAGTCCATGCCAATTAGATCGATCATATAATAACTGATTAAATGAGATCTAAACCTAAATTTTTCCATAAATATTAAGTCCATAGGTCTTCCACCATTGCAGATGTGCGGGTGTGATACTGGTATTAATTGTTCTCAGCTGGTTATAGTAATTCAGTTGCATCAGAAATATATAATCACTCTATTAGCAAAGAGTTGCTTCAGGATAAAGATGAAGTTGGACCCAATAACTATTAAGTGAGAAATCCAATGATGATTTTATACCTACTTGTGAATGGTGGATCGGATTTAACTAAGGAGTATGATCAATAATTGTTAGGTGAGCCCACATAACTTAGAGACCAAGTCGCTGCGATATGCTTAGAGAAGTATCTGGATAAAGAGTTGTCCATACATTGCTGCGTGTATTATCAATAACTATTAGGTGAGGTGCATGACATCGGTGGGACCGCAGCATCCACTAAAAATTCAGTCATCGTGTTAGAATTTTTGCTTCCCATCCGAAGAGTGTAGGGATTCCAAAAAATAGTAAGAGTCATTATTTGCTTAGAGATCAAGTTACTACAACATACTTAGAAATCAAGTTGCTGCAACATGCTTAGAGAAGTATCTAGGTAAAGAGTTATCCATACATCAGTGTGTGTATTACTAATAACATTTAGTGAGGTGCATGGCATCGGTGGGACCACAGCACCCACTAGAAATCTTGTCACTTTGGGATTTTTGCTTCCTACCCGGGGAGTGTGGGGATCCAAAAAAATAGTGTGAGTCATTATTTACTTCTTAAAATTCTTAGAGCAAATATAACTTTAAAGTATAAAAATCTAACTTGAATCTCTACTCTTGTAGTTAAACCATATCAGCTTCAAACCCTTTAGCCCGTATCCTTGAATCCAATCATTTGATCAAAACAAATTTTAAAGATTGGCTAAGAAACCTTAGGATTGTCTTGACTTCTAAAAAATTTGGCTATGTACCTGACTAAGAACCCCGAGTATTACCAAACCATCCTACTACTGAGCAAAAAATAGTATATAAAAAGTGGATAGATGAAGATAGTTGGATTAAGTGCTATGTGCTGACTTCCATATCAAATGAGTTACAAAGTCAGTATGAGTATATACCCACTGCTTAGGTTATGATCACTCTCCTACAAGAGTTTTATAGTGAGCCGAGTTGCACAATATGCTTTGAAGTATCCAAGAGATTTTTCAATCTGAAGATGCATGAAGGCCAGTCAGTTCATGAGCACTATATGATAGCGATCAAGGATATTGAGGAGCTTGAGAAGCTCGAGTTTGATATACAAAAAAATTACAGATGGATTTGATCTTTCAATCCCTTACGAGTTCATATAGTCAATTTATTATAAATTATCATATGAACAAACTAGATTGTACTATATCCGAACTGATCAATATGTTGGTCACTGCTAAGGAGATCTTGAAGAGTTCAAGGGGCTATCGAGCAAACTTCTTCATCCAAGAAAATATCGGGTTGGAAGAAGAAGAATAAATCTACGAAAAAGTAAAAGAAAGAGAGCAAGCCAAAGAAGGATGTTCCGAAGAAGGCCGAAGCAAAAAAAAATTATTTTCACTATGATGCTGACATCCACTAGAGGAGGAACTGTCCACTCTACCTAGAAAACCTAAAGACCAAAAAAGGTGACAAACCTTCAAAAGGTATGCTCGTAATTGAATCGAACCTTATAGTTTTTTCTTCTTCTAGTTGGATATTGGATTCTGGTTCGAGTGCTCATATATGTACTTCAATGTAGGATCTAATAGAAAGTAAGAGGTTGAGAGAAGGTGACATGATCCTTAGGTCAGTAATGGAGCAAAAGTTGCTGTAGAAGCTATTGGCACTTATCCTTTTCGATTACCATCAGGGTTTAGATTAGATTTGAAAGACTATTATTTTGTTCCTATAGCTAGCCAGAATTTGATTTCTATATCAGTGCTAGTACAGGATGGTTTTAATTTTAATTTTAATAAAAACTTTTATTTCATGTACTTATAAAATAAATTGATTATATGTGATCTTTTAATTGACAGTCTTTATCACTTGTATGTTGATGCGAATATAAATTTAAATAAGCAAATAGTAAGTGCCGTAGGTCAAAAGAGATTCAGAGACAAAATTAATCAAAAGTACTTATGGCATCATAGACTAGACCATATTGAAGAGAACAGGATAAACAAACTGAAAAGAGATGAGATTCTTGGCTCTTTTGATTCAGAGTCATACCCAACTTGTAAATTTTGCCTTCAAGAAAAGATGGCCAAGTTACTCTTTATGGGACATGGGGAAAGAGCTATTGAGTTATTTTTTTTGGTATACACTAATGTATGTGGGCTATTTGATGTGTAGGTTAGGAGTGGTTATATCTACTTCATCATCTTTACTGATGATCTATCATGGTACAGATATGTGTATCAATGAAATACAAGTTTGAAGTCTTTAAAAAATTTAAAAAATTCAAAAATAAAGTAGAGAACAAACAGATAAATTTATTAAGATTTTTTGATCTGATCGAGGAGGTGAATACTTTAGTCAGAAATTTTTAAGATATCTTAAGGACAACGATATAGTCTCTCAATGGACTCCTTTTGAAATACCTTAGCTCAATGAGATATCTGAAAAGAAGAATAGGATCCTATTAGATATGATCAGATCCATGATGAGCTTCACTGATTTATTCTTATATTTTTGGAGATATATCTTATTAACTGTAATTCACTTATTGAATAGAATTCCATCAAAATCAGTTTCTACTACACCATATAAGATATGGCATGGTAAGAAGCTAAGTCTAGATTATCTTAAGACTTGAAGATGTCGAACCTATGTTAAGAGATAGATGACTGATAAATTAGAGGATAGATCTTTGTTGCCCAGCTATGCAACCCAAGAGGGGGGGTGAATTGGGTTTCTAAAAATTTTAAGCCCAACAAGTAACTTATGAAGAACAAAACAATGGCTTTAAATCAATATTAATTACCTAAAGTAGTATTGCAAGGATATAATAAAGAAATAAGATAAAGCGATAAAGCACACCACAAACACAAGGATTTATAGTGGTTCGGTGCTAACCTTGCACCTACATCCACTCCCCAAGATCCCACTTGGGAATTTCAATCCACTATCCTTTGTATTCAACCCGAATACAAAACGTCGGAAACTCCGACACTAGCTATCCCAAGCTAGAATACAAGACGTCGGAAACTCCGACCCTAGCTATCCCAAGCTAGAACACTTGTTTCCCGGGTACAAGCAAACCCAAAACACTCCGATTTCAGGTTCGGATCAACCTTTCCTTGTTTTGAAAATCCTCCAAAAACAAGAGCAAAAACTCACAAAGAGTAAGAATATTTAGAGCACAGATTAATACAATAACAGCTCCTTAAATGAGCAAATATAACAATAAAAGCTTTACTCAAATGAAGAACCCCTTTTTCAGATTTTCTCAAGATGAATGAATGGTTGAACGCTTGAGAAGAGGTTGATTGTTGATTGAAGATCTCTTGAAAGCTTTGAACGATCTCTAGATCAAGGTTGAAACGATAGGCGTGAAGAATTCTCTCCTTGAAAGATCTTTCTTTTCTCTTTCACAATCTCTCTGGTATATTGTGGATCCTCTCTCTTTTTCTCTATGGATATTTCGTTGATCTCAGGCTTTTTCTTGCAAATTTTGGATCCTCTCTTCTGTTCTTCTCTTTTTCTTCTTTTTCTCTTCACATTTGATTTCACGTTTGATCCGCTATTTAATCTGTAATTTCTTTCATCAAATTAAGCATTTTGTAGCATTAGAAGCAAGAGAAAATAATTTAGGCAGATAAAGAGCCGTTAGAGGATTTTTAGGAAGCATAAATGGCAATTAAAATGGGCAAAAAAAATAGCCGTTGCTGACATTTTCCATCGCAGGGGTCGACTCATGAGTCGACTCATGCTTCAGGGGTCGACTCATGAGTCGACCTCTGTTGCAAAAACCAGAGAATGCTTTTCTGGAATTTCTTGGCTCAAATTAGCAGGGGTCGACTCATGAGTCGACTCATGCCTTGTGGGTCGACTCATGAGTCGACTCACAGGTCGTGCCAAGCCAGAAAACTAGCGTGCCAAGGAGAATTTTTGCGTGCCAATCAGCTCACAGTGCCATGAGTTGACTCATGAGTCGACTCATGCACTTCAAACCTTCATAACTTCAAAAATATAAGTCCAAACACAATGAAATTTTCACCAATAGATTTCAAATCATTTGTTCTACCAAATGATACTATCAAATCAGGATTTTAGTGAAATTATGATTTTGCCCTTGAAGAGCATAAGGACTTTTTCATTTTAAAATTTTGTATCCCTTCAATCTGCTTTGTAATCATCAAAATCAATCTAGGAGCAACAATCTCCCCCTTTTTGATGATGACAAAACATATGAATAAAAATATTTATGTTAATGCATTAATTTCAAAAGAATCCATTATAGGTGTATATGCTTGAAAAGAGTATGATTCTTTTGGCATGTAATATAAATGCAAAAATAGTTTGTCCATTTTCTTAAAGATTTGAAAAGGGTATTAGATCATTTTGAGTTCAAGATATATCAGAGCAAGAGAAGATAAATAACTTTTTCTATGTATCAGAGCAAAAATAATTTTTACAATGATATCAGAAAAGATTTTATAATGTATCAGAGCAAGAAAATTTTTAATGTATCAGAAAAAATTTCATACAGTATTAGAGCAAATGTTATAATATATTAGAGAAACCTTCACACTGTATCGGATCAAATGTTAGCATGTATCAGATCAAGTTGAAAGAAATTGTAGGATGTATCAGAGTAAAACAAATTTCTTATTGATGTATCAAGGTGAGTAAAATTTCAAAAGCAAGTTTGAATATCAGAGCTTATATATAAAAAAATACTTATTTGCATTGTACTCATGATTTTGCTTTTGATGGATAACTTTTTGTTAAAGTTCTGTCTGATACCAAATTTTGATACCAAAATTTCTCAAAGTTTTGTTTAATCTTTCAATCCTTGTTTTTGTTTAATTTCTCCAATATTTGTTTAATTTCTTCAATATTTGTTTTAATTTAATTTCTCTCCCTTTTTCTCATAATTTAGGATTTTGCTTTTTGTCTAATTTCAATTTTTGTTTAATTTTAATTTCTCCCCCTTTTTGACATCATCAACCATAGTTAACTCTTTCTTTTCCTTTTCTGAAAATATTCTTTAATTTCTTCCTCTTTAGAGTTTTTCACAGATGTTTGCTCCCCCTTAATATAGCAATTATCAATAGCAAACAACAACAAGGAGAAGATAATATTTCAATAGATGTATCAGAGATTGAAATATAACCAAAATATAATCATTACAAAGATATAGGTAAAAGATGATTTCATTAATAGCATAATTGTTTCAATACATAAAATTCAACCAGCTAAATGTCAATACATGGCCCCAAGGTATAGATCCTAGAACAAGATACTAACTCCTAGAACCTAGTAAAGATCAAGATAAGTCAATGATCAAGACAAATCATGGATCGGAGTCATCAGATATGGTATGAGAAGATGATGGATCAGAAGTGCGTCCTCTACCCCGTCTGCCTCTGCCACGAGTAGGAGAACGAGATGAACTGGGAGGCTGAGAACGCTGAGATACTAGGGCTGATACCATGAGTCTGATAGAATCAAGTACGTTCAGTGCTCTGGAAACAGATTGAAGTAGAGCAGTGAACTGGGTGGTAGCATGCTCACTCGATCCTCTGATCTCTTTCCTCAGTAGCTCATATCCACCTTCTAATGCTCCTCTGAGCCTTCCAACCTCTGCAGTGAGGTCTGTGACCTCAATAGTAGACTCCTGTGGCTGGGGATGGGCCAATGCAAGAACTTGCCCCTGTAAGTCAAGAACTCTGCCAGTAAGTCTCCAGACTGTATCCTCAAGCTGCTGTATCCTGACGGACTGATCTGAAATCATCTGAAATACAGTGGAGATGTGGGGAGTAATGGTCTGATCAGAAGAAGTAGCTCCAGGTGCAAAAGAAGTACTACTCCACTGGCTAGACAACAAAGAAGCCACACGCTGAGATATATGCTCGATCTGATCATCAGCCAGTCTGAACTCTGATGGAGGTGCTCTGCTCTCTGGCTGATACACTGGTGTGGGCATCCTAGTAAACTCAGAAGGGCCAGCCTCAGTATCAGGAATGAACTGGGTATCTGGTGAAGCTGCCCTGAAGTCATGTACAGGAGAAGATGGACCTTCTTCTTCTACTCTGCCTTCAGTTCTGTCTTCAGCTCTTTCCTCAGCTCTCTCCTCAGCTCTTTCTTCAGAGCCCTTGATCCAACCACCAACAGTCTTTGTAATTCCCATTCGGTGCAGGCTGTGTTGGTTGAAAGTTCCACATGTGAGAGCTTGGTAGGTGTCTCCCCCTCACAGCTAACTCCAAACCTCCTAAATACTCTAGTAAGGGCCATACCATAAGGCAAGTGTGCCTTGGATCTGTTCAAAGTTTCTCTCATGGCCTCTATCATAAGTGCAGGGAGGTTTAGGGGGGTCTGAGTGATGATATGAAACATGACACATACATCTCTGCCAGATAGTAAGTCATGTCTACCACTCCTAGGAAAGAATAGTTTTGTCACAATCTGATGCAGGACCCTCATCTCAATGGACAGTAGCTTTGCTTCCAATCTGTTTAAACTTCCTGAAAAATCTTCTCCTAAGATAATTCTGATCCCTTCTTCTTTAATTGGGAGTTTCATATATGAGTATCCTTCACTAGGCAACTGAAGTATCTCTCCCAATATCCTAGAATCCAAACAGATGTCAATCCCCTTTACAGTTGAAGTCACAGACCCGTTTCCATAATTTAGGTTCTGGTAGAACTCTCTGACTAGATCAACAAAGGTGACTTTCTTAAGAGAGCAATAAAGTTCCCATCCTTGATTTTTGATCTTGGTAGCAAAAGTAAAGCCTTCTTTCTCAAAGAACCGAAAATCTATATTTTTCTCGGTTTCTACTTTTCTATCAGAAAGAAGATTTACACTGGGGCTTATGGAGGATTGAGAGGGACCTTGAGCAGGTACTGAAACTGGATCGGGAACACTGAAAGACTGAGCATGCCTTTTCTTTCGGACAATTTCCTCAGGCTCTCGGATTGATTTCCTTCTTTGGGGAAGTTTCATCTTTGGAGCCATATCCAAAAAGTAGCAGACAAGAAGACTTGAATTCAGTGGAGGAGGGATCACAAAAGAGTAAAGAAGAATTTTGGTGGAGAAAAGAAGTGAATTTTGAATGAACGGTGAAGTTCTAGGGCATGTTCCACCCGCGCCAATCACTGTGAGAAAGCATAGAAAAATCCTTTTCAAGGAGGCGATTTTTGGTGGAGAGTAGGAGGGAGAATTGTCTCGAGATAAATCCTTGGATTTGGAGCAAAAAAGAGTTGGAAAGAATGGCTTTCGGAAGGAAGACGATGAGAAGATGAGTCGTCTCACAAACAGGGTTCCCGTTTAAAAAACAATGAGCCCGTGGGAAGTTTGTGGGATTTACAAGTTTGCCATTGAGTCGACTCATGGGGGTCGACTCATGAAGTTCAGAAATTCAGGAAAAATGCAAATAAATTCCAAAAAAATTCGAAATTTTGGGAGAAAGAATTTTGCTCAAAGATAAGTTTTTAGAGTGATAAATCTGAGCTTTTGGGACCAGGATAGATGTGGAAAATTGAGCTCTAAGAGTTTTTGACATCTATTCTTTGGAAATTGAGAAATTTCAGACAAATGGATCTAGAACTCCTAGATTTCTCCTAATTTCACAGAATCTATCCTCACTAAGGGCCTTTGTAAAGATATCAGCTAATTGATTTTCAGTGCTAACATATTCAAGAATTATATTTTTGTTTTGAACATGTTCTCTTATGAAATGATGTCTTATTTCAATATGTTTAGATCTTGAGTGTTGTATTGGATTTTTAGATAGATTTGTGGCACTTGTATTATCATATTTTATTGGTGTTTCATTAAGTTTGATTCCAAAATCTTCGAGTTGTTGCTTAATCCACAAGATTTGAGCACAACAACTTTCGGCTGCAATGTATTCGGCCTCAGCCGTAGACAGTGCCACCGAATTTTATTTCTTGCTAAACCATGAGATTAGGTTAACTCCAAGAAATTGGCAAGTTTCACTTGTGCTTTTTCTATCTAATTTACATCCAGCAAAATCAGCATCAGAATATCCTAACAAATTAATTTGTGAGTCCTTAGAGTATCATAACCCTATAGTTTGTGTACCATTTAAGTATCTAAGGATTCTTTTAACAGCATTCAAATGAGATTCCTTAGGATTAGATTGATATCTTGAACATAAGCAAACACTAAACATGATATCAGGCCTACTTGCAGTTAGATATAATAATGAGCCAATCATACCTCTATAGTATTTTAAGTCTACGCTTTTACCTTCATTATCCTTGTCAAGCTTACATGAGGGACTCATTGGTGTGCCAATTGGTTTGCAGTTCTCCATTCCAAATCTTTTGAGTAGTTCCTTGGTGTACTTGCTTTGGGTGATGGAGATTCCCTCTTTTGATTGTTTGATTTGGAGTCCGAGGAAGAAGATGAGTTCTCCCATCATGCTCATCTCGAACTCTCCCTGCATAAGCTTAGCAAAGTCTTGACAAAGGGATTCATTAGTAGACCCAAAAATTATGTCATCAACATAAATTTGTATAATTAGCATATCATTTTGGTTTTTTTTAATAAATAGGGTTGTGTCTACATTGCCTCTTGAGAAACCATTATTTAGTAGAAATTTGCTTAGCCTTTCATACCATGCTCTAGGTGCTTGTTTTAGACCATATAAAGCTTTATTTAATCTAAAAACATGATTGGAAAAAGCATGATTTTCAAATCCAGGGGGTTGTTCTACATATACTTCTTCAGAAATATATCCATTTAAAAATGCACTTTTAACATCCATTTGAAATAATTTGAATTTCATAAAGCAAGCATAAGCAAGTAGAAGTCTAATGGCTTCTAATCTAGCAACAGGTGCAAAGGTTTCATCAAAATCAATTCCTTCTTCTTGATTATATCCCTTAGCAACCAGTCTTGCTTTATTTCTAATTATATTTTCATGCTCATCTAATTTGTTTCTAAAGATCCATTTTGTGCCAATTATTGAATAATCTTTAGGTCTTTTCACTAAGGTCCAAACATTATTTCTTTCAAATTGACTGAGTTCTTCTTGCATAGCATTAATCCAGTTATGATCATTTTCAGCTTCTTCAAAAGTTTTAGGTTCAAGTTGAGATACAAAAGCACAATGATTAAGTACATCTCTAAGTGAAGAACGTGTTTTTACCCCATGCATAGGATCACCGATAATTAATTCCTTAGGGTGGTTGTGAACATACCTCCATTCCTTGGGTAAGTCATTTGTACCTTGAGGTTGTTCTCGAATTTCTTCACCTTTCTCATTTTGTTCATCTTCTTGATCCTTGTCTTCTGGAGTTGCTGAATCTTTCAGAGTGATCTCCTTCATACCTTCTATTAGTGGATCTGCATCATCAACACCCTCATTCTTCCTTGAAGGAAGATCGTTAGATTCATCAAAGACAACATGTATGGACTCCTCAACTACTAAGGTTCTTTTGTTGAACACTCTAAATGCTTTACTAGTGGAGGAGTAACCTAGAAGGATTGCTTCTTCTGATTTTGCATCAAATTTACCAAGTTTTTCTTTGCCATTATTTAATACAAAACATCGGCAACCAAAAACATGAAAATAGGCAATATTTGGTTTTCTTCCTTTCCAAAGTTCATAGGGGGTTTTCTTTAAAAATTATCTTATTAAAGCACGATTTAAAATGTAACATGCTGTGTTAATAGCTTCCGCCCAAAAATATTTTGGAAGGTTGCTTTCACAGAGCATGGTACGGGCCATTTCTTCTAAGGTTCTGTTTTTCCTTTCAACTACCCCATTTTGTTGGGGTGTCCTAGGAGCAGAGAAGTTATGGCCAATTTCATTTTCATCACAAAAATTTTCAAATTCATGATTTTCAAATTCTGTTCCATGGTCACTTCTAATATTTTGAATTGAAAACCCTTTTTTATTAGTGACTTTTCGATGAAATTTAGTGAAAATTTGAAAAGTTTCATTTTTGTGAGCTAAAAAGAAAATCCAAGTAAAACGAGAGTAATCATCAATTATTACAAATCCATATCGTTTTCCTCCTAGACTAGTGGTTTTAGTTGGTCCAAATAAATCCATATGTAAGAGCTCTAAAGGTGTAGAGGTTGAAACAGTGTTTTTGGATTTAAATGATACTCTAGTTTGTTTACCTAATTGGCATGCATCACAAATTCTATCCTTTTCAAAATTCAATTTTGGCAAACCAAGAACTAAATCCTTTTTGATTAATTTTGAAAGAGAATGCATGCTAATATGTGCAAGTCTACGATGCCACAGCCAACGAGTCTCATTTATTTTAGCATTTAAGGAAACTAGGCATTGCATGTCTAATTTAGTTAAATCATTCAAGTCTACCATATAAACATTGCCATGCCTATGTCCTATAAATTTAATGCCATCGTTAATAGGACTCGTCACAATGCAAACAGATGATTCAAAACTTACTTTATACCTTTTATCACAGAATTGACTAATGCTAAGTAAGTTATGCTTTAAACCTTCAACTAGTAAAACATTTTCAATGTATTTGGAGGGAGTGATACCAATGTTACCTATCCCGATGATCTTTCCTTTGCCATTATCTCCAAAGGTGACCATCCCTCCATCCTTAGCATCAAGCGTGATGAATTGTGATTCATCACCAGTCATGTGTCTCGAGCATCCGCTGTCAAGATACCATTTCCTGTTTCCTTCTTGGGATGCTAGACACACCTGCAAGCACAGATCAAGTTTCTGTCTTAGGTACCCAAGCTTTCTTGGGTCCTTTCAGGTTAGTCAGAATGGTTCCTTTTGGAACCCATATTTTCTTTGTGTTTGCATATTTGTTAATAAGACATGTGTATGATTTATGTCCTATTCTTCCACATTTAAAACAAGTAATATTTGTAGGCTTTTTGCTTGAATAATTTGCATAAATATCCTTCAAAAATTTTTGTTTCTTCAGGGGTTTATAACCAAGTCCAGCCTTATCATATATAGCTTTCTGATTATCAAGGATCATATTTAGCTTGTTTGAACTTAAGGTGAACTTATCTACTATAGATTTCAGCCTGTTAATTTCATCCTTAAAGTTTTGATTTTTTTGAATCAATGTGAATTTTTCAATTGAAAGAATTTCAGCTTGTTTCACTAAGGACTGATTTTTCAATTTCAGCTCTTTGTTTTTCTTCCCTAGTTTCTTTAATTCATCAATTGAATCATAGAATGCTTCATGCAATTCTTCAAAAGTAAATTCACTAGTGGATTCAGAAGTTACCTCATTTTTATGTGCCATCAGGCATAGATTGGCTTGTTCGGTTGAGGTTTCCTCGTCGGAGCTTGAGTCATCACTCGCACTCCAGGTCGCCATCATTGCCTTCTTTTTGAATTTCTTTGGACCTTTCTTCAATTGAGGACATTCGGATCTGAAATATCCTAGCTTCTTGCACTCGTAGCATATAGGGGTTTGATCTTTCTCCTTTTCTATGCTTTGATCCTCTTTTGTGAATTTCTTTCTCATCCCCTGTTTTCTTTTTCTTAGAAACTTCTTGAATTTCCGGGTGATGAGAGCCATCTCCTCATCCTGATCTTCATCTTCAGAGTCATCTATTTCATAATCAGGTGAAGTTGTGGATTTGAGGGCAATGGTTCTTTTCTTTTTGATTTCATCCTCTTGATGTTGCATCATGCTAAGTTCATGAGTCATCAAGGATCCAAGAAGCTCTTCTAGAGGTAGAGTGTTCAAGTCCTTTGCTTCTTGGATGGCAGTCACCTTGGCTTCCCAAGTTCTTGGCAGTGACCTGAGAATCTTCCTTACAAGTTTACTGTTAGTATAAGATTTGCCAAGACTCTTTAAACCATTGATTATATCAGTAAAACGAGTAAACATAGCAGTTATGGACTCATCATGCTCTATTTTGAACAATTCATATTTATGTATAAGCATGTTTATTTTAGACTCTTTTACTTGATTTGTTCCCTCATGGGTAACTTCTAACCTATTCCATATTTCTTTAGCAGATGCACAAGTAGAAATGCGATTAAATTCACTAGCATCTAGTGCACAATAAAGAACATTCATAGCTTTGGCATTTAATTATGCCAATTTCTTGTCAACCTCATCCCATTCTTTCTCGGGTTTGGTTGACTCCTCACCATCTATAATCTTGATGGGTGTGTGAGGACCATTCACTATGATACTCCACATATCATAGTCGAGTGCTTGTATAAAAATCTTCATCCGAGCTTTCCAATAGGTGTAATTAGACCCATTGAAAAGTGGAGGTCGGTTTGTTGATTGCCCCTCGACTAGAGAAGTTCCAACATGGGTTGCCATAGATCTTTGGCTCTTTGATTGTTAGATCAAAGAAGGGCTAGAGCACCTGCTCTGATACCACTTGTTGCCCAGCTATGCAACCCAAGAGGGGGGGTGAATTGGGTTTCTAAAAATTTTAAGCCCAACAAGTAACTTATGAAGAACAAAACAATGGCTTTAAATCAATATTAATTACCTAAAGTAGTATTGCAAGGATATAATAAAGAAATAAGATAAAGCGATAAAGCACACCACAAACACAAGGATTTATAGTGGTTCGGTGCTAACCTTGCACCTACATCCACTCTCCAAGATCCCACTTGGGAATTTCAATCCACTATCCTCTGTATTCAACCCGAATACAAAACGTCGGAAACTCCGACACTAGCTATCCCAAGCTAGAATACAAGACGTCGAAAACTCCGACCCTAGCTATCCCAAGCTAGAACACTTATTTCCCGGGTACAAGCAAATCCAAAACACTCCGATTTCAGGTTCGGATCAACCTTTCCTTGTTTTGGAAATCCTCCAAAAACAAGAGCAAAAACTCACAAAGAGTAAGAATATTTAGAGCACAGATTAATACAATAACAGCTCCTTAAATGAGCAAATATAACAATAAAAGCTTTACTCAAATGAAGAACCCCTTTTTCAGATTTTCTCAAGATGAATGAACGGTTGAACGCTTGAGAAGAGGTTGATTGTTGATTGAAGATCTCTTGAAAGCTTTGAACGATCTCTAGATCAAGCTTGAAACGATAGGCGTGAAGAATTCTCTCCTTGAAAGATCTTCCTTTTCTCTTTCACAATCTCTCTGGTATATTGTGGATCCTCTCTCTTTTTCTCTATGGATATATCGTTGATCTCAGGCTTTTTCTTGCAAATTTCGGATCCTCTCTTCTGTTCTTCTCTTTTTCTTCTTTTTCTCTTCACATTTGATTTCACGTTTGATCCGCTATTTAATCTGTAATTTCTTTCATCAAATTAAGCATTTTGTAGCATTAGAAGCAAGAGAAAATAATTTAGGCAGATAAAGAGCCGTTAGAGGATTTTTAGGAAGCATAAATGGCAATTAAAATGGGCAAAAAAAATAGCCGTTGCTGACATTTCCCGTCGCAGGGGTCGACTCATGAGTCGACTCATGCTTCAGGGGTCGACTCATGAGTCGACCTCTGTTGCAAAAACCAGAGAATGCTTTTCTGAAATTTCTTGGCTCAAATTAGCAGGGGTCGACTCATGAGTCGACTCATGCCTTGTGGGTCGACTCATGAGTCGACTCACAGGTCGTGCCAAGCCAGAAAACTAGCATGCCAAGGAGAATTTTTGCGTGCCAATCAGCTCACAGTGCCATGAGTTGACTCATGAGTCGACTCATGCACTTCAAACCTTCATAACTTCAAAAATATAAGTCCAAACACAATAAAATTTTCACCAATAGATTTCAAATCATTTGTTCTACCAAATGATACTATCAAATCAGGATTTTAGTGAAATTATGATTTTGCCCTTGAAGAGCATAAGGACTTTTTCATTTTAAAATTTTGTATCCCTTCAATCTGCTTTGTAATCATCAAAATCAATCTAGGAGCAACAATCTTTAATAGCTCATTTTATTGGATATTCGAAAGAATCAATGGGATGTTACTTTTACTTTTCATAAGATCACAATGTGATTGTGAGTCAGAACGTCATATTCTTAGAAAAATAGTTTATCTAGAATGGTAGTAGTGGAAGATTAATTGAGCTTGAAGAGAAGATCTTTGAAGAGCAAAGAGCTATGGAACCTCAGAAACTCATTATTCATGAGTCAGTAGTTGATGTTCCTCTACGATCTCATAGATCTAGCAAGATCTTCTGATCTCCTGAAAGGTATATGGGTATGCTTACAAAGGAAGTAAAGAAAATATTCCTTATGGGAGATGAGGATCATGGTGGTGATCTTAATACCTTTGACAAGGCGATAATTGGCATCGATTCCAAAAAATGATTAGATGCAATAAAGTTAAAAATTGACTCAATACACTCAAACCAAGTATAGACCTTAATGGATCCATCCAAAGATATAGTACCCATTGGGTGTAAATGAATCTATAAAAAGAAAATAGATACAGATGGTAAGGTAGAGACCTATAAAGCTAGACTTGTGGCAAAAGGTTATAGTTAGCATGAAGGCATTGACTATCAGAAAACCTTCTCATCCATAGCCATGCTAAAATCCATCTACACTTTGCTTACTGTTGCAGCTTATTATAATTATAAAATTTAATAGATAAATATGAAAACTATCTTTCTGAATGAATATCTTAAAGAAGATATTTATATAGAGCAGTCTTTAGATTTTACATCTGATGATGGTGATCACCAAGTCTGCAAGTTGTAAAGATCCATATATGGATTAAAGTAAACTTCTCAAAGTTAGAATCTTTATTTTGATGAAGTGATCAAATTGTTTGGTTTCATTAAGAATGAAGAAGAATCTTGTATATACAACAGGATCAGTGGGAGTGCAATAACATTCTTCGTATTATATGTGGATGATATTCTTCTCATTGAGAATGATATTCCTATGCTAATCTTGCTCAAAAGATGGTTGTCCAAAAAATTCTTCATAAAAAATCTAAAAAAAATATCCTATATTTTTGGAATAAAGGTCTAGAAGGACAGATCTTAAAAGATACTAGGCCTACCACAAAAGCTGTATATTGAGAAAGTACTAAAGAGGTTCAATATGAAAAACTCTAAAAGAGGACTCTTATCTCTTAAGCATGGCATTCATTTTTTCAAGTTGATGTGTTCGACCACATCTGAGAAAGTTCAGTACATGAGTATGATTCCTTATGCCTCGATCATAAGGAGCTTCATATATGTCATGCTGTATACTTGACTTGATATTGCTCTTGCTGTGAGTGTCACAAGCAGGTATCAGTCAAATTCAGATGAGGAGTACTAGATAACTGTTAAGAATATCTTTAAGTACTTGAGAAGAACTAAAGATTTATTCTTGATCTTTGGAGGAGCTTCTGAGTTGTGAGTCGAGGGGTATACTGATTCAGACTTCATATCTGATCCTGGTGATAGAAAGTCTACATCAGGATATGTATTTGCATGCAATGGTGGCGCATTCAGCTGAAAGAGTTTCAAGCAATCCATCATAGCGGATTCGACCATAGAAGCTTAATATGTCACTACTTCAGATGCTGCAAAGAAAAGCTTCTGATTCAAGAAAATCATCATAAAGCTTGGGGTTATGACATCGAATGTCATACCACATTATTGCGACAATAATGAAGTCATAGCATTTGCTAAGGAGCCAAGATCTCATCAAAAATCAAAGCACATCGAGCGGCGGTTCCATATTATATGTGACTACTTCAAAAAAAAATATATCAAGGTGTGAAGAGAGACTCCACGGATAATGTGATAGATCTGCTGACAAAGTAATTGAGCCAGCCAAAGATGAAAGTCCACCTTGAGAAGATGAGACTTAGATTAGTGGTCAATTGACTTTAATCCAAGTGGAAGATTATTATATGTATGTTCTAGAAGCCAATCTAGCTGACACATTGTAATGAATCTGGGACATAATTTTATACTTAATACATTAATTTGATAAATAAAAGAATAAGTTTAATTTTCATTCAAGTGTGATGTATTTTTGAATCATCTATGAAATTAATACTTCGATACATATTCTCAGAGTATTAAGAATTAGAAGCATGTATATAGTTTCTAAATGCTCCCGATTATAGTATCATCATGAGAATGGTGGTCGATCCGAATAGATTGGCATACACATTACTTCTTTCAAGGTAGATGAGTCTCTGATCTATAATGTAGAGACATTGAGCGATGAGTGTAGATAGTTGTTAGAGAATAACTAGTACTGAATGTGACCATATAAGAGATCACTTGAATTTTTACTTGATCGTCAGTGATCGTCTTGACACTACAAGAAAATTTTTTTTTTGCGATGTTAAAAAATATGGCCAAAAGTCTTTCAAAATGTTGCTAAAGTCTTTTCATGATGTTTGGCATAACATCACCAAGATCATCGTGCTAGCTGCGTCGCTAATGGCCAATCACAATATTCATCATAAAACATCATGGAAAGGACATCAAAAATGTGACGTATGCCCAAACATCATGAAATATAGTTTGATTGAGTGACGTTTTACAAACATCATGGAAAAAATTTTTTTTATGATGTTTCTCAAACATTGCAAAATGTAGGTTGATTGAGTGTGTTTCACTAATATTGTAGAATAAATATCTTTCATGACGTTTGACAAACATCATGAAATGTGGCTGATTATGCGATGTTTTGCCAACATCACAGAAAGAATGAGGATCTTTGGTGATATTTTTCAAACATCATGGAACGATTTTGCTAATATTGCAAAAAAGGATATTTTGCGATGGCCAAGTTTTGCTTCATTGATAGTTCAATTATAATCTATATAAAATATTACATTTCATGGTATATATTTAAATATCAAGTAAATCATCCATTTTCAGTCAACAAATCATTCAACAACTCCATACACAAAGTTTATAATCCAAAAATTGAATTATCTAGGCATTCAAAGAGATAGTATTTCCAACTAAAAGTACTAAGAAACCATATCTCTACCAAAAAATAAATAAGTCTTTATCTAAGCTACCAATTTATCTCTAACCAAATGTAAACAAACTTATTATTTAATTATCTATAACAAAACAAATGAGTTCATAAGTCGATGTGATAAGTGATATATTTTTATATTTATTATAGATATTTTTGATAATTTATGGTGCTAACATCTTCTTAAAAATCTTAATTTCATGAATTTATTAAATTTTCTTAAAAAATAAGTGATTTAAAAAAAATATAAAATTAGATATATTTATAAAAAATAAATATTAATTTAATTGAGTAATTTAAGTACCAAAATGATGAAAATTTTTTGAAGAATTTAATGCATATTTTTTTTTATTTTTCAGACAAAAAAATCAGAGCAAAAATAGAGCCAAAATATCTTAAAAAATAAAAAAATAGCCTTCGGTGTATGGTGGACCGGTCGGTCGGTCTACAGAGCCAGGGTGCAGTCCACAGGTGCGGCTCACAGCGAGAGAAGGATTCTGGGTGCGATCCAATGGCTAAAATTTATGCCGACCCAGATCCGACGGTCAGCATCCATTGCTGGTTTATAAAGAGAGGTTTTTGCGCGATCCGATGGCCCAAAAGTGATCCATCATGCGATCGGACGGTTGAGAATGCTCTCGACTGTGTTAAAGATTTAAATTATGCGATCCGATGGTCAAAACTTCATCAAAATCTAGATCCAACGGCTGACATTCGATCCGACTTTGATAAGGATTAAAACTATGGATTTTGATCAGATCTGGATGGTTCGAAGCTGATCTGATGGCCAAAAATATTTCTAGGGGATTAATATGATTTCTAAGAATTTTAGGACTCTTTTTCCTATCAAAAAATTATAAAAAATTTATCTATAAATAGGAGGTCTGAGAATAATCTTTGAGAGAAGAAAAATTGAGTAGAAAATATAGAAAAAAATAAAATAAAAATAAAATAGCTTTAGGGACCCAAGGAAAAGGAGAGAAGTCGGTTCGCTCTATGGAGTATGATGGAAGACGGAGAGGTCATCAACCATCTTTCCAACGAGGCTTGACTGATCAACTTATAATTTTTGTTATAATTTTATTTTTATTTTATTATTTTTTTTAAATTTCTTGTACTTGAATTTCAATTTCAATTAATACAAAATTTATTTTTCTGCACTTTAAATTCTTGTCTTTTATTTTTTGCACGTAGATGCTAGGATCTAATTAGTAGATCTTAGTACCAATTTATTTTTATATTTTTTTAATTTTTATTATTTATTTTTATTGCAAGTAGATGCTAGGATCTAGTTAATAGATCTTAGTATCCGATTTATTTTTCATACTTTTAATTTTTATTTTTTAACTTAAATTACTTTCTCCAAAATTTTATTTTTTTTATAAAATCAAAGATTTTAAATCAAAATTTTGATTTTTTTGTGGATTCGACCCAACTTACTACTTTCTACATATTTTTAATATTTATTGAAGTCAGAATTTGATTGATAATCATGGTGTCCTAACAACAGCATTGCGATCGTATCAATTTTTGGCACTATTATTGAGGAAGACATCAATTTTAATATTTGACTTTTTTGATTTTTTTTTGACTATTGCTTACTAACTTTTTTTATCTTTTTATAAAAAAAATTCAAAAATTTCAAAAAAAAAAAGGAGATAGAAAGCTTCCAAGTTAGTGAGATCAATCCTAATCCTAGTCTTAACTATTTTTTTTAGTATTAATTACTTATTTTTTTAATTAACCTAAAATTCATCTACATAAATCTAATAAAAATTGTATGACAAGAGTAGAAACTTAATTTTTAGAAGTATTCATTATTGTAGATTTATTTTTGGTGATCGTTGGAGACAAGATAAGCTTTCAAGTTTTATTAGTTTTATGCATCTAATTTAGTTGCATAGAACTCTTTGTTTGAAATTGGTTATGCATATTCATCTCAAATCAATTTAAGGACAACACCCATAATAAGATAAGGTGAAGATTTCATCACCCTCCCTTGGCCCAAAAACAACCAACCAGCATCCCACATTAATCCTAGCCTAACTAAAATCAAGTAGACATTGGCCCCTAGTATTAATTGAGTTCAGTTCTGAGTATTGTGGTCAAGTCAAGTACAAAGTAAGTCCGGACTCACTCCTGAAACTGATGTCTAAGGCAAGAGGTTATAAAGGCTCAGCCTAAGTAGATTTGTGGTTATTTAATTAGTTCTGTTAGCTTACCTGGCCAATTCAATTGGTATCTAAGGCAAACAACGGGGGGACCCCCACAATCTCACCTCTTACCTGGCTAGTTAAAGTGAGAACAAACTCAATTTGTATCTAAACTAAGCCACTCTACATCAAACTGTTAGATCTAAAAAACTCATAGGTGTCTAGGTTTAATTGTTTGCTAACTTGATTGTAATTAATACTAAACCACAACTAATTCTTCCCACCTTACATATCTAGGTCTAGGGCTCTTTCTTTCTTCTCTCTCCTTTTTCTCTTAAAAAAAATGAAACAAAAATAAAACTTGAGTCATATATTAGGGTTTGCACTGGTATATGCAAGGTAGAAGATCTCTCTATTCGGACCTGATATCTTGAGATTGAACGGTTGATTCATATTAAATCTGAAAATCAGATGGCTGGAGATCCTAGAGAACCACCTAGACAGATGAAAGAATATTTTATTCCTTCTATCTATAACCCATCGACTTGTATCCACTTATCTGATATCCTTACAAGCCACTATGAAATCAAGTCGATCACAATCCAGATGAATACTAATGAAGATCCTTACAAGCATCTGGATAAGTTTTTAGAAATTTGTTCCACGGTGAAAATTTAAAATTTTATTGATGATGCACTTAGATTGACCTTATTCCCCTTCTCACATAAAGACAAAGTCAAGTACTAGCTTGGCACAATAGGGAGACCAATCCAAACTTGGGCTGAAATGCAGCATGAGTTTCTTAAAAAATTCTATCTCATAGGTCAAACTAACACCATGAGGCGAGCCATTACTGGATTTGCTCAGCTTTTAGGAGAACAAATTCATGAATCATGGGAGAGACTTAAGGAACTTCTTAGAAAATGCCCACATCATGGTCTATCTAAGTGGTAAATTGTTCAAGCTTTTTATAAGAATTTGGGTGACCAATACAGACAGATGGTAGATGTATCTTATGGGGGATGCATTCATAAGTAAAAGTGAGGATGAAGCCTATAGTTTATTTGAAACTTTGAGTGAAAATTCAATCAATCATGCTTCATTATCCTCATATGAAAGATCAATGCCTCACCAAAAGCGGGCAGAAACTTTTGAGATCAAGCAAACAGACTCTAGCCCTAAGGCCGATCTGAACTTAATAGCCCAAAGATTAAATAAAGTCGACCTTCTTGTCCAGAAATTTGATTAGTTTCTAGCATTAGGTCAACAATCTCCTGCACAATACACACCACCACCTAATTATCAGGAGATTTATTCTATTTGTGCTAGCCTAGCCCATCATGTGAGCAAATATCTCACGGCTGTACAGTTTTCATCTTTCATTCAAGAACAAGTTCAAGCTGCCCAAGGTTACTCTAATCCTATCAATGACCCATTCTTAAATGCATATAACCAAGATTGGAGAAACCATCCTAATTTTTTTTGGAGACCCCAACAGACTCAGGCTCAGATCCAAATTCTTCATTTGCAAAACTTTCAGAGTAGGCCCCAATATCAAAACTATGCTTATAATAGTGGTTAGCCTAGTCAGCCTACTCAATCATCTTATTACAATCAGCCGTTATACCCACCTCCTCAATAGATCAATCTAGCCGACGATAGATTTAGCCAATTTCAACAAATGATCATGACCCAACAGCAATCTCTCGTCATGTTAGAAGCACAAATAGATCAATTAACTAAGTCTACTATGAGGAGAAAACTAGGTCAATTGCCAAACAAACCAATATCGAATTTTGAAAATGACCCATCCATCCACCAACTACCTGGATCAAGTCATCAATTCAATATCCCACTTAAGAATCCTCAATTTGAAATTGATATAGTAATCTCTGAGCTTACAAGAGATAAAATTCTTAAGGACTCATACCAAGACTAGGTGAGTGAGGCTAGTACTGATGCTAGCTGAAATGTAAATTTGAAAGAACATGTTAGTATTAAGACTAATCCGATAGAAGAATCTGAGCTCAAAATTGATACTGAGAAGATAGTAGATGAGTTACCTGAGATATATTTACCAAAAATTTTATTTGCTTCAGCTTTAGAAATTGGTTCTTCTTCTTTAGAATCACCATCCCCTCCAGAATTGAAATTATCCTTGATCACATCTGAATATATATGTTTAAAATTAAGTAACACCCTTCCAGTATCCATTGTATCGAACTTAACTCCTAACCCAAAAACTCAATTCATGAGTATTTTAGAAGAACAAACAAGAGAAATTCTTGATAAACAAAGATCTGTGAATGAGTTTGTGAATTATCTTACTATAATTAAAAATAGAGATGTGAAATATTTTTTGAAGATTGGTAATAAAATATTAAAATTTATCAAAAGCCATCTTCTTAAGATTGACAATCCAAAACCATTGAAATTTGTCAATCCAATATTCGACATGGGATAGGTGAGAATCAGCATGGTTTGACTGAAGACGATAAACTTAGCACTTCCTGAGAGGCAACTCAGTTTTCAAGTTTTCAATTTTTGCTTTTGTTTTTGCTTTCTTTTGCATTTTATTTAGGATAATCGAGTCTTGCTTTGTGTATTTTGTAGGGATCTAAAAATAATCTTGGCTAAGTTGGGGAGAGAATCAGTTTTGAAAAGACTTATGGATCAGGTGATATCTCTCCTTTTCTTTCTCTTTACATGCACCGTTCATTTTTTCTACCCATTGAGGACAATGTTGATTAAGTTGGGGGGAGAATAAAAATTTTTTTTTTAAGTCCTCAAGTAAGTTAGTATTTAATTTTTAAGCATCTGATTATACTTAAGAATCAAGTTAAACCAAGTATTTTTTTAAAAAAAATTGATGCACAGATCAGAGAGTTTGTGAGATATTGAGGAATCAAGTATTAAGAAAACTCAATAAAGAGTTAAGTTTAGAACTTAAATAGTTTTTTTTGAGCATTTCTAAATCTTTCTACCAGCATCAAAGAAGAGTTTACTTCTTATGGACTTTTATAAAGTAACTCTACATTTCTTCATATATTTAAATAAAATAAAATAAAATAAAAAATTCAAGTACTTCATGCTGAGTAACCGGGCCTCTTTGCCTAAACAAGCATTGAGTTTCACGTCAAAAGGTATGAAGGGCAAAGAAGCTTTGTTGTAAAGCTAGTTTTAACTCGTAGCCTGTTTGATTCGAGCAAGTAAGTTCGAGGGATATTTTATACCTAGTGCCCTAAAGCCATCTGGTTTGGGAGTCATTGACTGAAAACTCGCTACATGGGTCAAACAAAAAGCTTAAAGGGTTAAGACACTCAATAGCAGTACAATATTTAAAAAAAAAAATTAATCAATAAATGAAGGATGAAAATAATAATATACTTATCCATGTGAAGGTGAATGATTTGGAGATAAAGATAGTGATAATTTGAAAAAATTCAGAAAAAGTTTAGTGTTCTTAGTATAACTCTCATATTGACTAGTATTAATACCCCAATGACATACCTCATTTACACTCTACTGAACATCAGTGGTCCTTTTAAAAATTGTTTGGTGAAATTTAAGATTTTAAGTTAAATGGTACTTGATTCTAAATTCTTTCTTTACTCGAGGACAAGCAAAGTTTAAATTGGAGAGTGTGATAAGTGGTATATTTTTATATTTATTATAGATATTTTTGATAATTTATGATGCTAACATCTTCTTAAAAATCTTAATTTCATGAATTTATTAAATTTTTTAAAAAATAAATGATTTTAAAAAAATATAAAATTAGATATATTTATAAAAAATAGATGTTAATTTAATTGAGTAATTTAAGTACCAAAATGATGAGAAATTTTTGAAAAATTTAATGCATATATTTTCTTTTTCAGGCAAAAAAATCGAAGCAAAAATAGAGCCAAAATATTCTAAAAATAAAAAAAATAGCCTTCGGTGTTCGGTGGACCGATCGGTTGGTCCACAGAGCCAAGGTGCAGTCCACAAAAAACTTCATGCAGTCCACAGGCACGGCTCACAGTGAGAGAAAGATTCTGGGTGCGATCCAATGGCTGAAATTCATCCTGACCCAGATCCGACGGTCAGCATCCATTATCGATTTATAAAGAGGGGTTTTTACACGATCCGATGGCCCAGAAGTGATCCATCATGCGATCGGACGGCTGAGAATGCTCCCGACTGTGTTAAGGATTTAAATTGCACGATCCGACGGTCAAAACTTTATCAGAATCTAGATCCAACAGCTGACATTCGATCTGACTTTGATAAGGATTAAAACTATGGATTTTGATCAGATCTGGGTGGTCCAAAGCTGATCCGATGATCAAAAATATTTTTAGGGAGATTAATATGATTTCTAAGGATTTTAGGACTCCTTTTCTTATCAAAAAATTATAAAAAATTCATCTATAAATAGGAGGTCTGGGAATAAGCTTTGAGAGAAAAAAAATTGAGTATAAAGTATAAAAAAAATAAAAAAAATAAAATAGCTTTAGAAATCTAAGAAAAAGAAGGAGAGAAGTTGGTTCGCTCTACAGAGTATGATGAAAGATGGAGAGGTCATCAACCATCTTTCCGATGAGGCTTGACTGATCAACTTTAGATTCTTGTTATAATTTTATTTTTATTTTTTTTTATTTTTTTTTTAATTTTTTATACTTGAATTTCAATTTTAATTAATGTAAAATTTATTTTTCTGCACTTTAAATTTTTGCCTTTTATTTTTTGCATGTAGATGCTAGGATCTAATTAGTAGATCTTAGTACCAATTTATTTTTATACTTTTTAAATTTTTATTATTTATTTTTATTGCAAGTAGATGCTAGGATCTAGTTAATAGATCTTAGTATCCGATTTATTTTTCATACTTTTAATTTTTATTTTCGAACTTAAATTACTTTTTCTAAAATTTTATTTTTTTTGTAAAATCAAAGATTTTAAATCAAAATTCTGTCTTCTTTGTGGATTCGATCCGACTCACTACTTTCTATATATTTTTAATTTTTATTGAAGTCAAAATTTGATTGATAATTATGATATCCTAACGACAGCATCGTGATCGTATCAATAATCCAAAATGCAAAAAGCTCCTCTGCCATGCATGTCCTCAAAACCATATCTTCACAAGTTCTTGAGTCATGGAATCCCTATCAAAAAGAAAAACATAATCAATTAATTACCTATATATTATAATAACAAAATATATATATATATATATTATTTCATTATGCTTACAAAAAAGATTTAGGGACATATTAAAAAAATAACTTAAGTAACTTACGTCATAAATCTGATAAAGAGATATTCTGTGATGCACATAAAGCTTCCAAATTTTTTTGTTGATGCTTCATCTATGTCGTAATGTTTACAATCTCATTCTTCATCTCTTGATTATGCTTTTGCGATTGCTCCAACTCTTTTTGAAATCTCTTCTTAGACATAAAAGAAGAATAAGTTCAAATTGACACTACATATTGGTGAATTGGTGAATTGTGAGAACTCACTAGGATTGCTCAGGATCAACAATCTTTGATGAGTTAGAGTAGAATTATTCCGATCTATTGAAAAAAATTTCAATGATACTATGATAGAGATCATGGTATATCTCACTATCAGATAGAATTAAACCTATAGGGTCATACAACAAAAAAATTAAATATAAAATAAATAATTAGGCTTATGAAGTCTCAATTGAATTTAGAGAAGTCCTATTGGGTTTAGGATAACCTTACTAGCATATAGTTGAACCTAATTTTTTTTTTATACTTGAATTATTTATTTGATAAGATTAATTCAAATTAATTATATACTAATAATCTTAATGAATTAGATTCATTGGGCTTTAATTATTGGATGCCTAGGGTTTTGCATCATATGCATTAAGAGTTCAAACATTTAATCAATTTTTTTGATTGTTTGCATTGGGGCGCCACTTGATTTGATCAAGTTGGATGTGCCCATATAAAGAGAGCGTGTAGGACAAGCATGGGGCTTCTCTTAGGCTCCATGTGGCGTGTGAAAAAATGGATGAAAAGACTTCAATAGTTGGTGCCTTATGGATCTCCTAAAGGAGGTCAAATATCTAAGACAACAAAGATTCCTAATGCAAGTAGGACTTATATTAAGGGGCTATTTGATTTTGAATAGGATTTAAACCTTTTGTCTATTTAAAGAAGTCTTATTTAAGACTCTTATGATTAGATTTTCAGCAGCTTCCATACCTCCTAAGATCCCCCCACACCTCCCTCTCTTCTCCCCTTGGTTCCAACGACCAAAAGAGCTTGGGCATCCTTCATCTCCATGCCCAAAAGGTGTTTGGATGTCCCTCCTTGCTTGCTGATTTACAGACCTTGGTTGCTTCATAATCAAGAAAAAAAGAGTAAGAGAAGAAGAGAAGAAAAGATTAAAGAAAGGATCAAAGAGTTAATCGCGATTTAGACTTCGTTCAAATTCACAAGGTGATTGTTCTTGGAGAAAAAAATCAACACCATAGAAGACTATTCTAAACTGATCCTGAGTAGATACTCATAAAAATCTGATATTTGTCTGGCTAAAGAAGAGCCTACCTTCTTCCAGATCCAGATTTGAAGAAAAAAATTATGAAACTGGCATGTGATTTGATCACATATTTAATTTCAGCATAAAATTCATTATATGTTCAGTTTCAGCATATGAAGTAGATCTTTATATTTTATGTTTTGTGTATACATGATTTAGATTAAAAGATATTTTAATCTTCTATTCTACTATGTTGTTTAGAAAATAAAAATGTAAAACATATATGCATGCCCCTTGATGAAATTCCAATAGATGAGGCACCTAGCCAGATGTCTAGGAGTGAGGTATTGAGAGAGTTGGATGGTCTCAGTGTTGAATTTGAAAACAATGATCTGATTGGTGGTAAGAAAAAAAAGCATCGATCAAAGGCAGATGACATGTAATGATCCTAAACATAAAGGATAAGATCTAGGATGATTTGAATTTTCGGTTTGACTTGCAAGAATGGGGTATTAGGAGATCACTCCAATTAAAGCCGGTAGGGGGAGAACAGTGGAGGCTCCCTCATGCATGCTATATTATGAATGCCTCCAAAGGGTTCATATTTTTTCATCTGTTGGAGAACATAAAGGTTCTAGATAGGTACTCAAGCAACATATCAAAGTGTGTGAACAATAAGGATGTGAGACTTGATAGATTGAAGACTCATGATTACCATGTGTTGATGCAGGAGTTGATCCCAATAGCTGTTCACCATGTGTTACCAAAAAATATGAGAATGGCTATTATTCATCTTTACAACTTTTATAAAGATATTTGTACAAAGAGGTTTCTTAAGAAAGATGTGAAGAAAATGAAGGCAAGGGTGGTGATTATATTATGTGATCTGAAAAAGATATTTCTATCATTATTTTTTATAGTTATGATGCATCTCACCATGCACCTTAATGGGAGAAGTTGTACTTGGAGATCCAGTGTTCTGTCGATAGATGTATCCCATCGAGAGGAATATTCAAATGCTGAAATCTTATATAAAGAATATGATTCGCCTGAAGGGATCCATAGCAGAAAGTTATTTGGATCAAGAGTGTATAGATTTTTATACTATGTACTTAAACAAGCTCAAAACATATCATCATCAATCAATGAGGAATCAGGATGATCAGAATGAGACAATTGAGCCTGCATTTGAGTCCATTCCACAGCCAGGTAGACTTCTCACTTCATACCACCTCATTAATTTGAGCCTTGAGGAAAAGAATAAGGTGCATCCATATATGTTGTTCAATTATGATGTCATTAAGCTGCATATAAGGTGAGTCACTCAGTCTTATTTATTTCTCATTACTTAAAAAAAAATATCTCATTGCACTAGTAACTCTAAATTTGTTCTTTATGTAGCAAACACAACGAGATCATAAGAGTAAAATACGGTGCTCTAAGCATGCAGAAAAAAAAAATGCATGGCAAAAAGTTTTCTGAATGGTTCAAAGATCATGTAAGCGAGTACATATTCCTGCCCTGTACATCCTATTTGAACATGTTTACTAAATAGGTGTCATCTTTCTTACGTGTGGAGATTATCGCTTGGTGATGTGAGTCATGAAGTGGGTGCTCTATCAATAAAATTTAATCGTATGGTGCGTGAGTATAAACAGCTCATCATCAACAGCAACATGTTCAATATTCACAATCGAGTCCAAAATATAATAAGACAAAATAGTGGCATGATGTTGAGTGCCACCACTGGGTGTTATGCTAGCTCGAGGGATTCACAGTCTCGTATGGAGAATTTGAGCTATTATTGGATCATGGAGAAGATAGTCATCTTAGACTACTATTTTAAAGGAAAGATTGCATTGATGAAATGCGATTGGTTTGACAACTTATCTCGATCAGGGATGAAGACTGATGAGTGCGGTTTTACTCTCATCAACATGCAATACCATCTCCGCACTGAAGAACCATATATGTTTACCTCCCAAGCTAGTCAAGTCTTCTACGTTAGTGATCCCTTGGAGCCTCAATGGGGTGTTGTTGTGAGGATGGTGCCTAAGCATATCTTTGATGATATTGAGATTGATGATAATGTTGGATCATGCATACAAAGTATTCCACTAGGACAAAACTTATCTGGTGTTGTCAAGATCCCAGATACATTTATCAGGAGCGTGGTGATGTCCATATTGTAGATGCCAGTAGGCAATGAGTTCAATATCCTAGTATATATGATAGTGTTTATTTATTTATACTTTATTAATATTATTGTTCCACAATACATTATATTTGTTAATGTTCATTAATATTGCAAGTCACAATGGTACTGAAATACCATCTAGCTTTCACCCTCGTCCCTCGACAGGTGTTGCCCAGCTATGCAACCCAAGAGGGAGGGTGAATTGGGTTTCTAAAAATTTTAAACTTAACTTACAACTTATGAGGATTATTTAACAATAGCAAGATAAGTAAGGAGAGTGTAATTGATCCAAGGCTAATGGTTGAATGCAAGAGAATAAAGAAGTTCTAAAAGGAGAGCAATTAAGCACAACACAAACAAGAGGATTTATAGTGGTTCGGTGCCAACCTTGCACCTACATCCACTCCCCAAGCTCCTACTTGAAAATTCCAATCCACTAAACTGTATTCAACTTGAATACACTCATCGAAACCTCCGACTCTAGCTATCTCAAACTAGAACACTTATTTTTCAAGTATAAGCCAACTTAATACAATCTGATTCAAGGTTCGGATCAATCTTCTCACATTTTGGAACCCTTCCAAAACAAAAATAATAACTTAAAGAGAATATTACAATTAATTGCACAAAAAATACAGATGAAGCTCCTTTAATGAGCGAATGAAGCTTTAAATACACTTTACTCAAATAGAAGAAAGCTCTTTCTGATTTTCTCAAGGTGGTTGGAGACTTGAATGAGCGCTTGAGGAGTTGGTGGACTTGAATTAAAAGCTTCTTGAATGCTTTAAGTGGGCTCTTGCTTAGGGTTGAAAAGAATGCTTGAAGAACCTCTTTCAAAAATCTCTCTTTATTTTCTATATCTTGATTCCCTCCTTTAAGTCCCTTTATATATCTTCAAATAATGGTGGAGAGTAATCTGAGCTGAAATAGAGCCGTTAGAGCATATTAAATGAGTATTAAATGCAATTGAAACGGGTTAAAAACTAGTCGTTGCGGAATTTTTCTGTCACACGGGTCGACTCATAGGGTCGACTCATGCTTATGGGTCGACTCATAGGGTCGACCTCTGTGGAACAGAACAGAAAATGACCGTTCTGTAATTTTGGCCTGCAAAGCAGCAGAGGTCGACTCATAGGGTCGACTCATGCCAATGGATCACTCATAAGGTCGACTCACAGAGAGTGCCAGCCAAAATTTCAGCGTGCCGTTTAGCTCTTTAAGCCATGAGTCGACTCATGAGATCGACTCAAAAATAAAAACCTGATTTTCTTACAAAATATACTTTCAAAAATATTGAAATTTTCTCCAGTAGACTGCACGTCTTTTGTTCTTGCTCTTGAGGCTTCTGAATCAGGTATTGATAAAATTATGATTTTGCCCCTAAAAAGCAATGAGTCTTTTTCCAAGCCAGAATCATTAGTAATCCCCTCAAATGCTTTGTAATCATCAAAATTAATTCAAGGAGCAACAATCTTTTTCTTTTTGATGATGATAAAATACTTGAGCAAAAGCATATATATAAAGCATTGAACATGAATTTTAAATTTATAAAGATGCATCACTTAAATATCATAGCCAAGTATTAGAACGAAAGACAGATTTGAAATTTGCTGTAAATTTGAAATTTGCTTATAAATTTAAAATTTGCTTATAAATTTAAAATTTGCTTATAGTTCAATCTGTATTACTCTTATTGCTCAATCTCAATTTCGATTTCGATTTTTGGATTTTTGCTCAATCTCATCAATCTTGATTCTGTACTCTCCCTTTCTGACAGCATCAATTGAGATTCTCTACTCCCCCTTTTTTTTGGAAATATTTTCTATTCCTTCCTTTTGATGGGATCAATTTTACTTCTTTAGCTTCTTTCTTTAATTGCTTGTTTCAGTATTGCTTATTGTTTTACTCCCCCTTAATATAGCAATCATAAAAGATAGATCAATTTGCTCATTTAAAAGATATTGCTATTCAAGTTTTTCATAATTAAAAGTAATCCAAGTTGATCACATTCAGAGATATTCATTGAAAGTCAAAGTGTATATATATATAGATCCAAAAGATGAGTGAGTACAAAGATGTTTCAATACATAAGTGTTGACTTAGAGTACAAAAGACATGGATAGAAACTATCCAAGAGTTAATTAGTCAACATTGCATTACATGGCCTACAAGATAGATCCTAGACAAAAATTAAAGAAAAGACTGACTACACTCAATCTAGTAGATATCATGACTGGATGGATCAGAGTTTGATGAATCAGAGATGGGGTGAGGAGATGAAGGATCATGTCCACGAGCTCGACCTCGACCGCGTCTGCCTCTGCCACGGGTAGAGGTGCCAGCACGAGTGGAGGGGTGAGAAGATCCTGAAGCCTGAGAAGCAAAGGACTGAGATACAAGAGAGAGTCTGATGGTGTCCAGAAGGTTCAGAGCTCTCGAAATAGATTGTAGCAGTGCAGTGAACTGAGTGGAAGCATGCTCACTAGAGCCCTTGATCTCTCTCCTCAGAAAATCAAAGCCACTCTCCAAGACTCCTCGCAGTCTGGCTGCCTCCGCAGATAGATCTGAGACCTCAGTCATGTCCTCATGTGGCTGTGGATAGGCTAGAGCCAGTACTTGCCTCTGCAAGTCGAATACTCTGTCAGTCAGTCTCACTACACAACCCTCAAGCTGCTCGATGCATACTGACTGATCAGAAATTATCTGGAACACCGTGGAGATGTGGAGAATCAGTGTCTGATCAGATACATCGTGAGATATCGATCCCTGAGCAAAAGCTGAAGTACCCATCTGACGAGATAGTATGGAAGCTACGTGCTGAGATATCATCTCTATCTGATCATCAGCCAATCTGATCTCTGAGGGATGTATTCTGCTGTCCGACTGCTGGATTGAAGTGTGCCTCCTCATAGACTCGACGATCCAGCCTCATGGTCAGAAACAAACTGAATATCTGAAGATACAGCCCTGTGATCACAGAGAGGTGATGATGGTCTTTCCTCCTCTGTTCTATCCTTAGCTCTCTCTTCCACACCTTTTGTCCAACCACCATCAGTCTTGGAAAATCCCATGCAGTGCAGAGTATGGCGGTTGATAGTGTCAGAGTGAGAAAGCCTAGCAACTGCCTCCCCCTCAAAGCTAACTCCAAACCTCCTGAATACTAAAGTGAGAGCCATACCGAAAGGCAAATATGCCTTGGACCTATTCAAGGTCTCTCTCATAGCTTCAATCATCAATGCCGGAAGGTTCAGGGGGGTTTGAGTAATAACATGATACATAATGCAGATGTCCCAGCCAGAGAGGAGATCATGTCTACCACTTCTAAGGAAAAATAGCTTAGTTACCATTTGGTGTAGTAGCCTCATCTCAATGGAAAGGATCTTGGCCTCTAATTTGTTTAGGCTTCCCGTGAATGTTCTTCCTAGAATTACATTTATTCCCTCCTCTTTAACTGGGAGTTCCATGTTTGTGTATCCCTCACAGGGTAAATAAAAAATTTCCCCCAAAAGCATAGGATCAAGGCTAATTTCTATACCCTTTACTGTGGATTTTACTGTTTCATTGCTGTATCCCAAATTCAGACAAAATTTTCTAACAAGATCCACATAAGTATTTTCTTTTAGGGAGCAGTAGAATTCCCAACCTTGGTCCTTAATATTTGATCCGATAGAGAATCCCTCCTTTTCAAAAAATCTGAAATCAATATTTTTGCCGGGTTCTACCTTCCTATCGAAAAGGGGTACCTTACTGGGGCTGATTGGAGATCGAGTTATAGCAGGAGCAGATGCAGGAGCAGGGATTGAAGCTGACGTGATCTCGGTTGCTTGTCTCTTCCGACGCACACTTTCTTCCAACCCACAGACTGATTTCCTCCTCTGTGGAAGCTTCATTTTCGGAGCCATTTGCACAACCAGAGCTAGCAAGGAACTTAGGAGAGCAAATGTGTGGAGAGATAAAAGGTTTTTAGGGGAAGGATAATGATTTTGGAGAAGAGGAGTGCCGATTTGGAGAAGACGGGTAGAGTCTAGGATAAGCTCGACTCGCTCCAAATGAAGAGGGAGAAAAGGGAGGAGCTGGGTTCCAAGAGGGTGATTTAGAGGGTGAGAGATGATGGGAGAAGAGTTTTTTTTTGGGAAAAACTTGGATTTGAGGAAGAAGAGAGGGAGTCTTTTGGCTTGGTGGAAGGAAGAAGATGAGGAGTTGGGTCGACTCAAGGGAGGTTTTCCACAAAAAGAAAGCGCCCAAAGGATTTAGTCAATATTACAAGTTTACCCTAGGGTCGACCCTGGGGGTCGACTCATGGCACAAAGAAATTCAGAAAAATGATGAAATAATTTTAAAAAAATTCAAAATATTAGGGGAAGGATGTTTACCCAAAAATTGATCATGAGAATATTTATTTTGGGCTTTTGAGCTCAAAAGAAAAGATGAGAATTAAGCTAAAAGAATTTTTGGCATAGATACCTTAGAATCAAAGAGACACCTAAGCAGATGGATCAAGGATTCCTAGTTCTCTCCTAATTTTGCAAAATCTATCTTCACTTAAGGCCTTGGTAAAGATGTCAGCTAATTATTTTTTAGTACAAATATAGTCAAAAATAATGTCTTTATTTTGGATATGTTCTCTTATGAAATGATGCCTGATTTTAATATATTTTGACTTAGAATGTTGAATTAAATTTTTAGTGAAATTTATAGCACTAATATTATCACATCTTATGGGAGTTTCATTAAGTTTGATACCAAAATCTTTGAGTTATTGCTTAATCTATAAGATTTGAGCACAACAACTTCCGGCTGCAATGTATTCAGCCTCGGCTGTAGACAGAGCTACCGAATTTTGTTTCTTGCTAAACCAAGAGATTAAATTAACTCCAAAAAATTGATAAGTTTCACTAGTACTTTTTCTATCCAATTTACATCCAGCAAAATCGATATCTGAATATCCTATTAAATCAATTAGTGAGTCCTTAGAATACCATAATCCTAGAGTTTGTATACCATTTAAGTATCTAAGGATTCTTTTAACTGCATTTAAGTGTGATTCTTTTGGATTTGATTGAAAGCGAGCACACAGGCAAATACTAAACATGATATCAGATCTACTAACAGTTAAATATAGTAGAGAACCAATCATGCCTCTATAAAATTTTAAGTCTACACTTTTACCTTCTTCATCCTTGTCAAGATTACATGTTGGGCTCATGGGTGTGCCAATCGGTTTGGAGTTCTCCATTCCAAATCTTTTGAGTAATTCTCTTGTGTACTTGCTTTGGGTGATGGAGATTCTTTCCTTTGTTTGTTTGATTTGGAGTCTGAGGAAGAATGTAAGTTCTTCCATCATGCTCATCTCAAACTCCTCCTGCATGAGCTTTGCAAAATCTTGACAAAGAGTTTCATTAGTCACCCAAAAATAATGTCATCAATATATATTTGTATAACTAATATATCATCTTGATTTCTTTTAATGAAAAGGGTTGTGTCTATATTTTCTCTTGAAAAATTATTATTAAGTAGAAATTTGCTTAACCTTTCATACCAAGCCCTGGGTGCTTGTTTCAAACCATATAAAGCTTTATTTAATCTAAAAACATGATTAGAAAAAGTATGATTTTCAAAACCTGGAGGTTGTTCTACATAATTTCTTCAGCAATATATCCATTTAAAAAGATACTTTTAACATCCATTTGAAATAATTTAAATTTCATAAAGCAAGCATATGCAAGTAGAAGTCTAATTGCCTCTAATCTAGCAACAGGTGCAAAGATCTCATCAAAATCAATTCCTTCTTCTTGATTATAACCTTTTGCAACTAATCTTGCCTTATTTCTTATCACATTTCCATGTTCATCCAATTTATTCCTATATATCCATTTTGTGCCAATTATTGAGTAGTTTTTAGGTCTTGATACTAAGGTCCATACATTATTTCTTTCAAATTGATTAAGTTCTTCTTGCATTGTATTAATCTAATTATAATCTTTTTCAGCTTCATCTATGATTTTAGGTTCAAGATGTGAGACAAAAGCAAAATAATTGAATATATCTCTAAGTAAAAAGCGAGTTTTTACACCATGTGTAGGATCACCAATGATTAGTTTCTTGGGGTGATTGTGATCATACCTTCATTCTTTAGGTAGATTGTTTGTACCTTGAGGTTGTTCTTATCGTTCTTCACCTTCCTCATCTTGTTTGTCTTCATGTTCTTCATCATCTTGAATTGTTGAATCTTTTAGAGTGATCTCCTTCATCCCTTCTATAAGAGGATCTGCATCATCAAAATCTTCATTCTTCCTTGAAGGAAGATCATTAGTTTCATCAAAGATAATATGTATTGACTCTACTACTAAGGTTCTTTTGTTAAAAATTCTAAAAGCTTTACTAGAAGAGGAGTAGTCAAGAAAAATTGCTTCATCGAATTTTGCATCAAACTTTCCTAGTCTTTCTTTACCATTATTTAACACAAAACATCGGCAACCAAAAATCATGAAAATATGCAATGTTTGATTTTCTTCCTTTCCAAAGCTCATAGGGAGTTTTCTTTAAAATTTATCTAATTAAAGCATGATTTAATATGTAACATACTGTGTTAATAGCTTCCGCCCAAAAGTATCTTGGAAGGTTGCTTTCACATAGCATGGTACAAGCAATTTCTTCAAGAGTTCTATTTTTTCTTTCTACTACCTCATTTTGTTGGGGTGTCCTAGGTGCTGAAAAATTATGGTCAATTCTTTTTTTATCACAAAACTTCTCAAAATCTTGATTTTCAAATTCGGTTCTATGATCACTTCGAATATTTTGAATTGAAAAACTTTTCTCATTTGTGACTTTTTGAAAAAATTTAAAAAAAAACTTGAAAAGTTTCATCCTTGTGTGCCAAAAAGAAAACCCATGTAAAATAAAAAAAATCATCAATAATTATAAAATCATATCATTTTTCTCCTAGACTAGTAGTTCTAATAGGTCCAAATAAATCCATATGCAATAGTTTTAATGGCCTAGAAGTTGAAACAATATTTTTGGATTTGAATGAAGCTCTTGTTTGTTTACTTAGTTGGCATGCATCATAAATTCTATCCTTTTCAAAGTTCAATTTGGATAAACCAATAACCAATTCTTTCTTAATGAGTTTTGAAAGTGAGTGCATGCTAATATGTGCAAGCCTACGATACCAAAGCCAACTAGTCTCATTAATCTTGGCATTTAAGGATACTAGACATTGCATGTTTATTTTGGATAGATCATTCAAATCTACCATATAAATATTGTCATGTCTATGCCCAACAAATTTAATGCCTTCATTAATAGGACTAGTTACAATGCAAACTAGTTTCATATATCAAATATATGTAGTTTCAAATCTAAATAAAAATGCATCACATATACATCAAATTTCAGATCTAAAACTAAATTTACACATATCAAATATATATATAATTAAATCTAAAATAATGATTAAAATATTTTAAAAATATTTTAAAAATATCTTTTTCAAAAATCGATTCACATCAAACTAGGACAATCTTTACAATATAGGGGGTAAACCCTATATCAGGATAACTTTATATCAGTTTGATGTAAATTTTTAATTATTCTAATTTTAGAACTAAACTTAAATTAAACATATCAAATATGCTAATTTTTAGATCTAAAAGATTTGATTTAATTATGAAGCTTCAAAAATGACTTTGTATCCTTTATCACAAAATTGACTGATGCTTAATAAATTATGTTTTAAACCATCTACTAATAAAATATTTTCAATATACTTAGAGGGAGTGATACCAATGTTACCATACCAATGATCTTTCCTTTGCCATTGTCTCCAAAAGTGACCATCCCTCCATTTTTAGCAACAAGTGTGATGAATTGAGATTCATCACCAGTCATGTGTCTTGAGCACCCGCTATCAAGATACCATCTCCGGTTTGCTCTTTGGGATGCAAGACACACCTATATATAAGAATCAAGTTTTGACTTTTGGTACCTAAGTTTTTTTGGATCCTTTTTGGTTAGTCACAATGGTTCCTTTTTGAACCCATATTTTCTTTATATTAGAATTTATGGATTTGTTAGAGAAACAAGTGTATGACTTGTGTCCTACTCTACCATATTTGAAGCAAGTAATGTTTGAAAACTTGTTGCTTGAAGAGTTTACATAAATATTTTTTAAAAATTTTTATTTCTTTAAGGGGTTGTAGCCAAGACCAGCTTTATCATAAACGACCTTTTAATTTTCAAGTATCATATTAAGTTTATTTGAACTTAAGGTGAATTTTTCAACCATTGATTTTAGCTTGGCAATCTCATCTTTTAAGTTCAGATTTTTTTGAGACAGAATTAATTTTTCATTAGAAATACTTTCATTTTGTTTTAGTAAGTATTGATTCTTTAATTTTAACTCTTTGTTCTTTCTCCCTAGCTTCTTTAGTTCATCAATTAAATCATAAAAAGCTTCATGAAGTTCTTCAAAGGTAAAGTCAATAGGAGTTTCAGAATTTATCTCATTTTCATGTGCCATAAGGCACAAGTTGGCTTGTTCATCTGAGTCTTCTTCTTCGGAGCTTGACTCATCACTTCCACTCCAAGCAGCCATCATGACCTTCTTCTTGTACTTCTTGGGACCCTTCTTCAGTTGTGGGCATTCAGACTTAAAATGTCTCAGTTTTTTGCGTTCGTAGCAAATAAGGGGTTGGTCTTTATCCTTTTCTTTGCTATATTCCTCTTTTGTGGGTGGCCTCTTCCTCATTCCTTGTTTCTTTTTCCTCAAAAATTTTTTAAACCTTCTAGTGATGAGAGCCATTTCTTCATCCTGCTCTTCATTTTCAGTATCATCAGTTTCTTCATCAAGTTGAGCCGTGGATTTAAGGATGATTGTCCTCTTCTTTTTGACTTCTTCTTCTTGATGTTGTTTCATGCTCAGCTCATGTGTCATCAGTGATCCTAGAAGCTCTTCCAAGGGTAAGATATTCAGATCCTTGGCTTCTTGGATGGCGGTCACTTTGGCTTCTCAATTTCTTGGTAATGACCTAAGAATCTTTCTCACGAGGTCACTGTTAGAATAAGACTTACCAAGACTTTTCAGACCATTTATAATATCAGTAAAATGAGTAAACATTTCAGTTATAGATTCATCATGCTCTATTTTAAAAAGTTCATATTTATGCACGAGCATGTTAATTTTGGATTCTTTTACTTGATTAGTTCCTTCATGAGTTACTTGTAATCTATCCCATATTTTTTTAGCAGACATGCATGTTGATATACGATTGAATTCATTAGCATCTAGGACACAATACAAAATATTCATGGCTTTAGCATTTAGTTGAGCCATTTTCTTATCAACCTCATTCTATTCTTTTTCGGATTTGGTTGATTCCACACCATTAATAATTTTAGTGAGTGTGTGAGGACCATTTACTATGATACTCCACATATCATAGTCAAGTGTTTGAATGAAGATTTTCATCCGAGCTTTCCAATAGGTATAGTTGGACCCATTGAAAAGTGAAGGTTGGTTAGTGGACTGCCCCTCAGCTAGAGAAGTGCCGACTTGAGTTGCCATAGATCTTTAACTCTTAGATTGGTTAAATCAAAATAGGGCTAGAGCACCGAGCTCTGATACCACTTGTTGCCCAGCTATGCAACCCAAAAGGGGGGGTGAATTGGGTTTCTAAAAATTTTAAACTTAACTTACAATTTATGAGGATTATTTAACAATAGTAAGATAAGTAAGGAGAGTGTAATTGATCCAAGGCTAATGGTTGAATGCAAGAATGCAAGAGAATAAAGAAGTTCTAAAAGGAGAGCAATTAAGCACAACACAAACAAGAGAATTTATAGTGGTTCGGTGCCAATCTTGCACCTACATCCACTCCCCAAGCTCCTACTTGAGAATTCCAATCCACTAAACTGTATTCAACTTGAATACACTCGTCGGAACCTCCGAATCTAGCTATTTCAAGCTAGAATACTTATTTTTCGGGTACAAGCCAACCCAATACAATCCGATTCAAGGTTCGGATCAATCTTTCCACATTTTGGAACCCTTCCAAAACAAAAATAATAACTCAAAGAGAGTATTACAATTAATTACATAAAAAATACAGATGAAGCTCCTTTAATGAGCGAATGAAGCTTTAAATACACTTTACTTAAATAGAAGAAAGCTCTTTCCAATTTTCTCAAGGTAGTTGGAGACTTGAATGAGCGCTTGAGTTGGTGGACTTGAATTAAAAGCTTCTTGAATGCTTTAAGTGGGCTCTTACTTAGGGTTGAAAAGAATACTTGAAGAACCTCTTTCAAAAATCTCTCTCTATTTTCTATATCTTGATTCCCTCCTTTAAGTCCCTTTATATATCTTCAAATAATGGTGGAGAGTAATCTGGGCTGAAATAGAGCCATTAGAGCACATTAAATGAGCATTAAATGCAATTGAAATGGATTAAAAACTAGCCGTTGTGGAATTTTTCCGTCACAGGGGTCGACTCATAGGGTCGACTCATGCTCATAGGTCGACTCATAGGGTCGACCTCTGTGGAACAGAACAGAAAATGACCATTCTGTAATTTTGGCCTGCAAAGTAGCAGAGGTCAACTCATAGGGTTGACTCATGCCAATGGGTCGACTCATAGGATCGACTCACAGAGAGTGTCAGCCAAAATTTCAGTGTACCGTTCATCTCTTTAAGCCATGAGTCGACTCATGGGGTCGACTCAAAAATAAAAATATGATTTTCTTGTAAAATATACTTCCAAAAATATTGAAATTTTCTCCAGTAGACTGCACGTCTTTTGTTCTTGCTCTTGAGGCTTCTGAATCAGGTATTGATAAAATTATAATTTTGCTCATGAAAAGCAATAAGTCTTTTTCCATGCCAGAATCATTAGTAATCCCCTCAAATACTTTGTAATCATCAAAATTAATTCAAGGAGCAATAACAGGCTACATGGAGCTCCGCCTCCGCATCCACATCAATTTTGAAGGCACATACTCCTCCCACCGCATCGACGTTGACTTCAATTTTGTAAACACATCTTCCTCTCATCGACACATCTGAGCCTCCACTGGCATCCACGTCTCGGCATATACTCCACCCACCGATCTAGCTCCATCGTGTCTATATCGCACAATCTCAGTGAGAGTAGGTTTTCATTATATCAATTATTTATTTATTTATTTTTTATATAGTTATTGTACATACTTATATATTCATAATGTATTTTCATTATAGGTACATCATCCAGTAGGATATTTTACGGTCCCACATGCATGCCGCATGTGTGGAACCACCAGCATTAGGTCATGATGGAGTACGATCAGAAGGGGAGGCCAATAGGAGAGACCATATGGGAGATGCATTTCTTTTTCAAAGTGCTTATGAGGTGGTCTGACATCATTCTTGTACTGCCCACAGACTGGCGATTGATGGATCCTCGGGTCAAAGACTAGGTGTGGGAGAAAATTTGGGTAAGTTTATCTTAATTATATATATGCATGTGATATGTTTACACTATGTTTGATTAGAATAATTTCGTAACTGATTTTTCTGATAACTTTGTGAAGAGGAGGTATGACTTTTCAGATCATAAGAGGGCTCGAGATGTCCGACTGTAGAAGATTAGAGAGTTGTACTGGAACTATAAGGTCAAACTCCATAGAGGATGGCTAAAGCACCGTAGAGACACTGAGAAGGAGCTTGTTCCTTGGATCCAGGATTGTCCCCCGAGTCAATGGGAGGGGACGGTCAGGCATTGGAGGAGCTAAGACTTTTTAGATTTAATTTGTAACTTGTGAATTTTTTATTATATTGATAATTATATTTGATTTTAACTTATGTGATTTAAGTACTTTTTAGGCTGTATCTCGTCAGAATCGAAAAAATCGGGCTGCTTAGGAGTACATGCACACTCTCGACTGTAAGTCTATGACCAGTCGTGTGCATAGAGAGGTAATGAATTCTGATCCTTTAGTTTATAAGTTATTAAATTATTATTCTTTTGTATGTTTCTAACAAGCTGATTGATTGTTATAGTTGATGAGAGAAGGGAGATGCTCACCCATAGTGCCATCTTCTGATCAAGTCGTACGGATAAGATAGATAGGCCGATGAACACCTCGATCGGGAGGATTTTTATAAGTAATATATAACTAGAGTATAATTAGTATTATAGCATTTCTTATAATATTTCATTTGAGTTTACAATTACAGGAGCAGTTAGACGTGCTTAAGAGTGAGGGCTCGGACACCTCTGGCCCCCTGACCATCTATCTTAGGTCTTGGGATCAGAGCACTCTGGGAGGATTCATTGCAGGCCCGAATATATGCCGATGAGTTACTGATCTGCTTCGAGCGTGGTCTCACATGCTTTCAGGATCATCAATCGGGAGCAACTTGACGACACCTTGGCGTAGGTAGCTCAGGCTCAAGAGCGTGCATTTCAAGCTGAGGAGTGTGCATCTCAGCTATAGAGCATTGTGTCCGCTATGGTGAGTCCGCTTTTCACTCATTTTAGAGCTGATTTTTTGAGTATTTAGGATATGTTGTCTAGCGTTGCAGCTCTAGCCCCTCCAGCTCCAGCTTCAGCCCCTCCAGCTCCAACTCTAGCCCCTCCATCTCCTGCTCCAATCCCTCCTGATGATGACAAGTTGCTTGGAGAGGAGGATTTTGATTTAGAAGATTTTTGATGTATTTTATTTTTATTTAAAAAGTATTATAATATAATTTGATCAGTAATATAATTTAAATATTTGAGATATATTTCTGTATTATTATTGAGTTTTATGCAAAATTTTTGATTTTTGCAAGTTTTAGTTTGAGTAATTATATATTGAACTGTGTTTATCAAGTAAATAATGACAAATTTAAATAAATCAAAATTACTACTATGGAAAAAGACTACGGCAGCAGTTCATAACTATTGTCGGGGTTAGAAAATCGCTACCATAGCCCACGATAGTGGTTGTACAACCACTACTATATTCGTTCTATCTACTACCGTGGTATGTGCCAACTGTTGTCATAGAGCTATAGCAGTAGTTGCACAACCGCTACCGTAGTCTATAGTAGCAGTTTCTTAACCGCTGCAATAGAGTTTAAAGCAGCGGTTGCTCTACCACTGCTATAGCTTCTATAGCAACGATTATTCAACCGCTGTTATAGACTGGATATAGCAGCAGTTAAATAACCACTGCTATAGCTTTTATAGCAGTGATTATTCAACCACTACTATAGATCAAATATAGTAGCGATTGAATAACCACTCCTATAGGTGGATAACTGCTGCTTTAGATAATACAGTAGTTACCTAGCCACTGTATAGATCCAGACCAGCAGTTGAGCAACTGCTGTGATATCCAAAATATGGTAGCAGTTATATAAATCATTGCAACAATCGCTGTCATAAACCAATAGTGACAGTGACAGTGGTAGCAATTTCGATTGCGATACCCGATATATGGCAGCGGCTATAAACCTTTGTAACAACCACTGCCATAGAACTTACGGTGATGGTGATAGTGGCAGCAATTGTGAAACCACTGTCGTAGACTATAGCAGCTATTTTTTTGGCTAGGTAGCGATTGTCGACCGCTGTCGTATTCTTTTTCTATAGTAGTGTTTAGATTGCTTTACAGCCTTTCTAGTAAAATAATTTTTTACCTTTTATATAGATTTGACTTTCTACCTATTTTAGACCTATGTTTTATTTACTTCCTTTCTAATAGATTTTCTAAATAAAAAAAATATATTTCTATCTTTTAATTGACTACCTTGAATAGTAGAATCAATTTCTTGCTTTAATCATGGGATATCTAGTTGCCTTATATTCTTACCCTAATTTAGTTCTTTTTGTAGACTCTCTAGATCTTCTCATACTTAATTAACCTAATTTAAAGCTTATCACTTATTCTTTCTTGCTTAAAGATAACATAACATAAAAAGAAAACAAAGACACCACACAATACTTAACTAAAATAGAAAAATTAATTAAACTTTAAAAGCTTTTTACTTGTATTGGACATTCTCTCTTTTTGCATTATATATTTCTATAAAATATCTTAAGGGCATAACTCATAAACAACATAAGGTGAAAATTTCATCACCCTCCCTTGGCCCACAAACCACCATCCTACATCACATTAATCTAAGTCTCTTAATTAAAATTAATTAGATGCCAGCCCTTAAGGAACTCAAACTCAATAGGATAAGTGACCCCGATAGTTGAATCAGATCGGACCTAGTTGATTAGTTGGTGTCTAAAAAAGTGATTCAGAGATTATGTCCTAAAAAAAGATGATTCTTTAATTGATTTCATTCGCTGACATGGCCAACTTGGTATCTAAGAAAAATAACGGGGAGACCCCCACCATCCTTACACTTACCTGGCCTGTTGGTTGGTTGGTTCACACTTGGAGTGCTTGATGGTGCATGTGGAACAGTTAGGAGTTGTCTAGATCTAAGGTAATCCTATGATAGAGTTGGTTTGATTGCATCACCTGTTTGAAAAATCAATAAAAATAATTAAAAACAACCTTCTCATCTATCCTCTCTAGGTCTAAGATTTTCTTAGGATTTTTATCTTTAGAACTTCTCTCTTTCATCCTCTTCTCTTTTTCTTCTTCTCTTCCTCTTTCTTTTTTTAAAAAAAAAAGAAAATCAGAAGGGGATTGTTCTAATCTAGACCTCTTAATTGCATATAAAAACTATCAGAACAATCTGATAAATTAGATCTGTGCTAGAAATATAGATTTCTACAGTAGAAAGAATGAGCTGTCCCATAAATTAGATCACCTACTGGCTATTAGATATTTTTTCTTTGCATTTTTTCTTCCTCCACAACAAGTTGAATGCCTAGTCATGCATCAATTTTTTGAGTTTAAGTATGAGCAAGTTCATCAAGATCAAATCCAAGTAGCCTACGAATCAGAAAATAACTCATACTTTAACAAGTACAATCCATGTTGGAGGGTTCCACTAAATTTTTTATGAAAACCACAACCAGTGGTTACCCTGATACTATAAGGATCTATGCTCGTAGATGTGCCTGATTACAATATGCTCTATTTACAATATCAACTTTCTCTAACTCCTTATAGCCCATTATTTGAAGAGAAAGTTCTGTAAGTACTAGACAAGATAGAAGTCAATGCTCAGACCCTTCACTCCCATATGCACCCGATCCCGTAGGGGCATAATTATCAAAAATCACAGTATAGAAATCCATCCTATAGCCAGCACCAGCATATCTCGCAGCCTGTACCCAATTATAGCCCTTCTTTCGAGGAAGGCATCTGACAAATCCTTCACTCTCACATGTAATCCATCGCTAAGCTAGAGACTCAAATCAATCAACTAGTAATCGCATTCAGTAGGGGGGAAGAAGAGCTGCCTAGTCAGCCTGAGAGCAATCCTAAGGGATAATACCTGGCTAAAAATTTTAATATTCCTATAACTTTTTTCTGAATAATCTATTATGGCTCTTATGAATGAAATGATCATAGAACAGTCCTACACAACCAAAAAGACCAACACATATAATTCAACTAAGGTAGCAATATATAGGGAGAAATCAGAATAAGGGGATGAACCTATTCCATCATCACTTTACTTACCTATTATCCCATTTCCCAGTGCCCTACAATCACCCATTTCTTTTAATGGAAAGAAAGGATAAATTGATGAAATGATAAAATTAATCGAGACTTTCTAAGGACCATAAATGAATAACATAATAAAGGAAGCTACACTGATAATTCTCCCTTAAGATTCATTAAATCCCTATCTAGCTCACTTTAGGGTGGATGATTTTGATGTAGATGAGTATATTACGAAAGTAAATGATCTAGTTGATACACCCTATCCCAAAACTATCCTATTTTAGATCAAAAAATATGAGCCATCATCTGACCCCTTAGTAACTCTCTTGTTAGAATCACCACCTACTTTAGAACTGAAGCCACTTCTTGATGCAACCATTGACACCCTTCTAATGATCCCTAACCAGGAAGCCCATCTTATAGATATTCTAAAAGCACATAAAGAAGCTATCAGATGGGATATCTCTGGAATGATGAATAAAGATATTAAAATTTTTATGACTGATCTTTTCGTAGTCGGCACTACTTTCGATGACTATCTTTAAAATCTTTCTATAGTGTTAAAATGATGTATGGAGATAGATTTAATATTAATTTGAAAAAAATATCATGCTATAGATCAAAAAGAGATGATGTCGAGATATATCATACCCGAGAAAAGAATTACAGTAAAATAAGATATAATTAAAGAAATTCTTAAACTACCACCCTCAATCTCGATCCAACAAATACAATCTCTTTCTAATCATCATGAAGACTATGATCATATTTTTAGACCCTGATATTGCATGCTTGCCCAGTACACTCTATTGATCTAGATTAATCATCGTAGAGCATTCTACGGATGTTTTACTGTCATGATGACAAGACCTCCTGATTGGCCTCATTCTTTTAAAATCTTGAGGGATATACCCAAGTTGGTTATAAGTGGGACTCTCTCATAGCGTCCAGCTGAAGACGTTAAACTTAGCACTTATTGGGAGGCAACTCAATTTCATAGGAGTAGTCTTAATAAAAGTTTGGTTGAAGACGTTAAACTTAGCAACCCAGCTTATACAATATTTTTTTAGTTTCTTTTCATTTTGTAGGAATCTTTAAAAACATAATTAGCCAAGTTGAAACTCTATAGTGGAGTGGATGAATGATGCTACTAACCAAGTTGGGGGGAGAGCCACATTCGTGCTAGCTGGAGTCAAGAACACAGCACGTCCAACAATGAAGGACCTCTCAACAGTGAATGCACACATCAAACTCAAGTGGTATCCTTTCATGTTATGTTTTATTATGATCCTCCTCTTCCATTGGAGATAATGAAAATTAAGTTGAGAGAAAATAATTAATTTAATTGAGTCCTCAAGTATGGTCAGAAATAATTAGTTTTATGTATTTAAATTTTTTTTCAATTTGAAGTTAATCAGGCACTCTAATTAATGAATGATTAACGGTCTAGATAGTTTTAGAGGTATTGAGGGGCAAATTATTAAGAAAACCCAATGAATGATAGGATTTAGATTAGACCAAATTATATAGTAATTTCAGAATCCTCTTCTTATCTATCTCAATGAAGAATCTATTTCATAGAAGTATGGATGGAAAGATCAAAGTATGTAAAAGTTTTTCTTAAAATACTTTTATCCTCTTCTTACCTATCTCAGTGAAGAATCTGCTTCATGAGAATATGAGTGAAAAGGTCGAGGTATGCAAAAGTTTCTCTTAAAATATTTTTATTATAAAAAAAAATATTGTCTCACTGAGTAATCAGACCCTTTTGCCTAAGTAAGTATTATGGTTCATGTCAAAAGGTGAAGATGCTAAGAGATTGCTATAGAGTCTGTCTTACCTCATAGGCTTTTCTTTTTAGACTTGAGTCAATAAGTCCGAGGGCTGTTCTACATCTAATATCCTAAAACTAATTGGTTTGAAAGTCATTGACTGAAAACTTACTACAACGGTCAACCAGAAGGCTCAAGAGGCTAAGACATTGCACTAGACTCTTTTTGAAAAAAATATAATAAAAAAAATAAATAATGAAGAAACTATATTATAAGAAGATAATAAACCCAGCTCACATTAAGTTAGAAGACTTAAAAAGTAGGAAGTTGATAAAAAAAGATCTTCAATAATTTTTATGGCTAATATTTAGCCACTAACTGGATCAAATTAGTAATCCATGAAGTATCTCTTTAATAGTCTGACCGAATATCCACTACCATTAGGAATGTCTAGGATAACTTTCAAATCAAAGATAATTTGATATATACTACTAATATTTTACTTGAGGATGAGCAAAAGCTAAGTTGGAGGGTGTGATGAATACTTAAATTAAATTATTAGAGGCACACAATTCTATTTAATTACTCTTTATTTATTAAAAATTTGATGCTTTCTATTTTATTTTGTAGGTGATGGAAAGTTTGGATTCATACGATTCAAATTAACCTCAAATTGGATCAAATTCGAGTGAACCAGGCAACCAGCTCCTTTTCAAGTATGAACGTGACTTACTTATGAAGGGATTAGATGCAAGCTCTCAAGATTCAATGGTCCAGATTAGAAGATAACCTTTCATATAGAATCAAGTATGAACATGACTTAAAAATCAAGAACAAAGAAGCAAATGCATCAAGATCCAAGGTTTATCAAGGGATGCACCACATCAAAACCCTAGAAGCAACTTGATGCCACATCAAGGAGCTCTTTTGTTGCTACCCATAGTGATTCCATGCCATTTCTCACATTACCCCTTTCTTTTTCTCACGTTACCCCTTTCTTTCTTACACGCCCTTCATGCTTTCCCATGCCCTCTCTTATTTCTGACACACAAAACCTCATGCAACAAGGAATCCCTCCATGCGCTATGCTTTCTATAAATAACAACCTAAAGCCCTTATAGATGATGAATGCCCTCTTGTGGGGTTCATCATCTCTCCTCTTTCTCTCCTCAATCAAGCCAATACCCCAAAAGCTCTCTTCAAGCTACTGCCCTCCTTTTTCTCCCATTTTCTTTCTTCTTCATAAGTCTAGGGGAGGTACTAACCCTAGCAACTCCTCTTCTTCTTCCTTGCCACCACCATATTCTTCCATAGATCCTTTCTCCACATTTCAAGAAGTTTAGAAGAGATCCTAACCCTAGCTCGCCTTTTATCAAATCTAGAAGAGGTCCTAATTCTATGCCGCTATCCTTCTTTTTCATATTCTCATACTTTCATCTATCTTTCTTCTTTGGAGTTCCTAGACCAAGCCTTCTAGCCATCTTACCATTATCTGCATGGAGAAAGATGAAAGATTTAAGGAGGCACATCTACCATCGGACGCAGCTAGAAGATTAACTTAGTTTAATTATCTTATATCACACTTTTATTTTTTTTTCTTTAGTATGCTTCTTTATTTGATCAATAAAAAAATATTTTTATTATAATTTTTATATTTTTTTAATTTTTTATAATTTTTTTATATTTTTAAAATAATCAACTAAGATCTCTGTGGATATGATCCTGACTCACCTATCTACATAGCGAGTAAGATTAATTTTAATGTGCTATGACATGCGTCAAAAAGTGCTTCTTATTTAGAGAGAGAGATTGGTGTACGAGGGTTGAGGGTGTGATCTCTTCTTGTAAATTTTTTCTTATAGTGAAGCTTGCATGCCCCGTGGAGATAAGTCTTGACTTAATCTACGTATTTTATTGTATTTCTTATTTTATTTTATTTTTTTCTATTGTATTAACATTGTCACCGATGTTTCGATCCTGGACTTACGAACCAATCCTGAACTTGAGAAATCCATGTTCCGCATGACTGATCTTCACAAGAGGTGGTGCTAGAGCAAGTGATATCGCAACGACAATTAGTATCAGAGTAGCTCTGATCACAACAATATGTACTTTTGATGTATCAAAGAAGCAGAATTTTATAATGAAGACTATATTTATGTAGATCATTAGTGATTTTTCTACTTATGAGATACTATCAGGATGGAGCACTCATAGGAAGCTAGCATATTTCTACTGCATAGAGAATATAAAAGCATGGTCGTAAGTTCTGCTGGTTTGATTGTCATTATTAATTTCTCTCTGAGCATCATCTTTTATGAAAATAATGGGATAGTTTCAGGAGGAATAAAATAGAGAAGGATGAGGCACCCCCATGACTCAGTAGTATGGAAGTGTTTCAGAAGATATCCCAACTAGATGAAGTCCAATTTGACATACTATTTGACAAGCAAAAATCATGGGGGTTCGGTAGAATTTATAACTGGGTGAAGCGTAGTATCTTTTGAGAATTGCCATACTAGTGTACCAATTTGATCCATCATAATCTTGACATCATGCATATTATTCAACAATATTTTCTACACTGTTATGAATGTCAAGAGCAAAACAAAAGACAACCCTAAGGTCCAAGCAAATATAAAGAACATATGCAAGCATCCTCTATTAGAGCTAGTTGAGATTTTTTTGAAAAAATTTTTGAAGCCGAAAGCATCTTACACCTTAACGAGAAAGTAGTTGAAGGACATATGTGAATAGTATAAAAATCTTAAATTCTCATTTGGTTATGCAAGTAATCTAGCTCGATGCATCAATATCAAAGATTGCAGGTTCTATGGGCTAAAGAATCATGATTGCCATATCTTCATGTAACGATTACTCCCATTGGCTTGGCATGCATGATCTCCTTTCCAACCCCATATGGAGTACTTTGACCAAACTTAGTTTTTTCTTCAGAGATATTTATACTATCGAATTATCCATAGATCATATTTTCAGTCTTGAGACTAGCAGTGTAGAGATTAAATATAAGTTGGAGAAGATATTCTTTCCTAATTTCTTCGACTCCATGGAGCACCTCGTGATTCATTTGCAATATGAAGCTAGAGTCAGAAGACTAGTATAGTATAGGTAGACGTATCCATTTGAAAGATACATTTACAGTCTCAAGAAGAAAGTAAAAAACAAGTTTAGAGTCAAAGATTCTATTATGGAGACTTATATAATTGAAAAAAAATTTAATTTGAGCCGATACTACTTTAACCCTAGTGTATAGATAAAGCTAAATCAAGTGGGTCGAAATAATGATGGTGGTGGCGAGGGATCAAAGGCAGAGATCTCAATATTTGTTTATCCCGCTCATGAATTTGGGCACGAGGTTCGTTGGATATTAACTAATATTGAAATTTGACAGGTAGAGATATATGTTTTGCTAAACTGTAAGAAGGTCGACCCATATATTGAGAAAGTATCCATCACAATCTCAACTTTTTAATCAATTATTATCCTATACTTATCTTATGTATGTATAGAAAATATAATGAGATGCTGAGATGGAACAATCTGAGAATAAGCGAGGAACCAATTTCTACTCAGTGCTCACAAAACTTTGCAAATTGATTTTATCAATTGGTAAGAGATCAATGTCATTTCATTTATTTTAATTTCTCCTAATTTATTCTTTTATAATATATAGGTCATGCAAAGAGATGAATCTATATCTAAGAAGCTAAAACTATTAGATTACAGGCCACAAAATACATAACATATTATAATGGCTGTAACGTAAATAGTTTTAAATTTCACATCCAGTAATATGGACATTATAATAGTATAATGAATAGTGGTATGTATATAAAAGATAGCTCGTGGAAAGAGGCAGAGAGTGACTACTATGAAATCTTTGAAGAAGTGATCAAGTTGACCTACCTTAAAGGTAATAGTATTATTCTATTTAAGTGTCGATGATTTGATAACGATAATTGTATGAAGGTTGATCCATGATACAGGCTTATTGAAATCAAACATGGATCAAAAGCATATATCAACGACCCTTTCGTGCTAGCTTAACAAGTTGTTCAAGTGTATTTTACTCTTTTTCCATCAAGAGAGAGAGAGGAAGAAAAGATTGGTGGGCTATATATAAAACTAAGTCTTAAGACATTCATTATGAACTCGAAGAAGAAGAAGAGCCCTATTTATCAGAATACTTTCAAAAGGATGAAATATTAGGAGTTCATCAGCCTTTAATAGATGTAGAGTAGGATGCTCCAGGAATTTTCCTACATGATGGCCAACATGAGGATGTAGATTACACTGAGTTTATTTTAAAGGACAATCCTATCGAAGAAGATGAAGAAGAGGAAGAAGTGGAAGAAGAGGAGAAAGAGGAAGAATCTGAAGAAGAATTTGAAGGATAACAAATATCTGAAGAGACGGATGAGTAGTCGACCCCAAAAAAGAAAGAGTCAACCCCAAGGATAAAGAAGTCAACTCTGGCATGCTAGAGAAGACTAACATGCAGCAGAAGTTAACCCCAGGATAGATAGAGTCAACTCTTGAATAGATGGAGTTGACCCCAGGGTAGATGGAGCCATTTTTGTCTTTGTCGTGTGCTTATTTTATTTACTTTCCATACTTATCTTGTATCATTTTAATTATTATATTGTTTGCCATAATTATATAACTAATTTATAAATCTATTTATTTTTACTTTTAGAGATTACAGGATTACTACTCTTAGAGGATAGAGCTGTGCTAGCCGAGGATAGAGCTCCAAAGGAGAGATCTCTCGTGTGGCCAGCTCATATGGTTTTGCGGCACCCACACCACGGGATAAACTCTAACACTTTAAAAATTCTCTATTAGGTTATTTTATCTTTTTTATCTAATATAATATTTTTTATGATTTTTTGCTACTCTCAGGTTCAGATTATGTGGGGTCACCAATTACCCCACAGTCACACGGAGCAGTGGCCAGCTCTCAACCTCAGTGCCATGGTAAAGGACTTGCTCGGCTCGTAGTACCTCTAGCTCAACTAGAGGATAGAGAGGTCATACACATTCACAGCCATTCATAAGTACTAGATTTTTGAAGAATATGTTTAAAAATTTTTAACTATTTTAGAATCAATATTTATTATTCAAAATTTATTTTGTAGGATATTTAGGAGGCCTGGGGTGTCTCATGTAGTTACTAGAATCATCCAATGATTGATGCTAGGACTGATGAATGAGTTCTCCAGTTGGCCGTCTTGGGCTCGTGATGTTGTACGGGTGACATTCGTAATAAGTCAAAGATGTTTAATTTTTAAATTCATGATATATTTATATTTTATTTATTAATACATGCTATCTTTTATTTGCAGTCATCTATCGATTCGAGACTCCTCAGAATGAGGAGGCCGACTGTCAAACCTTCAAGAAGGTCACCACATGTAGGCTATAGGATGGGTTGTACCATCTCAAGCAATTCATCATTGAGTTCTACAGGTCTAAGTCACCATCAGACTGAAAATCTTTCATGGATCACTGGATGCAGTGGATGTATGGAAGGCCTTCTGTGACTAGTGGAGCTGATTAATCACCAATGACTTCGTTGGCACACATATTATGGCTGATAGATTGATAAAAATTCTAAACTTATATCAATCTCATATTTAGTTGATCATACATTTGTTGTTATTAACTTAATTTTATTATTTATTATAGACATGGCAGCTGCAGTTGTGGGAGGCTATACACCAGTGTAGGAAGACCGATGATTACTTAGATTTTAGATCCAGATAGATCACGGTAACTTAAAAGATTATTTATTAAATTTTACTATAAGAAAACTAACTATTAGCGATGGCTATTTGTTATCACTAATACTCATTTTGCCATCGCTAAAAAATTGATGAAAATATCTTAGTCGCTAATTATCATTATTAGTGATGATAATTTTGTCATCACTAATAATGATACTTAGCGATTGCATTAGTGACGGCATACCCTATCGCTAATACCATCACTAATAATTTTTTATTTTTTAATTAAGATTTTAAAAAACTATTAGCAATGGCTAATGTCATCGCTCATAATTTTTTTTTCAAAATTTATTATTAAATATTTTATAATCTATTTTATAATTATTTTTTAAAATTTACTATAAATAAAATAATAATTATTTAACATAATTATAAATAAAAAATTAATTATATTATATTAAAAATATTAATTTTATAATTTTATAAATCTACTTTACAAGTTTAAAAATTATATACATATAAAAAAAATTATATAAGATCCTCCTCGTCGTCCTCATCTTTCTCATGCTCTTGTACGTCCTCTCCAGTAGTTGATGGATGAGAGCTGGATATCTCCGTATCATATAACGAAAAAAATAAAATATTATTATTAAGTTTTGATACGAAAGTATATATATCAATACAGAAATATATATTTGGATATACTACTTCGATTCTCAAATAGATTATTCTTATATATTTTATTCGATGATACAGAGCTATAGATACTTCCGATCCATCATTTGGATGGTTAGATTAAATTTTTACCTCCAAGATCTTCTTCCCGATCTCAAGCTTAAACATATGACGTTTCTAAATATAAAATTTTAAAACAAGTAAAAAAAGTTATTAATAAGCTTACTTGCTGTGATAGCTGTGACAATGAGTCCAACTGATCATGCAGATATGGATCTAAAAGAATCTCAATGACCATATCGCGGATGGCATCTCGAAAGCTTTGAGGTCACAGACGGCATCCCAGTTGCCGTCATTAATCCCATCGCTAATGCCATCACTAATAATTTTTTATTTTTTTAAAAATCATAATTAAATTTTTTAAAATCTATTTTAATCATAGTATAAATAATTATATTTTTAAAATCTATTATAAATAAAATAATTATTATTTACCATAATTATAAATATAAAATTAATTATATTATATTAAAAATATAAATTGGAGTCAATCCTAAGATTGGGGTCGACACTAGCTCATTGGCATGAAAATGGCACATAGAGCGGACACCCCATGGGATGTCCCCTGTGCTAGGAGAGACCCATAGGTCGACCTCTATTGAACAGAAAGCACAGACAAAAAGTTGATTTTTTGGAAATCCAAGAGTCAACCCCTAAAGAATTGGAGTCAATCCTAGAGCAGATGGAGTCAACCCCAAGAAAAATGGAGCCAACTCCAAGCACGAGACAGGCTATAACTTTTTCCTTATTGCTTTAATATCTTAATTTTACTGTAGCTTATTGCATTCACCTCACAACCACACTAAGATTAAGTTAATTCAAAACACATACTTGTTAAGAGTTTAAATTTGGTTAAAATCTTATAAGAACCTAATTTATCCTCTCTCTTGGATGGCTATCTCTGGACAATAATATATCGATACGGAGACGTATATTTCGATATACTACTCTGATCCTCGAATAGACGTATACTTAGATTGAATTTTTATCTCTTAGATCTCTTTCTTAGATTCAAGCTTAAACATGTGAAGCTTTTAAAAATAGATATTTAAAATAAATTAAAAAAATTATTAATAGACTTACCTCCTCATCCTCTGCCATCATCCTCCATATCTTTCTTCTGCTCCTGTATGTCCTCTTCAACAGCTGGTGGATGAGAGCTAGATGTTTTAGGATCCTGTAACAAAAAAAATAAAATATTATTAATAAATTTTAATACAAAAGTATATATATTGATATGGAGATGTATATTTTGATATACTACTTTGATTCTCAAATAGATTATTCTTATATATTTCATTCGATGATATAAAGCTATAGACACCTCCGACTGATCGTTTGGATGATTAGATTGAATTTTTATCTCTTAGATCCTATTTTTGAATTATTAATAAGTTTTGATATGAAAGCATATACGTGGATACGAAGATATATATTTCGATATACTTCTCCGATTCTTGAACAGATTATTTCTACATATTTCATTCGATAATATGGAGCTATAGATACCCTCGATTCATCGTTTGGATGGTTAGATTGAATTTATACCTCCTAGATCCTATTTTTGAATTATTAATAAGTTTTGATATGAAAGCATATATGTAGATACAGAGGCATAAATTTCGATATATTATTTCAATTCTCGAACAGATTGTTCCTACATGCTCCATTCGATAATACAAAGTTATAGACACCTCCGACCTATCATTTTGATGGTTATATTGAATTGTTACCTCCTAGATTCTATTCTCAAATTTTTAAATGATATCATATGCATTTTAATGTCTTCTTAATTTAGCATGATCAGAACAACCTGTCATGCATACATCAATATACTCTATAATGATATTTAAGGTACCTTCTGAACTTGATTTTTCTATTTTCTATATTTTATCTGATTTGAACATCTTTTTTTTTTCTTGTCTATTCCTTTTTCTAGTTGAGATTTTAGAACTTAAAGCAAACTCTACAAAGCTATTGAAACAGCTGAAAAGAAAACTTCATCTACTCGATCTACATTGAAAGAAAACCGACTTTTGACACTAAACCTTGGATATTTAGGTAATGTTGTTAAAATGGGGTAGAATGAACAACCTAGATGCATTAGGCCATAACAGTGGTATTTTTTTTTGTCACCATGTGGTGCTCAAGCATACAAGAGATGCCAACACAAACAATAGTTCTGTCTTTTTTTACTGTGTGCATGTGGGTCAGGCAGGGGGAAGGAGGGGTGGAGTGGCATATGGATGTAGCACCTCCATGAGCGAGCATCTTAACAAATTGAAATCTAAAAAATAGGTACAAAAAAAATATACTAAAAAACTATGTATGGGCATGCTATCAAGATAATAAAATAGCACTGACTGACATAAACCAATTAGAATGATTATAAAAACTATAACATAGTTTCAACATATAAAAATGAAACAAACAAATCATTAGATGCTAGCATTAACAAAGATGAAGATTTTAATGACTTGCTAGCTTATGCATGCTTTTGATGCAATAAATAAAAAATAAAAAAATAAAACATATATACAAATTGATGCTCAACACATCATAACTAATTGTTTCACATCATTCAATGTTAATGCCTAAAATTAATGAAACATGAAGTTAACATGAATATCTGAGGAGTAAAGTTTATCCTTTTCGAGATCATCAGGATCGGCATGGACAACAATAGCCCTTTCAATAATGGAATTTGGTCCATTGAGAAGAATCTGCAAAAGAGAATAAACATGAAAGAGTTTAAAAGATAAAAAGAAAAATATCTCATTAAAAACATATTAAACATAAGAAAAAAGTAAATAACCTGCTTGTCAATAATGCTAAAATTAACAGTTCTTGAAAAATCAAACCAAAATCACATAAACATCTAGTATTCCAGTAACCAACTATGCATAATGCTTCAGTAAACCTATTCAAGCATAAGTAAAACACCACTTCTAATATCAAGTTGTCATTTTTAAATGTTATGAAAATAATAATGCAGCACTATAAAGTGAAAATGACAAATAGATCATACCATCTTCGCCAGCAGTCACATTTTCAAGATCACCAATATGACGGTTCTCATCTTTAGGTGCCCCATATTTTTTTCTAGGTGGATTAAAATGTGGTCTTGCATTTGAAAAGAATATTAGAATAATCCACAAATTAAGCACTTCAATCACAGACAATATTGAATCTCAAAACAAGAGCTCGCTACCAATAGACATGCAACCATTGGTGGTGTCACCAAAAGCGAACGTGGAATCCATGAAGCCCTTGCTTGAAACTAGAGATGTTTGCAATTACCTTAGTTGGATCACGATCGGGGCTCAGAGAGACGGAAGGTGATCGGGGGCTCGGGGAGGCAGGAGGCAATTGAGATCGAACTCGCAGTCGGGGGCTCGGGGAGGTGGGAGATGGTCGGAGGCTTAGAGAGGCAGCCGGGGCCTTGGGAGATGGGAGGTGGCCGGTGTCTCACGGTCGGAGGCTCAGAGAGGTGGGAGGTGGGAGGGGGCTTATGGCTAGGGGCTTTGAGAGGTGAGAGGTGGCCGAAGGCTCTGGGATGTGGGAGGCAATCGGGTGCTCACAGTCGGGGGCTCGTGGTCGGGGGCCCGGGAAGCGACGAGGTGGGAGGCGGTCGGTGGCTCGAGGATGCGGGAGGGGGCTCATGGCTGGGGGCTCAAAGAGGCAGGAGGCAGCTAGGAGATCACGATCGGGGGCTCAGAGAGGCAGGAGGCGGTCGGGGGCTCAGGGAGGCGAGAGATGGCCGAGGACTTGGGGAGACGACCGGGTGCTCAGGGATGCTGGATCCGATGATGCAGCGAGGGAAAATGGAGATTGGAGGACCGAAGGAGGGGGAAAGAGGGGGGTGGCGGGGGGACCGAAGGTGGGGGAAAGAGGGGGTGGGGGAAAAGGAGGGCACGCGAGCACGTGGGGGAAAACAAAGGCACATGGGGGAAGGAAAAAAAATAAAATTACTTATTAGCCACAGCAAGTCATCGTCACTAATATTATACCCACCATCGCTAATAAGTTTAATAAATATTTTTTTTTTGTGATGGCTAATTCTATCACTAATAGTGCCATTGCTAATAAGCATGTGCCGTCGCTAATACTTTTTTCACTGTCACTAGTAAGTTTAATAAATATTTTTTTTTCGATGGCTAATTCCATCGCTGATAGTGTCGTCGCTAATGAGTATTAGTGATGGCACATATCGTCGCTAATACTTTTTTTTCCATCACTAATAAGTTTAATAAATAATTTTTTTATAATGGTTTATTTTTTTATTGCAATTGGTGGTCGGTAAAAACTATTGTTAGCGACGGCAAAGTTGCCGTCGCTAATAGCCATCACTAAAATTATTTTTCTTGTAATATTTTTATATATGCTGATATGTATGATAACACTAATGAATTTCTAAGTAGTATAGACAAATTACGTAGAGTGTGTTATAGTGCAGCATGGTGAGGACCCATCCTCTTAATCCCTTCTTGACCTCAAAGGATGCTCAGGACCACTAGAGGGGTGAGTAGGAGTCGAGTCATAGGGTTCGGACATAGCTTCAACCCTCCAGTAACTTGTTGGTCTTCGACGTCATCCTTTCAGGCCTCGATGATCCAAATGTGGGGTGATGCACATATCGAGGAGGTCGTGCAGAGATTTTTTTGCCAGTGACCTCAGAGCTTTCGAGACGCCGTCCGCCATATGGTTGTTAAAATTTTTCAAGACTCATATCTGCACGATCAGCTGAGCTCGTTGTTACAGCCATCATAGCAGATAAATTAAGTAGTATTAATAATTTTTTTTACTTATTTTAAATTTTTATATTTAGAAGCTTTATATAGTTAAGCTTGAATCAAAGGAAGGAGATTTGGGGGTCAAAAGTCAATCTATCCATTCGATGAATAGAATGAAGGTACAGATATGTCTGTATCATTGAATGAAATATATAAAAATAATTCATTCGAAAATTGAAGGAGTATATCAAAATATACCCCTCCATGCTGATTTAGGCTTAAGATGGGAGGAAAGGGTACCCAAAGGATCAAAATTTAATCTAACCATCTGATGGATAGATCGAAGGTGTCTATAGCTCTGTATCATCGAATGAAATATGTAGAAGTAATCCATTCAAGAATTGAAGGAGTATATCGAAATATATCCTTCTATACTGGTTTAGGCTTCAAGTGAAAGGGAGAGAGTATCCAGGGGATCAAAATTCAATTTAACTATCTAATGGAGTACTGACTGGGGATGTTATAGTTCTATATCATCAAATAGAATATGTAAGAATAATCTATTTGAGAATTGAAGAAGTATATCAAAATATATCCTTCTATATCAGCTTAGGCTTAAGATGCATCAATTACTTTAGTTTTACAGTTTTAATTAATTTAGTTCTAAAGTTATTAATAATATATTTTTTTTATTATAGGATGTTGGGATATCCGACTCTCATCTATCTACTGCTGTAGGGGATGTACAAAAGCAGCAGGAGGATCTTTATTGATTTTTTTTTAGTTTTGATGTAATATATTTGATATTTGAGTAGTTTTATTTATACAATTTAATTTTGATGTATTATATAATATTAGTTTTTTATTTATGATGGTGATAGTTAATTGTTAGTTGTTATAATGTTCATAAATATATGTTGCTTGTTAATTTAGTTATAAAAGATTTTAGTAAATATAATTTTTTGTTAATTAAATTATAATAGATTTTAATAAATATAATTATTATTTTTTTAAAAAAAAATTATTATTAGCGATGGCTGTTGCGACGATAAAGTCATCACTAAAGGACTATTAGCGACAGCTTATTAGAAATAGAGAAAACCATTGCTAATATTTTTTTAATTTTTTTAATTTAAATTCAAAAAAATATTATAAGTGATAGAAAGCCATCGCTAATTACTGTCGCTACTACTTGTTACTAGCAACAGTATTTTTGTCGTTGCTAATATGCACCTTCAGCATTGAACTTTTTTTCGATGACTTTTCAGCGACAGCTTATGTCACTAATACCATTAGTGATGATATGTTTGTTATTAGCGATGGCATCTAACCGTCGCTAATAATCAATTTTCTTATAGTACATCACCATCACCAATCCTCTGGCCATGAGTCGCTAGCCCATTTTCTCCCCTTTGGCCAAACAAGGGAAGAAGAAAAGAAAAGAAAAAAAAGAAGAAGAAAGAAAGGAAAAATAAAGAAGAAAGAAAAGAGAGAGAAGTGTCTCTCTCTCCTATCTCTCATGTCTTTCTCTACCCTCTCCTTCTCTCTCCTAAAAAAGAAGAAAGAAAATAAAAAAAATAAAAAGACCAATTCTCTCTCTCCACTTTCTCTCTCTATTTTCTCTCCCTTCATCCACTTTCTCTCTCCAAGAAGACCTATAGATCCTATATCGAGTCATGCCTTCTAGGGATTTATGTTGACCATGACAAAAAAACTCTGAACCACTTTAGTGCTAAGATGGTCTATCAGACCAATCATCTAATCAATGATCTCTTTTTATTATTTAATTTTATTAAATTAATTTAAAAAAATAATTATGATTTAATATTTTAAATAGGATTAGATGATTCTTCTAACGAACTTTGAAGATTTAGGGCAAACAAAATAAGTGGATCTTATGCTCCTTATTTATCTTTAAATTATCATATTTTTTATGCAAATGATCTATTATTGATAAAATCATATTTTTCATAAAATAAACGATCATCAGATATGGATGATATTATGCAATTTTTCAGGATGTAGAGACCTTGAGAATACCAGCAAACTTCTCACAAAGAAGACGACACTAAGATTTTGCTTGAGAAGGGAGCGCCTCCTTTATTTTCTTTCTTTCTCTGTGGACAATCTCTCTTCATGTGGCTTAACTGCCACACATGTAGCACCAAACCTCCCTGATACTCTTTGAAAAAATCTACCTCCCCACTGCCTCACATCTATCCTTGCCCCTCCTAGACCTTTCACCGACCACCATAGCATCCTGGGGAACCTCCGTACTATCTCTCACTATCTGCCCCATCTGCTCGTTCATCCGAAGGACTGACACTATCTCCTCATAGATTAGGGTCTCCTTTCCGTACGATGGAGTCATCACCAATGGATCGTAGCTCTCGGGTAGCAAGCATAGCAACATTAGGAACTTGTCCTCCTCCATAGCCAAATCCGTACTCAGCTGGTCTAATCACTGAATATGTCCCAGTACATCTCCACCTTCTTCCATCTGAAGGTTGTAGAGTTGTTTCTTTAGCATAAGCTTGTTGCACATATTCCTTATCTGGTACAGGGAGTGCAACCTTGATCAAAAATCTTTGAGTGTCTTCTCTTCCAAAATGCCATATAGCTTTGAGTCCACCAAACATCACCTGATCAGTGAACAGGTCCTCTTCTCCAAAGAATTTCAAGCCCAATTTATCATCTCCTCTGCCTTTTTCTCCAAAGCTAGATCCAGCTCCTGCTGAACCAACAGATCCTCAACCTTTGTCCTCTACATCAAGAAGTTTTTTTTCTGTCAAACTTCTCAAAGTCAATCTTCAATCTACTACTTATGATGTCTCAAACCACAACCACAAACAACACAGATCTATTTGAGAAAAAATAACTTTGATAGGAAAACTTTGCTAATCTGAAGATCTTCAACTCTGATCATCAACTCCTGGCATCTCCTACCTTCTCCATGCTTAACTTTGCTTTGATACCAATTGTTGTGTAATTTTCTAGGATGTGGAGACCTTGAGAACATTAGCAAACTTCTCACAAAAGAGATGGCATTAGGATTTTGCTTGAGAAGGGAGTACCTCCCTCCTTTTCTTCTTTGGAGGTGGCGGCTAGAGTTTGTTGCCCCTCCTATATGGCATGCAACCAGAGAGAAGAGAGAGATGAGGGTTTCAGGAGAAAAACATTCAATTCATTCTTTTTGTAGCAAGTTACATATGTATAGCCTATACAATGGATCAAAATCCAAACCTAAAAAACTTCTTAGACTAATCCAAATGCACTTATCCAAACCCATATATACCTATGGTCTAATCATGCACTTACCCCTTGAGTTAGTCCCCTTAAGGCCCATCAAATTAGGCCTTAAGATCTTAGGATCAAAAATTGATCCCAGACCCAAATAAAAATTCCATGCATCTGTTCCCCCAGTTTGAGTTGGCTCGATTAGAGCTCCAGTGGACTCTCCTACGCTCAAGCTGGCTCAATCAAACCTCAAGTTGTCTAGAACGTCGTGTCACTAGTGTGCTATGAAATGCTGCTCTCTATCTGATATCCGAGCCGGCTCTCTCAGAGCTTGAGCCGGCTCAATCTGATCCGAGTCAACTCCTCTATTGGCAAAAGTCCTTCGCTTGGTTTTTTGCTCCACCTTGTGTTTCACATATTCAGAGCTCCAACCAAGCTCCTTGAAGTCCTCATCACTGAACCTCAAAATTATGAAAACTATACACCACCTCCACTTTAGGACCACTCCTGTCCTACCCTATGATCGCACCCATCATAGTGTATCTGGAGCCTATCGAACTGACTCCACCTATGGTCACCTTCAAGGCTATGGGGGCACCACAAATCCCTATATAAGAAGAGGCAAAGAAAAGAAGAATAATTATCTTAAAATCAATGGCAAATGAAGATGATAAAGTTATACATCAGAGGAATCCAACAATGATGATGAAATGGACATAATTACAAGAAGATTCAAAAGATTCATGAGAAGAAAATGATTTGGCCTAAGAAGAAAGGGTATACTAAAGAGAAAGGAAGCAAAGAAAAAGAAAAGAAGAAAGAAAAGAAAAAGGAGCAACTGACACTATGTTATGAATGTAAGAGACCTGGACATTTTAGAGTTGATTGCCCCTTTCTCAAAAAGAGCTCTAGAAAATTTAAAAAGAAAGCAATAATGATCACTTGGAGCAATAATGAAGATTCTAGCTCCGAAGGAGAAGAAGAAAAAGAAGAAAAAGCAATCTTTTACCTTATGGCACATGAGGATGAGGTAAATATTAATAATTCTAATGACATACCTTTGAAGGGCTGCATGATGCCTTTTACTAGCTACTTGATGATTTTAAAAGGTTATCTTTTAAAAATTAAAAACTTAAAAAGCCAAATCATTCTTTGATTGAAGAAAAAGAGAACTTTCAGAAAGAAAATGAAAGTCTTTTGGAGAAACAAAATGATTTGATTAAGAAGAATGAATGCCTTCAAAAATATGAACTTTTATAAAAATATTATTTCAACTATTATACCATTAGAACTTTTATATATGAATTTGTTTGAGCCTATCAAGACTATTAGTCTTAGTGGCAAATGTATTGATTTTGTTATTATTGATGATTTTTCTTGATACACTTGAATTTTATTCCTTGCGCACAACGATGAAGCATTTAAAATGTTTGTAAAATTGTTTAAAAAAATCATTGGTGAAAAAGATTAAAATATTTTGAAAATGAAAAGTGATCATAGTATAGAATTTGAAAATCATGCTTTTGAAAAATTTTAATCTGAAAATGGAGTTGATCATAACTTTTCAGCACCTAGAATACCTCAATAAAATAAGATAGTAGAAAAAAAAAATAAAACTTTTCAAGAGATGCCACGGATCATGCTTTGTGAAAGCAACCTTTCAAAGTATTTTTAGATGAAAACTAATAATTACTGCATGCTATGTGCTTAATCGATTATCAATAAACTAAATTTAAAGAAAGCCCTCTATAAGCTTCACAAAGGAAAGTAATCAAATATTTCTTATTTCAAGCTTTTTCGTTGTCGGTATTTTACTTTGATAAATGGTAAGGATAAACTAGATAATTTGATGCTAAATCAGATGAAGATATTTTTTTTCATTACTCATTATCTAGCAAAGCTTATAGAGTATTTAATAAAAAAATACTAATTATAGAAGAGTCAATTCATATTGTATTTAATGAAACTAACATTTTCAAATCAAGAAAAATAAAAGTAGATGATAATACAAGTACTCTTGAAAAGAAGATGAAACAAATGTCACTAGAAGACATTTTTTCTCAAGACCTAGAAGAAAAAGAGAAAAAATAAGAAGATGCGAGTAAAGAAATGCATGAGCCACTATCCACTACTCAATAAGATACACATGACTTACCAAAGGAATGGACGTATGCTCCTAATCATCCTAAATAACTTATTATGAGTAATCCATCTCAAGGCATTAGGACTAGAGATCAATTAGTAAAGTATTAAATCATTTTGCATTCGTTTCTCATGTTGAACCTAAAATTATTTATGAAGCCAAAAATGATGCTAATTAAATAATGGTCATGCAAGATGAACTAAATCAATTTGAAAGAAATAATATTTAAAATTTAGTTAAATAATCTAAAAACTATCCTGTTATTGATACAAAATGGGTTTTTCAAAATAAATTAGATGAGCAAGACAATATAATTAGAAACAAGGCTAGATTGATTACAATAAGATTACAATTAAGAAGAAAAAATTGATTTTGATGAAATTTTTGCACTAGTTGCTAGATTTGAAGCTATTAGATTACTTTTAATTTTTATATATTTTATGGATTTTAAATTTTTTCAAATAGATATAAAAAGTACATTATTAAATGGATACATTATGGAAGAAGTTTATGTAGAATAATCTTTAGATTTTAAAAATCATAAATTTTTTAATCATGTTTTCAAATTGAACAAAGCTTTATATAATTTAAAACAAGCTCCATAAGTATGGTATGATTGCTTAAATGAATTTACACTTGAAAATAATTTTAAAAGAGAAAATATAGATACAACTCTTTTTATTAAAATAAAATGATGTAATTTTTTAATTATTTAAATTTATATTGATGATATAATATTCGATGCTACTAATGAGCTTCTATATGAAGAAATTGTAAAGCTAATATAGGATGAGTTGAGATGAGTATAATAGGATAATTGATCTTCTTTCTTAGACTCCAAATGGAGCAATCAAATGAGTGGATCTTCAAAACCAAAATAAATATACAAAAAAGATTTTAAGAAAATTTGTTATGGTGAATGTGAGAGGCATTGGCATCCTTATGAGCTCAAATTGCAAGCTTAATCAAGATGTAAAAGATAAAGTAATGGATCCAAAGCTTTATAGAGATATAATCTGATCACTATGTTACTTAACACTAAGTAGATCGATATTATGTTCAATATTTGCATGTGTGCATATTATCAATTTAATACTAAAGAATCAAATGTAATTCTTGTTAAAAGAATGTTGGCTATATTCCAACACACATCCTTTAGAGTTCCATGTGGGATTTATATGGCTGGTGCTGTGGCAACAATTCTCGAAAGGTCAACCCCTTATGGGGGGATCGGCTTGTCCTTAGGTTGGAGGATTAAAGAGAGATTGACCACTCCACCTGCTACTAAGATTGATCTATCTTGAAGCAGATCGACTTCAGTATGAAGCCCCTTTGGTCCGCCCGCAGCACGTATAGATGCGAGATTCTGTGTCTAGTGGATAAAAGCTAATAAACCCTACCTTCTATTAAAAATTTTTGTTTTAGAAGTTTAATTAAGAGCTACGGTCCTAACACATGGTATCAGAGTGAGCTTACAGGTTTGAGTCTCGTTCGGCCTTTGGATAGTCACTAGGAGGGGGATTGTTGACTATATTCTAATGCACACCTTTTGAAGTCCCATAAAGAATTTATGTGGCTGGTGATGTGGCTATCAGGACTAGCAGCATCCTGGTATTACCTAACTCTGATACCAACTATTGAAGGACCACCTTCACCCGTTTGGACCTAAGAAAACCTTCGATGGATCTTTCTTAAAGACAGCAACCATCAAGCCTTAGATCAGAGCTTGATCCCTGATATCACACGGTCCCTTCTAGGAAAGGGGGGTGTGCATGATGCCCTTGGGGCAACGTGCAAAACCTGAGGGAGAGAAGGAGAGAAAGAGACGGCTAGAATTTTTAGGAGAAAAAGCTCTTCTTTTGATTTTCTTATCCCTTGCTATTACAAGACCTGTATATATACTAATACAATGGGTCAAATAACTCAAGCTCAAAAAACTTCTTAGCTAACCCATACATGAAAGCACTCACCGAGCTTAAGTACACCCATGTCTCACATGCTCTCATTTTTTGGACTTAATCCTAGTCCAAACCCTTGGTTAGCCTCCTTAAGACCTCTCAAATCAGGCCTTAAGACCCTTAGGATCAAACCCAATCCTAATCCAAAACAGAAAACCCACACAGGTCTGCCTGTGTGATTGAGCTAGCTCAGTCTGAGACTGAGCCAACTTAGTTACTGTGACTGAGTCAACTTAGTCGAAAATTGAGTCAGCTCAATTACTGTGCCAGCCTCAGGCTCCCGAAATCTATTTTTTTGTTTGGCCCTTCCTCTGAGATATGGTCGATCCAGTCTCAATTTGAGTCGATCCAAATCCCTAAAACTACTTCTCTGCAGTCTTCAGTCTTGGCTCTGATTTCTTGCTCTATCTTATGTCTTCAAGTCTTCGGAGCACCAACCAAGCCCCTCATGGTCCTCAACACCTAAATCTCAAGCCCATTGATGCCTCCACCCTAGGACCACTTCTGTCCTAGCCCTAGGACAACACCTGTCCTAGTCTCTCAGAGCCAACATCCTAACTCCTCCTATGGCCTCCCAAGGTTTGGGGGCACCACACAAACTCTGACAATCTCCACCTTGGTGCCCCCAAGTCTGGGCACATCTGGCAATATTCTCTTGTACGATTCCACTATCGCTATATATCCTGACTGCCCCTTATACAAACATCCTTGTTATTGCCAACCTTCTTCAGCTTTTGAGCGCTCTCTTGGAGGCCTTTAGGATGACTGCCTCTACCGCGAAAGATTCTTGCTTGCTTTGTGGCACCATCTAGAAGTTTGTTGCAGGTTTCCTTCTGCTTGGTAGCTGCATTACTTGTTCCCTTGGACTTTCCTAGAGAGACTACAGCATTCCTATGCCGGCACTCGCTGCAACTGAAGCTCCACCTAACACGATCTCCTCAGAGCCATGCCTCTCCATCTCTACATTCTGCTCCATCTGGCTTTGGGCAGCTCTGGTGTTGGTGCTGGGATATCGCTCCTCCTCTTACATCCTTTCGCTCTGAACACATGCCAAAATCTCTCTCCAACTATGAAGCCACCTCTGCTCGATGCTCCACTTGAAACTGAAGTCCTTTTAATATATGCCATAGAAGTCGACTCTGTACATGAGTCATCCGAGGCCAACCATCTAATGCTGTCCTGCTGGAACTGTTGTTGCACCTCGATCACCATCGCTATCTTTTCGGACTCTTCATACTCTGTGGATCCCTCTGAAACCATTTCGGACCCTCTGCACCCTACAAGCTCCTCCAAAACTAACAAGAGCTCATCCAACTCTTTTGAATCAGTGACTAAATCTTAAAAATCTGAGTCTTTCCTTTCTGCACCTACACCAATCATCGCTTCAACTTCTCTTGGAGGGTTTGTAGCTCTCCTATCCTGGACCCACCTATCTCTTTCGAGACTCTCCTCAGCCTCCTCATAGGTATCCAAATCCACTCTCACTGCAAACTACCCATCTAACATGGTTTCCCTAGAGCTCGATCCACAATGCCCATAATTCTACATAGATCCATGCAATGCATCACCATCGCTGGTGCTAGAATCAGACACCTATCCCTGTACCCCTCGGCTCTGAACCTATGCCAAACCATCCTCCACCTGAATGATGACTCCACCTAGAGCTTCTAAAGAAAATAGACTCTGAATCAAGATCAGCTTCTCAACACAACCTTATTGAGCCTCCTATTGAACCTCCACTATCGTTGCTGTCGTTACGAACCCTTTGCACTCTACAGACCCCTCCAAAACTCTCAAAAGAAACTCACCATCCTTTGAACTAGCAGTGATGCATCGAGAATCAAATCCTATTCTTCATTCACCCTCAAGGCTCCTGACCGGTCGAACCACTGAATGTACCCTAACTATTTTCCTAGCCTTCCCACATCCGAATGCTGAATAGTTGCTTCTTCAGCCCCACTTCGACAACAATCCCTTGAGTGATCTCTTTTCCAACATGCCAAACCTGCCCCTTACTGCCCATCTTCATTAGAGAACATCATCACCTAACCATCACACCCTTCGATCTTTCTTTCTGCAAGGCTGGATCCAATTGAAGTTAGCCCAAAAAATCTACGACCCAAACTTTCTACCTCGAAAAGCTTTCCTTCCCATCAAGCCTCTCAACCTCCACCTTCAATTTACTGATCCTGATTGGCCAAACCACAACAAAAATAAAGATAGATCTGAGGCATACCATGGAATAAATCTATAGATTTTTGATTCATCCCTTGTGATTTCTCCCTCATTTCCATGTATCACCAGGCTCTGATACCAATTGTTAGGACTAACAGTACTCTGATATCACCTAACTCTGATACCAACTATTAAAGGACTGCATTCACTGCATGGATCTTAGAAAAACTTCGATGGATCCTTCTCAAGGACAACATGCCATCAAGCCCTATATCCGTGCTTGATCCCTGATACCACATGCCCTCCTTCTAGGGAAGGGGGCGTGCATGATGCCCTTGGGGTGATGTGCAAAACCTGGGAGAGTAAAGGAGAGAAAGTGACGATGAGGATTTTTAAGAGAAAAAAGCTCTTCTTTTGATTTTCTTATCCCTTGGTATTACAAGACCTGTATATGTACTAATGTAATGGGTCAAATAACTCGAGCCTAAAAACCTCACTAGGCTAACCCATATATGAAAGTACTCACCGAGCTCATGTACACCCTTGTCTCACATACTCTCATCTTTTAGATTTAATTCTAGTCCAAACTCTTGGTTAGCTCCCTTAAGACATCTCAAACTAGGCCTTAAGACCCCTAGGATCAACCTGATCCTAGCCCCAAACAGAAAATTCACACAGCTCTACCCACGTAACTAAGCTAGCTCAGTTACTATGACTAAATCGGCTCAGTCTAAAATTAAGTCAGCTCAATTACTATGCCAGTCTTAGGTTCCTAAAACCTGTCTTTCTATTTGACCCTTTCTCTAAGATATGGTTGACCTAGTCTCAATTTGAGTCGACCTAGACCCTTGAAACTACTTCTCTATAGTCTTCAACTTTGGCTCTGATTTTTTGCTCCACCTTGTGTCCCCAAGTCTCCAAAGTACCAACCAAGTCCCTCAAGATCCTCACCACCTAGACCTCAAGCACGTAGATGCCTCCACTCTAGGACCACTTCTATCCTAATCCTAGGACCACACCTGTCCTATTCTCTCAGAGCCAACACCCTGACTCCTCCTGTGGCCTCCCAAGGCTTAAGATCACCATGCCAACTCCTACAGTAGCAATAATTCTCGGAGGGTCAATACCTTTATGTAGGGATTGGCTCATCTCTAGATTGATGGATTAAAGCAAGACAGACTGCTTCACCTGCTGCTAGGGTCAATCTAGCTTGAAGTAGATCGACTCTAGTGCGAAGCCCCTTAGGTCCGCATGTAGTACGTATAAATACGGCGTTCTATCCCTAATGGATAAAGGCTAATAAACCCCACCTTCTATCAGGATTTTTTTTTTTAGAAAGTTGGTTTGGGGCTATGGTCCTAATAAGAATTTTTAGATATTTGATTGATACTCAAAATGTTGGATTATGGTTTTCAAAATATTTTTCTTTGGATTTGATTGGTTACTCTAATGCCGATCTTATTAGATGTAGATTAGATAGAAAAACTATAAGTGGTACTTCTCAATTTCTAGGAGTTAATTTGATCCCATAGTTTAGCATAAAATTTAGTAGCTTTATCTGATGGAAGCCAAATAAATTGCTGTTAGACATTGTTGTATTCAACTCTTATAGATCAAACAATAATTAGAAGATTTTGATATTTTCTGTAGCAAAATTTTTATTAGATTTAATAATACCAGTGCTATTAATCTAACTAAAAATTTAATTCAATATTGAAGATCAAAGCATAAAAAAATTAGGCATCATTTTGTTAGAGATTATGTACAAAATAATAAAGTTATGCTTGAATTTTTATAATTAGATTACTGATATTTTCACTTAACCGTTAAGTGAAGAATGATATTGCATGATTAGAAAAGATTAGGCCTTTATGATCCTTATGGTAGATTTGCTTAATTCTATTCAAATTAATTTTATAAATGATTAATTCATTAAATTCATGCTTATTTGGATATGTATTTGAATATGTAATGATTGATTTTGATATATATTAAATATGACTTGATTGATTGCATCATTTTTGGAAAGCCTATTTCTGAAACTTCTTTTGTACTAGACTGAGTCGGCTAATCTAAAATTCTTGTCAATCCATCATTAGTTGACTAATTCAAAAAATTATAGTCGACCCATGCTAAGCTGACTAACCTATAAACTGAGTCAACTCAGATGTTAAGATCTGATTTTTTAATAAAAAGCCGTAGGAACCACTCTCACTTTTTCACTTTCATTTCCTTAGCCATCCCTTTGCAGAAACCCTACCCTACCAAATAGTTCCTTCTTTGTCATTTTTCTTGGATTTGTGGTGATTTTTAGAAGTTCAAATGGCACCCAACAAGCAATTAGCCTATCGAATGAAATGCTTATGCCAACACCCTCCATCGCAAAGACGTTCTCATGGACCTCAAGTGGAAGAGAGATGGATGAAGCTTTGGATGGATCCAAAGGTTAAGGCGAGCAATAGAAGAGATGTTCTCCAAGCTTCTCGACATGTTACTTCATCTCATCCACCTTTAAAACTTGTAGTGCACAAATAAAAACTTTAGTGTGAAGTGGTGACTGGATAAAGTATGCAAATAAGATGATGCTAAGCAGGAAAATAAAAGAAAAGAGCAATGCACTAGTAAACAAATAAATTTATAGGGGTTTGGTACCAAACTCGGCATCTACATCTACTCTCCAGGCAATCTCTTATGAATTTTGACTATAATCCTCTAAATTATAGTCCAATTATTTTCTCTAGATTACAATCAAACCTAGTTGGTTTTTTCTAGAATCACTAATCAAAATCTTTCCTAAACCACTTCTAGGCTTATACATAATTCAATTCAAGGCTTGGATTAGCCTATCTTCAAGTTCAATCCCAATTAAAACTTATAACAACAAAAAATTTGAAGTATAAGGAATAACACAAATAAAGGTCCTTTTAGAGCAAAGAAAAACTCAATAAAGCTCTAGTTGAGATGGTGAGAAAGCTTTACAATAAATACATCCTTTGTTCTTCTGAAAATCACTTGAATGCTCAAGAAATATGTGGTTGGAAATTTAATCATCTTTTTTGAAAGCTCACTAAATGCTCAAAGAAGTTTTTGCTTAATTTCTAGCCTTTGTTTTGCTTTCTTTTGCCTTCTATATGTTTCTTTTCTTTCATTAATGCCTTTGGTGCCCATATATCCTTGTTGGTATATCCAAAAATGGATTTCTAGCTATTGAGAGCCGAAAACTAACCATTAGAGGATTTCTATGCAAAGCTATAATGTCTAAAAAACTAGCCATTGAAACTGTTAGTCGTAGTTGAGTCGATTTGAATCAGGTCAAAAGTCGACTGGAGATGTCTTCGAATCAACTAGAGGTCTTCAAGGGTCGATCTAAGAATCGATCTCAAAAATTATGCTCTCTATCTTCCTGAGAGAGTTGACTCGAGGCTTGTGTAATCTGATATTTACATATTATAGTCGACTCTTCAAGGCTTGGAGTCGGCTCTTGACCATCTTCATTTGGTTTTTCATGGTGTGGCCTTCTTCATTCTTGCTTCTTTTGGATGTTTAAGATGGCAATCAAGAGATTCTTTGAGATATTGCTTTAGCTTCCTGAAATCTTTTATTGAGAACTTCAATAACTCATTAGTATCTAAATATATATTCAAATATTTTATTTTCATCAAAATCAATTCTAGAGCCAATATAAAGCTACTTGATCAAATTGACCTCTGACTGTCAATTAGTGCACCGACCTCTACTTTAGTTTTTGTCAGATACTAATAGATTTGATCATCGTTGATCTTTGTTGAACTATCTATTTTCTATTATAATCATGATCGGATAAAATTTTCTTCATTGGATCGATTGGGACGTTAGGTGATATTGCTTTGCAAACTATAGGAGGGTATGGAATATTTTAATTTTTATTCTAAAAATATTGATGGTTAAATTTTGATTAAAATATATTTTAAATAATAGGTTCTAAAGGATCTCCTTAAGATTAATTGAATCTGTCAATTTAGTGTTCTGTGAGATAAATAATGAACCATCTTTTCAAGAAATTTTATTTAAATAATTTTATTTTGAAAGTAAATAATTAGTCTTTATTTTATGTATAATTTATGAAATTATATTTGAATGGAAAACTATTTGCAAATTTGAAATTATTTTTTGGAAAATTGTGATTCATTAATTTGTTGTGAAATATGCATATTGTTGATCAAAATTATGACATATATATTATCTTTCACAAGTATTTTTGTATACTTTGGATTTTAGCTTTTAGCCTAACTATGTTCAGTAAATTCTGCTAATGGGGTTTATGCATTGGTGTTCAGTCGATTCTACCAATGAAGGTTATGCATTGGTATTCAGTGGATCTTGTCAATGAAAATTCTATATTAGTATTCGATGGACCCTATCAATGGGGCTTATACATTGGTATTCAGTGGATCCGACTAATTAGGGTTCTGCATTGATAATCAGTGGATCTTGCTAATAAGAGTTCATTCATAATCAGTGGACTATATCAATAGGTGTTATACATTGGTACTTTTTTTATTATTAAACTTTGACTCCACCATAAGATATAAATATGGTCATAGTCAAAGGCTATTGAGTTATATATGATTTGTCTCAAATTAGATTTATGATTATATATATATGTGAATATTTGAAAGGATTTGATTCTCATAAACTAGCATGCAATATATTCCTATGTTTATTCATGGCATCTGGTTTTGAATATCATATCTTATGATAATATCAGAAATATCAAGATATTCATTACTTATCTGGTTGTCGAGCTCATTATCTCTTCTTTCTTTTTATATTCAGATTTTTAATCATGGACATGAGTACTGTTTTGAGAGTGAGTTTAGAGATAAGAGTTGATAGTATCAATCGAGTGTAGACATAGATTTATTATTATGTTTTACAGGATTATTATCTGAGGTTTAATTGATGTAAGATCATTGGAATATCATTGAAAATTTTGTAAAAAATTAAAGTTGATTTTAGTTAGTTAAATTTTAGATTTAATTTATTATTAATTCTACTATGATACATTGAGATCATATTTGTAATGCCTTGTATGCTTATAGAGAGAATTCACTTTGAGTATGCGGTGGTTACTATGACCCCTAGGCTCGCAATCTCGATTCGGGGCATGACCAAATTATTATGAAAATGTTTATATACAAAAGCAATAGAAGTGCCATCCTACACTCATATTAAGCATTTAGAATGAAAATCCAAGGTTTAAAATGCCAAAAATCAACACCATATCAACCAAAAGTGGGAAGCGCACACATTATCGAACATTAACCCCTAGAAGGTTTCAATAAGTATGCATAGATGCATCTCAATCAAACTGCCGTGCATGTCATTTTTCAGCCTCCAAATGCTGATAGGATTTTCAATAGGGTTTCTTGTTTAAATTCATATTTTGCCAAGAATTAACGTAGAAGTATCAAGCTAAGAGTCTGTGGTCATTAAAATGAGAAATATCACATAATTGTAGATAATTTGTGACCTGCAATACATTTAAAGGATATGTGCTAAAATTAGCAATTGAAATGCAACCTATTTCAAAGTTGTTCAGTTATCTAACATTATACCTATATTTTCAACATGTTAATTTGTTTTATCTGGACCTGGTGTGAGATTAAATCTGGCTCCAAAGAGAGCCAGGTATCTTTCTTTTATATTTTCTTTCATTCTTTTCACCACAATCTGTATTTTGTTTTTTTTTCTTCTTTGTTCCCTTCATAGCTAGTTCTGTTTTTCCTGTTTTATTCCTAGTATTGATCCCTAGTTGCATTAATTATTATCTAAACATTTTATAGCTACAGACCTCACTTCTCAAACCACTCATTCAATGCCCTTGAATCCTTTCGTACGCTTGTTCTAGATCTCCATTCACTAGTTAAACCCTAGTTTCATAATCTCTAGGTTTTTCATCACATCTATTATCAATTTGGTGTTGGATCAAACTATTACAGCTCAGATTAATTTATTAAAAACTCACGCCTAAACTTGAATTTCCATCAAACTATAGGTTTCACCATTGCTTCCCTAGTCCTTACAGACCCCTTCCATATATTGCCATACATCAGTTAATAAAAAAATTATAATAATGCTACATATTTCAAAGATTCTGTTTTGATGTTGGAAGAAATTAAAGACAACATCTATTGCTGATACATCAGAAGAAGGCTGTTTAGAAGCTGTATTTCAGTTGGGAAAAGTGTACTTCATGATCATCCATTTGAAGAATAAGCTGGCAAGCAAGATCCATAAAACTTTGAAAAAGTTGTCACCTCAAAAGAAATACATGTTGATAATATTTTTGTCATTTTTTTGGTAAAATGGATGCATTAAATTAAACTGAATATGAATGAATACATCACTCAGAATCAGAAAAACAAATACTGAAAAGCTAAACAAGAAGACCAGCCATAGAAACTCATAATATTGATCCTGTATGGTTAGCTAGATAAGATGCTATCCAACCAGAAACACTATTAGCTTGTCTATAAACATGCGAGACATCAAGAGCAATCAAAGAGCACACCATTATCCAATATTTCTATGATCATGGATATAGATTACTGCCAGCAAGAGATGGACCAGAAAGTCATCTAACAACCATCATAGAATCCCCTTGCAGGCAAAGTTGTGATGCTTGCAATATGTATATAGCATAATTCAAACCTTCCTATGTAGCTTGTAACTTTGCCATGGGAACTGTGGTATTAGAAATCCCAATATCACTTGTTGCAATAAATATACTAATAATACTTCTGATAATAAAACTAGATCCCATTAGAATAACCTTGATCCCGCAGACTACTATCAAAATTGATCATAAGGAAATAGGGGGTGGCGGTTCTCAAGAAAAATACATTAGTTGAGAAAGCACAGGACCTATAAAAGGAGAGTCACAGATTGCCCCTGTTGTCAAAGATCCCTTTGTATTGGCCAGCTAAAGGAATTTATGAAGCTTTAAGAAAAAATAATCTAGAACTCTATGCTGAACCTTGAAAAATATGATCACTCCTTGCCAACCACATATTATAGGCAATATAACAACCCAAACTAGGTTCTGGCTTTTTAATGTTTAGTGAAAAAATTCTCTTTAATAATTGTAGAAATTCATCAAGTGTTTGAGATAAAAGAATAGGTAAATGCTCAATGAAGCTTGTCTACGTACCTAAGATGCAACTTTACAATGAAGTATAACATGAGATAAATTCTTCCATGTTCGAGCAAATATTGCAATAATTTGAGATATGAAAACTACACTAAGATAATATAGCCCTACATGGTAACCAATGCTATACTAATTTCTACATAAATAAAACAACTCTAGGATGAACCTTTAATCTCCAAACCCAAGTAAAATTTAGAACTTGTTGGGTTTTGATAAAAAATATGGTAAAGATCAGAAGCTTTCAACATTAGTCCAAACGATGGACCCCAACTCAACCTGTCTCTAATCTCACTATGCGGTATGGTCATAGGCAAAACTCTACCCTCTAATATTTTGAAAGCTTGTGCAGGAATAGGTTGATTTCACTTTGTTTCTTCAGATATGATAAAATCTTTAGCAATAGTACCTTCAATTGCGGAAATATCGAACCAAGTCGGCTATCAAGCTAGAGGTAGAAAGAACAACCTTGGATCCTTAAGCATGTTTATAGATGCACCATCCACCATCCCCTACACACCATTTAATTTTAGAATAAATAACTTGAGCATGGGAACAAATTTTCTTCCACGCTGGAGAAGCACTATTTGGACACATTGGAAAAGATGCAAGTGACTAGGAATCATACTTCACCCTCATAAATAAACTCCAAAAGCCATCTTGCCACAAAAGATATCTCACAACATGCTTAGCTATAAGAGCATCACTTCTAGTTACCAAAGAGAAAATACCCAAGCCACCATCCTGAGTAGATTGACAAACATGATCCTAAGAAACTAGATGCATCCTTCTAGAGTTAGCAGTTAAGCCCTAAAAAATTTCTGATAATATTTTCCAACTTCAAAAGCACCCCTTGTGGAATAATAATATAAGAAAGCAAATAAACAAGAAACATAGAAAGGACCAACTTAATAAGAATCACTTTACCCATCATAGATAGAGCCGTCCTCTTCCAACTATCCAACTAATTTAAAAAATTTTGCATAATCTCATTACAATCAAATGAAGACAACCTCTTATCAGAGATAAGAATGCCAAAATATTGCCATGTACCATCACATTCTTTAATATGTAAGTGATTTTTGATATGCTAGCTGATAAGAGTATCAACTTTTGGGCTAAATTTAACTATAGATTTTCCAAACTTTAGCTATCTATAAATTGCATAATAATTCCATAGAATAGCCAATAAAGTTCTTGCATTATATAGAGTATCCCTAGCAAACAAATACAATTATCCACAAACAAAAGATGAGATATAAATAGTTTTACCTTACAAGGCCGATACACAAATAATGAATTATTTAATTTCTACCATCACCTTGAGCATTCTCAAATGTGCGCATCTCCATAAATAATAAATAAAAGGACAATCTTATTGCATGCCAATAGAAGAATGGTAAGAAGTAGAAGAAGTTTCATTGACCAAAATTGCAAAAGGAAATTCAATGCACCCCCTAATCTAGTTAATTATGCAAGCAGCTTGAAAACCTAACCGATGAAGAAAAAAAAAATAGAAGATCCCATCAATATCATATGATCTCTTCAAGAGCTATATAATTATGTCTAACTGGAGCTCACCATAAATTATTAATAGTTTCCTATGCCAGGAGAACATTATCAGAAATACTTCTACTTTTAATAAAAACACCATATTCTTGACTTATTGATGGATGTCAAGATTTATTTTTATCAAGCATAGTCAAGTTCGATAGGATCACACCCCAAGGGAGTATCGTCCCCAATTACCCATTAAACATAATCATTGCAAATTTGACGTAAAGGAACTCAAAGCAAACCCAAGACCATAGCTACAAATATTGTGGGTGAGAAACACATAATTCATGTTGTCACAAGCAATAGGTTACTCTACAAAAGGGAAAGGAAAGAAATTATGAGATAAACTGCATTTATAATGGATTTCATCCACAACAAACTATCTTGAATTTATTTTTACATATTAGATTACCAAGTGGATATAATACAAAATTATCTTTTCTTGATGAAAATAACCTCACTTATATTTTATTAAAATTATATTAATTATATTATATAATTCATACTAATTATTTTAATATATTAAACATATATTGATATATTAATTATTAATATTCAGAAATAATAATAAATTTAATATATGAATATATATTGACATATTATTTACTAATAAATTATTGACAAATATTTATTAATTATTAATAAGTCCAATATATGATTTATTGATAATTAATATATTTATTTATAGACCAAAACATACTAAAATTTATTTATCATGATAAATATATATTTAAATATACATATAATTAATTTAAAAATATTTATTAACTCAAGTAAATATATTTTAATATTCAACATAGACAAACATTAATAGCATTTTTATAAGTAGGCTATCAATGGCTAATAAATGGACTAAGAAAAAAATATTATTACTTAAATTTTTCATTCAAGGATATTGTTGAAAATTTGATAATATTTCATATCTAATTATCTCTGACCAAACATGGTAATCCTTTTTAGGTGCTATTTTTTAGAGTAATTTTCTATCAACAAAATATGATAAATTTACTTTCTTCTGCAATTATTTTTTGAGATAAATAATTTTAGAAATCATCCCCAACCAAACCAAGAATAGGAATAGTCCCCAACCAAACCAACCGGAGAAGCCGTCAAAGCTTCACCCTTTGGTCATCATCTATCAACCCACTATTGTTGTCATTGCTGCCCCTCTTATATTAATGAAGCAAGTTGCTCCTCATTTTACAAAAAAAAGAAAAAGAAAAATCCCACTATTGTTGTCTTTATTTCATTTTAAATCATAATCGATTCTACAACCACCAATTTGATCCCAAAATCTCTTCATATTAGTTTTATGTTAAATCACACTTGGACATTAAAGGACCTAATTATAGGTTTTTAAACAATAAGAATCATATAAAAATATTTATAAAACTTAAAGGATAAAAAATATAATTTATAGTATATGAGTGATAATGCAGTACATAGGTGATGATGTGGCATATATATGATGACAAGATATATGGATGATCATAGCACTCAATGATTAGATATTTTTGGATAAAAAATCTCATAGTATGTATATGCCACATCATCACCTATATGCCATGTCATTAGCTATATGTCACATTATCACCCATGCGCCACATCATCAAAATAAAAATTTTTATCTGTCATATCATATCATTGCCTATATACTACATCATCACCCATATACCACATTATTTGCTAGTATGGGTTTTTGATCATTATATCTCACCAACTTAATACCATGTCACTTTGGTTAATACTACATCATCTCCAATTAGGTGTTTTTGCGACATAAGCATGAGTTTTCACTACGTAAGCACTAGTAATTGCTAGTTGAGACTTTCTATAAGAGAAAATGACTGAAATTTGGAAAAAGGACTATATTAAAATGGTTCAGAAAATAGAAGGATCAAGTTTGAGCTTTTTAAACTTCAAGGATGTTTAAAAAACCCAACCCACACTTCAGGGACCAAAAACATAATTTATCCTTTTTTTTAATGACATAACCATCAATGATCTTTCCTTTTTTTTATCTTTTTATAATAAATATGACACCCTAATTAACCTATTCCATCATATCTAGCTTAATTGAGTGCATCAAGCAAGGGTGTCAAGCAAGGGGATTGCTTATCCGTGATCTCGTGTTTGGCTTGAAATTTAGCTTGCACTCACTTGCTCATTTAGTAAATAACTTGGGCTCAAGTTATTTTCTAAGCTCAAGAAATAAATGAAGCTAACTCAAATTTGGCACTCCACCTCCCTTCTCTCACAACCTTCCTTTCTTCCTCCATCAACACTCCCTTCCCCCTCTCCAAGATCTCCCTCAAATCTCCTCCCATGTTATGTCCCTATAACTGTGATTCCTCTCACCAATGCCATCACTCAATCATCGTCCTTTCGTGCCAAACTCCATCACTATCCAATTGTCAGAGCCATACTCCATGTCATCCCTCTATCCATCCTGCATTGCCACCACTATGATTCCTTAGACTACCATTCACCACCACACCATGACTCCCTCACCTTCCATTGCTGCCATGTCTCCTTCGATGTCCTTCACTGTAGTGATGAATCTCTCTCCCATTCCTTCCTCTTTAGTCTTTCTTTTCTCATCTCTTAATTCATCACGCCCCAATTCAAGCATCATGAGTCAAGCTAGAATAGGGAGTTCCTAGCTCGAATTGAGCTCAAGCCAAGCTCAAGTTGGATAGGTATAATCTCGAGATGAGCTTGAGGAGAACTTGGCTTGCTCATGTTTGGCTTGTTTATACCCTTACATGCATCTTTCAAACACCAAAACTGATTTCTTTAATCAAGAAAAATTATCAAGTAAAAGCATTTTTTCTAGACCAAAAGGGATCTAATCAACTGTTTTGTTGGTTTGTTCTAACCAAATAAATAGTAATAAAATTTTTTATTACAAAAGCTTGTGTTCAGATGAGATGTTAAAAACAACTTTTGTTGATCTTGGCATCTCATAGAATGTGATTTTTAGGCTTTATGAAACATATTGGGAACCATGTTTTCCCTAAAATCAAGTCTCTGAAAGCATATTTACCAATTAAGGACATCTTGTATATATAATTCCTTATGATTACAGATCTTCATTGTTCCTCCTATTTAGGGCTTGTTTAGATGACTGGGCCCAAAATTTCATAGGAATCAAATGTTTGGGCCTGCACAACCATCTAGATCAGGTTGGGCTAGGCTTGTTTAAGATCTTTCTTTTCTCTCTATGGGCTTCGGCCAGGCCTACTATGATGGTTCTCTCGATATTCATAAGGATAGGCCTAGCCCAGCTTAATGGTTGTGTTTGTGCAAACCCATAATTTCTATCAGATTATGGGTCTAGTCATCCAAATAGACCTTTGGAAAGATGATCCTATGTACCTCTCTTGTTGGAGACCAACAAGCCTTGAGCCTCAACTTCGCATCCATATCTCTCACACAAGTGCCAACTAGTCTCGGCCCTTTAATTCCATCATGGAGATCCAAAACATCCATGGCTCTTCTCTCTATGTTCTTTTCGTGCCCCTTTTGTTTGTTGCTCTTGTAGAAAACTACCAAAGTAATAACCATACAATGGGCTTATGTCTATTTTGGTATTATTAATTGTTCAGTTTACATGCTTTCCTCCCTTGATAGCAGTCATATATGAAGCAAAATATAAGCAAAAAGAAGAGCGAGTAAAACAAGTTTTCTAACTACCAAATTTAGAACCTATTTCTACAATATCCACACCCTAGGTTCTCCTTGTTTTAAAACAAATTCAGATTCGTTCGGTAGGGGTATGTTAGATTATAAGATAATCTAATAATTCTTGAATATCATTTATCTACGAAATGATTGTGGGAAAAATTGAATTTTACTACGTTTGGTTGATGGGAAGATTACTTTGAAAAATGGTACCCAAAAAGTTTACTTTATTTGGTAAGAAATAATCTTATATGGGTATATTGTCCAATTTGCAATAATACCCTTGAATAAATAATTCAATAACAATATTTTTTTCAATCTATTTGTTGGCCATTTATGACCCACTTACATAAATATTATTAATATTGACTATTTTGAATATTAAAATATATTTACATATGTTCACTTTGAGTAACAACACATCAAATGTGGTCATTCAAAATGGGGTACTTAACCTTCCTACACCTCCCTTATCATTAAAATGTCTAAAGACCCTGCAATCTTCATTTTTATTTACCTTGATGATGCTATAAATTTGGTTGGACCGGCAACTTTGTTCATAGATTTGTGATTTTTTTTTAATTGAAACTAAAGCTAATTATACATATATTATAACATATTTTTTATCTAATAAATTTTAGTATGTTTTGGTATATAAATAAATATATTAATTATTAATAACTCTTAAGCTAGATTTATTGATAATTAATAAATATTTGTTGATTATTTATTAATAATTAATATTTGATTAATAAGTATTGTTGGTGCAAAAATCCGCTTGCGCCGGAGAAGCTGGAGTCGGAGAAGTCGCGGTCGCCGCCGGGACCTGCAAGGGAAGTCTAAACCGGAGGTGGGGTTGCTCCGGCAAGACCCTCCGACGCTCAAGTCAGTTCTCTGCCTCAACAAGAATGGAGCGCTCGAATGGAGAATTTAGCAGAGTTTTGAAATAAGAAATGAGCCTAGAGAATAACGTATCTGGGTCCCCCTTTTTATAGGCGGAGGAGGTAACGGATTGATGGCGACGTTTGTAACCGCCTGGTAGTGGGCTGCCCAGGGTCAGGCGGAATTTGCTGCGAAGAGTAGTGGAGTAGACCTGTGGCCATCACTGGGGCGTGCCACGTGGAATCTGCCGCGGGAAGTGGGGCGGCGTTTGCTGTCGCGTCTTGCCAGCGGATGGGAGAATCGCGCGGTATCCGTTGCAGGAGGTGGAGCAGGATCGTGGCCGTTTATCGTGGCCTGTCAGGTAGTAATGGAGCCGCGTGGGACCCGTCGTAGGGAGTGGAGCAGTGTTGCGACCGTTACTGCGGCCTGTCAGGGAGTGATGGAGCTGCTGGCTGAAGTTCGGCAGCGGTCGGAGTCTGGCCCCCCGTAGGGGTCCGAGCAGAGTCCTCCTTGCGGTTGGGGTCGTGGGTGGAGCCTGGCTCCCGTGGGAGTCCGGATGGAATCCCCTGCAATCAAGATCAGATGCAAAGTCCGGCTCCCGTAGGAGTCCGGACAAGGCTTACCGACAGCTGAGGTTGAGGACGGAGCCCGGCTCCCGTAGGAGTCCGGGCGGAGTCTACTCGCTGTTGAAATTGTCGGTAGAGTCCGGCTCCCGTAGGAGTCCGGACGGAGTCCGGACGCAGTCTGTCTGTAGCCGTCGGAGTTGAGGACGAAGCCCGGCTCCCGTAGGAGTCCGGGCAGAGTTTCCCTGCAATTAAAGTCAAAGGAGAGGTCCGGCTCCCGTAGGAGTCCGGACAGAGTCTTCCTGCAATTAAAGTTAGAGGCGAAGTTTGGCTCCCGTAGGAGTCCGGACAGGGCTTACCGGCAGCTGATGTTGAGGACGGAGCCCGGCTCCCGTAGGAGTCCGGACGGAGTCTACTTGCTGTTGAAGTTATCGGCGGAGTCCGGCTCCCGTGGGAGTCCGGGCGCAGTCTGTCTGCAGCCGTTGGAGTCGAGGATGAAGCCCGGCTCTCGTAAGAGTCCGGGCGGAGTCTTCCTGCAATTAAAGTTAGAGGCGAGGTCCGGCTCCCGTAGGAGTCCGGACAGGGGCTTACCAGCGGTTGGAGTTGAGGACGGAGCCCGGCTCCCGTAGGAGTCTGGGCGGAGTCCGCTTGCGGTTGAAGTTGTCGGCGGAGTCCGGCTCCCGTAGGAGTCCGGACGAAGTCTGCTTGCGGTTGAAGTTGTCGGCGGAGTCCGGCTCCCGTAGGAGTCCGGACGAAGTCTGCTTGTAGTTGTTTCTGCTGAGGACGGAGCCCGGCTCCCGTAGGAGTCCGAACAGAGTCTGCTCGCTGTTGAAATTGTCGGTGACGGAGCCCGGCTCCCGTAGGAGTCCGGGCAGAGTTGTCATGTAGTCGATTCCGCTGAGGACTTCGTCTGTGGGTATTTTATACCCAACAAGTATATTAATATATTAATTATATTATTTATAGATATTATTAATCAATATATTGATATATCTATAATATAATTAATATGATATTAATATAGTATAAGGGTTTTTTGTCCCCAAAGATATTTTCAAATCATCTCCACTCGTAATTCAATGCAAGAAAACAAGTACCATGCACTTTTCTAATGTATGTTTAATTAACTTAAAAATATTTATTTACTTATGTAAATATATTTCAGTATTCAATATAGCCATACCATAAATGACAATAAATGGACTAAAAAAGAAAATATTTTTACTTGAATTGTTTGATCAAGATTATTGTTGGAAATTTGACAATATTCTCAGGATTACCTCAAAACAAACATACTAATTTTTCTTGATATTATTTTTTAAACAATTTTTCCACCATCTAAATATGATAAAATTTATTTTTTTATACAATTATTTTTTTTAGATAGATGGTTCCTGGGAATCGTCCTAACCAAACAATACACTTTGTTCCTCTTTTTTCAGATGACCATACACTTTGGTCCTCTTGTTTGGCTTGCTGTTACTAGCGGACAATGGTTGTCCTCTCTTTCCTTTTAAAAGCCTGTAAAAGGTGCTTAGCTGCAGCCTCTAATCCTCCATGGAGAGAGACGCAAGACGATGGTTTCCAACAGTATGATCGTGTTCTTGATCGTGTTACTGGCCGTGTTTTTGGGTGGCTCAATCGCTTCCTCAGCCCTCCATCTGCGCCTGGCACTGGCAGTCCAATCATCCTACGTCCAGTCTCTGCCGTGCCCTCTGCGGCGGAGCATCCATTGCTGTGAACAAAGACCAGGCTCTATCCCTTGCCGATGCCTGCAAACTCCAGCCCCACGCTCTTGAACCCTGCTACAGTATTAGTTTTCCATCCATAGAGTATTCCAAGTTGTTAGAGGCACATAGTTGCTGAACCCACAAGGTTTATAACAAAATTGTCTTTCATAATTTCTTTAGTTTCTTAAAATCTTTTTCTTTTTTAATGATATATTTTCGTGTGCTCTTTCCTCTCATTCTCTCGCATTCATATATACCTTGATTGAGTTGAACAAAAAGTGTGCATGGTTCTAATAGTTTCGCCACAGTTCTCCAGACACACTTGTAATATATCTGTTTGCTCATACAATTTACACTTCCTGATTTCAACGCTCACTTTCTTCTTGTTCCCTCAATTTCCTGCTTTGAAGACTTCAAGGCACATTTCCCAATTTTCTATTCGTTTATATTAATTTAAGCAAGTTTTTAGTACCAGTATAACTGTCGTTTTTTGGTGTTGATTTTTTTCCTTTTTGTTACTGATGAAGATATGTGACAAAACTTTAATAGGGCACTTAGTTATCCTGCTATATGGGGATTGCATGCATGCCAAGGCATCAGCTTGCTAATTTACTAGAAGAAGAGAACTCTTTACTGTATGATGATTTGGAAATATAAATGAGCCAAAGGTAATAGAGAGATCCAAGAGGTTGGAAATTGAGTAAACCAGAATTTTGTAGATTGCTTTCTCTATCAACTATGATATTCCATTTATACAAGAAATTGGGCATATATATTGATTCCATCTGAATGACCAATTATGTACGTACCCTAAAATCAAATATGGTTGAGTGGCAGGTTTTGCTACAGTGCTCCTAATATTATTTTATAAAATGGCATAAGATATCTAGACCATCAACTTTATGAGGGTATTTGGAGAATTTTGTTCTTAATAGGTTAGTAGGTGCAAGATCTAATGACGATTCCACCTCCATTTCAATAAAAGTACTAGTGGTAGTGGCTGCAAGGGGCAGAGGAGACGACCATGCACTTCATCTCGATCTTGCAGATGGCAATGTTGGTGACCGGTAACCACTCAACATGGAGGGGAGGAGAAGGGCATTTAAAAAGAACCCTTGTCATTTAATATAATTATTAGGCAACTTGACATACGACTAGTTAAATTACTTTTGTGTACAATGAAATCTGATTTCTTCCTCTTTTCTTTAGTTAATTAAATTTATGCAGTACCATGGTTTGCTACTCATAGATTAGAGAGTGATCATAATTAGTCCAAATGCCAGAAATAAATGTTATTGGCTCTGACCTATGCTACTTGATAATGATAAATAACTAAATTACAGTTGAATGGAACTACTAACCTGGTGATATATAATTTGCATATTGAAATTGTGATTTTGGAGATATAATATATGCATTTGAGCTGCTATATTGTAAAAAAAAACTCAATGTGCATGCCATCATTGTTTATACATGAGATATATATATTAGATTTGTTAGGCAATTATTATTACCAATTTGTTGACCTATGAATTTTATTATTTTCACTAGATTGTTGACATATAAATCTTATTATTTTCTCAAAAATTATGTTTTTCCTAAAAGCTGTTATGTATATATGGGGGATTCCTACGAAGCACTTAGCTCACATCATTATTTTATCTCTTTTCAGAGCCATAGGATGCCAAGCTTCATGGAGTTGATCTAGAATGTTTTAGAAAGAGTGATAGATGCTATATTTGATATCGAATGTATACAAATCCTATATTTTGGATATTTATTTATTTTTGAAGTATATTGCTTATCTTAACTTCTAATATATTGTTATTAAGTATTTGGTTTAAATGTATGGACCAAAGATATCATGGAATTAGATATATTCATCTATTTATATCCTCATTTATAACCATCTTCTGATATCATACATTCACATTGCATTACAGTAGTATTTTAATAAAATCAGTATTGGTTTATTAATTTTCTAACTTTGCAAGTAGCATAAGCCTTGAGCTTATTGTTTTCTTCTTTTTATTTTTATACTTTTTCATTTCAAGGGAACATGCATTACTTCAAACAACATAGTTTCGGCACAATAGGTTATTTGCTATTTTCTGGATTTGCGATCCATAATATGTAAATAGTTAGAAACCAAAAATCTCAAATTTTTTAGACGTTTTACAGAAACCAAATTCATGATACCATGTATTAGTTTGATTTATAACTTAGTAATATCCAAATTAATCTAGTATTTATTTTAAACATTTAAATAAAATCAACAATCTGTACTATATTTTTTAATGCGCGCCAGATCTAATAAAGCAAGGAGAAGACCGAAATATATAACAGATATTATAGCGTCACTCTAATATAAACCCTTTGACACGCACCTGCGACCAAAATCACAATTGCGCGGATACGCACTCTGGTAGCGCCGCGTGCTCTATCCCGAGGGCAAGCAAGTCGCGTACCGGCGAGGTTCATCGCTAAGAAAGTCCAGCATGGCGGCCCAGCACTTCGCCTGAAGAACCAGAAGGGAAGGTGGAGGCATATTGACTTTGGTCAACCGTTTAGATATTTTAAACACATGGCTCAAATTTAATCTTTTACATTGAGCAAAATTTATGTGGACTAAGCATACATGCTTGCCCGATACGAGGAGGTTGCGGGCCCATATAAATCCGTTGCAAAAAAAAAAATTAAAATAAAAATGAAAAAAAAAAGATTGTGGAGCATGCACCGACCCATTGTGGCGCTTATGTAGGACTGAAACCAAATCGGATATGGATCAAATATCAATATATTCACATCCATATTTATTTTGTTTGACGAATATAAATATAAATATAAATATTATTTGAATGTAAAAATTTATATTTATATTTATTTTAAATAGACAGGGATGCAATTTGGATACTGAAAGTGTGTGTGTATATATATATAATTACGGATATAGTTTAAATAATTAAATTTTATTATTATAAAATTAAAAATATTACTAAATAGATAATAAATCAAGTTAATAACATATTTATATGGCTGTATATTTTTTTAAAAAAAATAATAAATACTACATAAAATTATACAGAGTTACATAAAGATCAGATATTCGGATATGGATCGGATAATTATCTATCCATGTCTATATTCATTCTTTTTGACAGATATGGATATGGATATTAGTTAGATCCTCAAATTTCTGTTTATATTTAGATTGATTCAAATACGAAAATGGATCCGAGTAGATAATGTCCATACGACTTTCACCCTTATAGTCATGAAACAAAAAGATGCCAATAAGTTAGGAAAATAAAAACTAATAATGAACTTACGATACCAGTGAAAAAATAATTAAATAGCAAAAGATATTTGCTAATAATAAAATAAGACCTTCAAAGTAAACCAGATAATATCCATCCGGATCTATTTTCATATTTAAATCTATCCAGATATATAGATAGAAATTTGAGTATCCAACTAATATCTATATCTATATTCATATCTATAAAAAAAAATAGATATAGATAATAATTATTTCATCCGTATCAGAATATCTGATTCTATTTATAATTTTATTTAAATTTATATATCACTCAAAAATTTTTAAGAAAAATATATAACTATATTAATATTCTATTAATTTTACTTAATATTTCTTAGTAATATCTTTGATTCTGCACTTATAAAATTTAATTATCCGACTTATATCCATATTTATATCCATACTTCAATTATCTGATTTGTATCTATATTCATTTAAAATAAATATGGATATAAATTTTTACATTTGATTAATATTTATATCTATTAAATAAAATAAATATAAATATATATATATATTGATATCCATTCCATATTCGATCCAATTTCAACCTTATTTGTCATTGAGGGTGAAAATCAGTTAAAGTGGTATAACATAAAGTTGGCATTTTGTTGGAGCATCTTATCTCGGCCAAAAGAACTCGTACCATATCTTTTGCATGAAAGAATAGTTAATTTTCTTTCGCGACCTTATCAGTTGGATTGTACTTTCTCCATCTATCCATAGCATAAATCACCCAGCTCACGTCATGCTTTGAAAGGTGCATAAAATATAATCCAATAGTTGAGGTCACGAAACCAGATCAATCATTCATTGGGGTGAAATATACAACTCGAAAACCATTTGCAAAAAATACATAAAATGAACCATGCCCGTTCAAACAATTTTATTCTCATTTTATTTTTTTTTAAATAAATTATGCAACTTTATTGGTGCAAGATGTCATGGTTGTTAAGCAAAATTGTATTTAATTAGAAAAAAGTTCAAATCCATTATCAGAGCAAATCATATTAATGGAGTTGCTATATTAATGTTTGGCATATGCATGAAAATGTTAGCCTAGAAATATTCATAATATATTGCAAACCGTGGACTGTGGCAACTCCATAATTATGTTGGGCATATGCATGAAAATGATTCTAATGATGTTGGCTTAGTTCTTGTCATATTTGCAGCTTGGATATGTAGAAGGCATGCTACCCTGAGCAAATTGATTATGCCGGTCCAAAGTCTAGAATAAACATGAATTACATAAATATATTTATAGAGAATTGTGAGAAAATTAATTGTGGAAAAAAATATTGGGAGAAAAAATACCAAAATCTCGTAAGGAGCCTCCACATGTAAAAATAATTCCTCCTCTATCTTTCTTCCTACATCCTTTTTCAAACTCTTTCATACACAAAGGAGAGTCCAAAGATCTTTTAAATAAAGCATCATGGAGGTGGGATGTTTGGCTTCTACCTAAACTCAAAAATCAGAATCCATTAGAACACAAATTCTAAAAATTTTTAAAATAAAATAATTAAATAGAGCTCTAAAGTCATTAAAAGTAATGTTCAACTAAAAATAGAATTCTATTAGGATTAGAACTTGGTAATAAGTCCCAATACTTTCCCTCGTTATAAAGTCTATGCTAACAATGCTAAATTTATTGATGTCATGAAACATCATAGTAGCCACTATTATCATTCTCGCAATAGCAGCAATATGTAGTCACTTGTCGTACTAACAATTAAATAATGAAATTTTTGTATTGGCTCAAATAATAGTTCTTGTACTGGCCTGTCTTTCTGATATATATATTCGAAGACAACAATGTCCTATAACACTTTCTCCAGGATTAACTCCATGGTCACGATCCCAGGATTCTTTCGGACATCCAGTTTACCCCAACGAATATTAAGTTACCGATTACAGTAAGTATGAGCATCAACCATTATCTGCAAATTAATAAAATCAAAAACAAAACATTGGTCATATGTATATGTCCCCACTTGTGTTGCTTCATATATTTGCATACAATTCTTTTCTTCTGAGTAAGGAATCAAATCCTCTTATAATGAATATTTTAATAGCTTAAACTTTGGAGTAGCTTCAAAATTAATCAATCAAATAGAAATCTCGTCGAGTATTAAGGTACGACATGAATTATCTCTACCAAGCATATCTTTATGTTGCTTGATTTTTGAAGCTACTTCAAAATTAGTCAGCTCTTCATACTCATAGCTGGCTAAATCTCCATAAGAAATATCTAGATATTAAATAGCTTCAATGCAAGATTCTTTTACATAATTTGATTCCTCAACGTGGATCTCTATAATCAGAACAACTGTAGCATCCTTTTGATTCTTCTTGAGTAATTTCAAAATCAATTTATCCTTCAATCATGATATTTTTCTAAACTTATATCCACCTAATCAAGTCTTTCTTGCTCTAAATTTTATTTTGTACTTAATTGATCCTCAAGCTATTCAACCTTATCATGCTCTGAGTTTTTAGAAATTGATCCAACATCGAATCAATCAAGCTCCCCCTACTTCAGATATTCATCTATAAATCATTTTTATTCTTCTTCAAGATCTTTTAGGAAGTATGGAACCATAATCTACTTTTCAAGTAACTTTTTGTTTGGGATGTCTCATCTGGTATGAATTTGAGTCAATGGCTACAAGCATACTCATGCTTTCATTAGCTCCTTTACATCCTAAATAAGAAGATAATTTTCATTATCAACTAAAATTTAGATGATCCATATTATCTTCTGAGATTTAACACTTCAATTTTTTTCATAATCTCACCTGTTGGCTTCATTTCTAACTCATCTAAAATATCTCAAAAATTTTCGTCTTTCGAATAAAATTTCACAAGAGCTTTTCAATATAAATAACAGGTGTTGTTCAACTTATAGAGAGAAACAGGATTAGCAAAAGCAGCCTTATTGATGTTAGCAAGTTCAGTATCTCAAATTTATGAAAATAGAAGGTAGTAGCACCAATCATGATGTCTCACCTTTTAAATCACCAAAATAAGAGTCCATATACTTATACCACTGCAAAATAAATTACTGAAAGATCGTCAGCCATACTGAGCTACAAATATTGAATCACCACTAATCAAGTTATTGCTCCAAAATTTATACTCTGAATAAATTTGATCGAAGCCACAAATTACTCAACTACTCCCTAAATCTATATTTTTAACACCATGTAGAGCCACAAATACATAGGTCATCAATCTCAAAATCTTAGCTTCGGTTCCATATAGAATGGCAAACACATGGACCACCAATTTTCATAATCTAAAGCTCTGATACTATGTAGAATGGTACACTATCCAAAGTAAATCGATCATGCCGACCTAAGATATAGAACAAACACCAAACAGACAAATATATTTGTAGAGAATCGCAAAAAAAAATTATGAAAGAAAAATATTGGGAGAGAAAAATAAATTTATCTAAAAAGGAATAAAGGCCAAAAACTTATAAAGATACCTCATAAAGGAGTCTCTACACACAAAAATAGTGTTTCTTCTCTCTTTGATCTAATCAGGGAGAAGGAAAAATTTCTTCAACCTACTCAATTCGAATTTCTCAAAAAAAAACTAAAAGATGATGAAAGAACTTAAGTCTTCTATTCTTTCATTAATTGACTTTCCTTTATAAACTGAGATGTGTAACCTCTATTCATAATGATGAGATCGATCCTTATACAGTTCAGATTTGATTACTCTTCTTATCTTCTAGAGAGATGTTTATTCTTAAATAAGTTGAGTTAGACTCTTCTTCCTAACTTTAATAAGGCTCAATCTCTAAAAAAATATGATAAATATAAAAACTTATAAAAAAAATATTAAAACTTTACTGAAGATAGATCTCGATTTGTATATTAGCTTTGCCTTCTACCGTTCTATCCAATTTTTCACAGATTGAAAAATAACTCGTAGTCAAAGTCTTTTTCAAAAATACTTTCAATTTTATTAGCCCATTTCGAAGCCCAAATAATGGAAACTTGACTCAATTTAGCCGATTGGGGCTAGCCCAAAGTTTTAAATCTCAAATAGATACCCAATTTTATAAAAAAAAATCATCTTAATTAGGTATCATATGACTAAATTATAGCTTCCTAGAGTTTGACTTACAATTTAGCTTCCTAATATAGCAAATCTTCTTCTTGGATCATGCCAAGCTCTACTAATAGTAGCCGATGTAATCCATATCAAGTATTCATAGTGGTGAAAGAGATCCATATTAAATCTAGTGATTCTTCTAGATATCCGTAGTGATTAAAATGATCCATATTGAGTTTGATTATCCATCTATATCATTTCTTTTTCCTACACACTTTTCCGCACTCTTCCATATACAAAGAAGAATCTAGAGGTCCCTTTAATAGAGCATCATGTATGTGGGATATTTGACTCTACCTAAATTCAAAAACTAAAAAACTCTAAACACTTCAAAAAAGAAATAATTAAATAGAGTTCTAAAGTCATTAAAACTAATGATCAATAAAAATAAAATCCTAATTGAAATAGGACTTGACAAGGAATCTTAATAGAATACATTAATAATCCATTGCACTTCAGAACTAAGTTATCCCGAATGCAATTTAGCTGTTGGCAATTCTTCATGCTAATGGTTGGGCCATGGACTCAGATATTTTTTCTTTGTGATCCAAATATAAAAAAGATACCAATTAATTAGGGGTTGATTCTATTTAATTGTTACCCATCTTGATATTGCACATGTTATTCATCTAGTTAGTTAGCTTTTTTTAGCTCCGTGCACCACCTAATAGTACATTATTTTATTATCTCCATTTTTACTAATTAACAAATATTTATTAATTATCAACAAATATAACATAGGATTTAATTAATAATCAATATATTTATTTATATACCAAAGTACACTAAATATATTTATAATAAGAAATATATTTCTATTATATGTATAATTAATTAAAAAATATTTATTAACTCATGTAAATATATTTCAATTTTCGAATAGCCAATATTAACTATGGTTATGGAAGTGGGTCAAAAATGCCCAACAAATGAAATAAGAAAACATATTATTGCTTTAATTATTTATTTAGGGGCATTATTAAAAATTTGTTTGTATTTCCAAATAAAATTACCTCCAACCAAATTACTATAAATGATCAATATAAAATATTACTCTATATAATATTTTTGTTTGAAAATTTTAGTTAATTTTATGTCACATCTAAGCTAGGTCGTTTAATTCTTGAGCTTAGAGAATAACTTGGGCCATAGTTATTTACTGAATAAGCAAGGTGAGCGCAAGCTAAATTTCAAGCCAAACATAAGCTCATGGATGAGCAATCCACTAGCTTGACACCCTAAATCAAGCTAGAACTATGCAATAGGTCCGATAGGATGTCAGGATTATTCAAAAATATAAAATAAAAGAAAATATCAGTGATGGCTTGACCATTTAAAAAACTAAAGTTTAGTTGGGTTGTCAAATTACAAGGATTAAAAATAAGTACCAGAAATGAAAGAGAATCATCAATTGAGATTCTCTTTCCATTTAATCATCAGCTTTTGGCTAGGGCATGAATATGAAGTTTTTATTGGTCATCCGGCAAGTCAACTTTTAGTCAGGCTTTGGGCTAGGCCCAAAAATATTTGGATCAGATTTGTGCTAAAACATAGAGCCCATTTGCTTTTCAAGCTGGGCTCGGATATTCATCAACTTGATCAGAGCCGGGGCTGAGCTCGAGCCCATATAAAGTCTGAAATATAGCCCGAACGAAGGCCTAATTCTCCTCTCCCTCACTCTCCACTCCTCGTCCTTGCTCAGAAATCAGACCTAGGGTTTCTTCCCCGATCGCCATTATTGCCTTTGCCTACCACTAGCCCCCTCCTCCACCACTAGCAGCCCGTAAGCCTACAGTAAGTCTCTCTCTCTCTTAATGCCATGGCCTTTGTTAGACCACCATGAAGACTGGACTGGCACATGGAGTCAACTTAGTTGGGTCTAAACTTTGTTAGCCAACAGGATACACCATCACTCATAAGGGCTGTTGGATTTTGCCAGCTGAGAGAGAGGAGCCCATCTCGTAGGGGCTTTCTTCGTTATTAGTTCGCCTTAGGCACTCCCACACCAATTAGATGCTGCTTTTGCTCCTCTCTCATCATGGATTAGTAGTTCTTTATTATCGGTTCTTCTTGGGAGCCCCTCTCAAGATAGCTTTCTTTAGTATTTAATCGCCTATTACACATCATATGTTTGATTGAATGCCAATAAGATGACATCTTCACCAGAATAGGATAAAATGTGGGCTGGCCGAATTAGGTTCGACCCTAGATTTTTCAAAAAATTCAGGCCTAAGCCCAACCTGAAGCTAAATTTTCAGGCCGGGCTTGGTAGGGGAATGGCCCGGCCCAATCCAACTCATTTCTAGCCCTAGTTATTGGTTAATTTGCAAAATGACATAGACATCTTCCACATGATAGAGGTATACTTGTTGTAAATATTGGCATCGGTGCTCTCCATATTATTTGATATCAATTAGACAATTTTAATGTGATTATTATTTTGAAAAATTTTTGTTATTAAATAAATTATTGTATGCATTATATGCATAGCCATGCTGGTGTGCGCACTACATAAAAGGCTATACTGGTGCATGCCACCAATCATCAAAACGTGCAAGCATGGATTCCATTTAGCGCACACTCACCCAGGCGTGGCCCAACCCAAGTGTGCATGTAGTGAACGCAACAATTTTTCCTGTTATTTTTTTTTTTTTGGGTAAAAGAATTTTCTCTGTTATTGAGTAGTCTAAAGCATGCATGCAAGGCTACAATGAATTGATAGTTTGTGCACTTAAAATTGTCCTGCCAAGTATGCAAGGAGATTGGTGTAAACTGTAAGATAATTGTTAAATTTTCAAGCTGGTATCAAAGAGTCGAGGAAATTTTTGTACTTCAAGGTATTCTTCTATTGGCATCAATGTAGGTATTCTTCTATTGGCATCAATGTTTTGCAAGTGAAAAGGCATGCACTGCTTTAGAGTGCTGCCTCACACATGGCATGGGGCTGTGATGATCACAGCCAACGTGGATTACATGAATGGCCATGGTTACATATTTTTTTCTTTGATGCAGGCAATTCTAGACCTCTATTGATAGATCTGTTTATCAGACAGGTCGATCGAGATTCAGGATGGTTTCAACCCTATACGTAACTAAAATTAGCTAGGCTTTAGCCTAACCCGGCATGGGCTTTGAGCTTGCTTCCTAGGCCCAAACACGATAGCTTCGGACATCGGGCCAGACGGAGGGCTTTTCAAATCATGATATAAAGATGGGGAGCAGACGATGCAGGAAGATAGTGCAAGTGACGCAAGGAGGCAACAAGATTAGGGATTTAAGAGTTAGGTTGGAAATATAATTTACAAAAACTCTAAAGATATTTAAGAAATATCATATATATAATATCATATAATGTTAGATATATATTTTAGAAGTCAATACGACTGATATATTGTAATAAATCTAGAACATAATTTTGTACTTAATATATTGATTTGATCAATAAAAGGGCACGTTTTATTTTCATTTAAGAGTGATGTGTCCTTGAATCGTTCATGAAATTAATACTTTAATACATATTCTCAAAGTGTTGAGAATTAGAAACATATATAAAATTTCTAAATGCTCCTAGTCATAGTATCATCATGAGGACGGTAATCGATCCGAATAGACTAATGCACAGATCGCTTCCTTCAGAATAGATGAGTTTCTGATCTACAATATAGAGACATTGAGAGACGAGTGCGGATAGTTGTGAGAGAACAACTAGTACTGAGCGTAATCATATAAGAGATCATTTGAATTTCTAATCAACCGTTAGTGATTATCTCGATGCTGTAGTTGTGTGAATGGTCCTTTGACCTGCGATAGTATGACTGCTCGAAGTGAAGATGTTAGAGTTTGATTGACACATAAACATGACCTCGATGAGATTTTATAGTGGATGTTAGCGACAGTTGGTCAACTATAGGAGTAGAGTATGTATCTAGATAGAATCTATCAACCTTGATAGAGAGGAGTAGTTCCATGGATTTGAGAGGCTAAGTTTGAGAGTTTATGGCCACAGCAGTGTGATTGATGAAAAAAAATTTTCACGAGGATCACAAATAGACTTGAGCTGATCAAATCAATCATTTGACTAATGATAAGGTTTGACAATTTATCCATGATCTACCATCTAGTCGAGACTCACAATAGAAGGACTGAATCACATGTAAACTACACCTTGAGATTCTTTTTTGATTCTACTGGGTTGCCATTACATAATACCAGGTGTCACTAGTGGATTGTGAGAGCTCACTAGGGTTACTTAGGATAGACAATTCTTGATAAGTTAGAGTAGAATCATTTCGACCCATTGAAAAGAGTTTCAATGACACTATGATAGAGATCATAGTATATCTTACTATTAGATAGAATTAAACCTATGGGATCATATAACAAAGAGATTAGATCTGGAATAAACAATTGGGCTTACGAAGTTTCAATTGGCTTTAGAGAAATCTAATTGGATTCAAGGTAATCTTGCTAGTATATGATTGAACCCAATTTTTTCTTTGCATTTAATTTTTTATTTGATAAGATAATGCAAGTTAATTACCTGCTCATAATCTAAATGAATTAGATTCATTGGGCTTCAATTATTGGGTGTCTAGGATTTTAGATCATATGAATTAAAGGATCAAATCTTTAATCAATTTCTTTGATTGTTTGCATGGGACACCACTTGATTTGATCAAGTTGGGTGTGCTCACCTAAGAGAGGACATGTGGGACCAGCATGGGGTATCCCCTAGGCTTCATGTAGCATGTGAAAAAGTGGGTGCAAAGGCTCCAATAGTTCGTGCCTAATGAATCTCCTAAAGGAGATCAAATATCTAAGGCAATAAGGATTCCTAATGCAAGTAGGACTCATATTAAATGGCTATTTAGTTTTGAATAGGATTCAAATTTTTTATCTATCTAAAAGGACCTTTTCTAAGACTCTTAACATCAGAATTCCAGCAGCCCTCATGCCTCCCAAGAGTCCCCATGCCTCTCCCTCTCTTCTCCCTTCTAGTTCCAATGCCCAAAGGTTGGGCATCCTCCATCTCCTTGTCCAAGAGGAGCTTGGGCGTCTCCTCTTTCTTGCTAGTTTTCAGATCTTGGTTATTTCATAATCAAGGAAAGAAGAGCAAGAGAAGAAGAGAAGAAAAGATCAAAAAATTAATCGCGATCCAAGCTTCGTTCAGATTTACAAGGTGATTGTTCTTAGAGAAAAAAATCAACATCAAAGAGGACTACTTTGGGCTGATCCTGAGTAGATATCCATAGAGGTCGGATACTTACGCTGCTAAAGGAGAATCTACTATCTTTCAAATCTAAATTTGAAGAGAGAAATTGTGAAACAGATCTATGATTCGATCACATATTTAATTTCAGCATAAAATTTAGTATATGTTCGGTTTCAATATATGATGTAGATCTATGTGTTCTTTATTTTATGCATATATAATTTAAATTAAAAAATATTTTAATCTTCTATTTCACTACGTTGTTTAGAAAAAAAAAAATTTTGAAACACACATGCATGTCCTGACACAAAATTCCAACAGTAGTATTAGAGCCATAGATTTTAACAAATTAAAAGAGTTTCAAAATCTGATCTTTCTTGATACATATGATGTATAGATGATTGTTTTGAATTTGAAATTTATTTTAAATTTAATTTTTAGATCATATATTTGATATGTGAAGTTATTGATAGATTCAAAATTTATTCTAGATAGATTTCTAGTTCATTTATATATGATATATAGATACATACATAAATCTAAAAATTATTTTGATCTGATTTATGATTTATATATGAGATGTATAATTACATATTTAAGTTTAAAAATTAATTTTAATATATTTTATGATTTATATATGAGATATATGATATCACATAATGATCTGAATTTTAGTTTAGATCTAAATTTTACATATATATATATATATATAAAAGATATATGCTTGTATATTAAATCTGAAAATTAATTTCATGATTTAAAACTTATTTTTTATGCAAAGAATTTAAATCTCAAATTTAATTTTAGAATCTGAAATTTATGTTTGTGCATGAGAATTTTGGTTATAGGTAAATCAAAAATTAGGTCATGTAATTAGATTGCATCTAGAATTTTTTATTTGAATATAATGGGTCTAATTTGATTAAGTAATTGATCAAATCAAGTCAAGTATTGATTAGAGTTAGATTAATTAAGTTTAAGATCATGTAATTATTGTTAATCAAATTGATTAAATCCCATATGTAGAATCGATTAACCTAAAGATCTAATTTGGCTCGATGGCTTGAGCCTGATTCACTTAAGCTAACCTATTTGGATCAATTAATCTATTGGTATCTAAGATAAGTAATTGAGAGGTGATTATTTAATTAGTTTCATTTGCTGACCTTAACGGTTTATTGATGTCTAAGAAAAGCAACGGAGGGACCCCTACCGATCTTTACTTACCTAGTCAATTTGAAAGATTGAGTCTTGAATAGGATTGTTTGACAGTTAGGTTTAGCCCATGCCAATTAAATCGGTCATATGATAACTGATTAGATAAGACCTAAACTTAAATCTTCTCATAAATATTAAGTCCATAAGTCTTCCACTATTGTAGATGTGCGAGCATGGTACTGATGTTGATTGTTTTCGACTGATCACAATGGTTCAGTTGCACCAGGAATACGCAACCACTCTATTAGCAAAGAGTTGCTCCAGGATAAGGATGGGGTTGGGCCCAATAACTATTAGGTAAGGGGCCCAATGATGGCTTTGCACCTACTTGTGAATGGTGGGTTGGATTTAACTAAGGAGTGTGGTCAATAACTGTTAGATGAGCCCACATAATTTAGAGACCAAGTATTAAGCTGCAAAATACTTAGAGAAGCATCTAGGCAAAGAATTGTCCATGCATCAGTATGCATGTTATCAATAACTATTAGATGAGATGCATGGCATCGGTGGGACCGCAGCACCAACTAGAAATCCACTTGTTGCATTAAGATTTTCGTTTCTTATCTAAAAAGTGAAGGGATCCAAAAAAATAGTAGGAGTCATTATTTGCTTCTTAAAGTTCTTAGAGCAAATATAAATTTAAAGTACAAAATCTAACTTGAATCTCTACTCTCGCAGTTAAATTATGTCAGCTTCAAACTCTCTAGTTTGCATCCTTGAATCCAATCGTTTGACTGAAACTAATTATAAAAATTAGTTAGAAATCTCAGGATTGTTCTTATGAAAAATTAGATCATGTACTTGATCAAAAATCTCTAGTGTTATCAAACCGTCTTACTGTTGTGCAAAGAACGGCATATGAAAAGTAGACAGATGAAGACGGTCGGGTCAAATGCTATATGCTAGCTTCCATGTCAAATGAGTTATAGAGTCAGTATGAGCATATGCCCACTGTCAAGATCATGATCACTCACCTGCAAGAGTTGTTTGGTGAGTAGAGCCGCACAGCGCACTTCAAAGTGTCCAAGAGACTCTTCAATCTGAAGATGTATAAAAGACAGTCAGTCTATGAGCACTATATGACAGTGATCAAGGATATTGAGGAGCTTGAAAAGTTGGAGCTTGATATACAAAAGGAATTACAGATGGATTTGATCCTGCAACCCCTTATGAGTTCATATAGTCAATTTATTATAAATTTTTATATGAACAAACTTGATTGCACTATATCCAAACTGGTCAACATATTGGTCACTACTGAGGCAACCTTGAAGAGTTCAAGGGATACTATTATTGCTATGGAGCGAACTTCTTCATCCAAGAGAAAGTCTGGTTGGAAGAAGAAGAGTAAATCCATGAGAAAGCAGAAGAAAGAGAGCAAGCCAAAGAAGGACATTTCAAAGAAGGCTGAAGCAAAGAAAAAATATTTTCACTGTGATGCTGAAGGCCACTGGAGGAAGAACTATCCACTCTGCCTGGAGAGCCTGAACACTAAAATGGATGACAAACTTTCAGAAGGTATGCTTGTAATTGAATCTAAACTTATGGTTTCTTCTACTTTTAGTTGGATATTGGATTCTAATTCGAGTGCTCATATATATACTTCAATACAGGGTCTAATAAAAAATAAGGGGTTGAGGGAATGTGACATAGTGCTTTGGATCGACAATGGAGCAAAAATTGCTCAGAAGTCATTGGCACTTATCCTCTTGGATTACCATCAAGATTTAGATTAAATTTGAAAGACTAATATTTGTTCCTGTAGCTAGTTAGAATTTGATTTTCATGTCTATGCTAGCACAGAATGATTTTAATTTTAATTTCAATAAACACTTTTGTTCCATTTATTTACGAAATAAACTGGTTGCATGTAGTCTTTTAATTAATAGTCTTGATCACTTGCATATTGATGTGAATGTGAATCTAAACGAGCAAGTAGTGAGTGCTGTAGGTTAAAAGAGATCCAGAGATGAAATTAATTAAAAGTACTTGTGGTATTATAGAATAGACTATATTAGAGAGGATAAGATAAACAAACTGAAAAAAGATGGGATCCTTAGCTCTTTTGATTCAGAGTCATACCTAGCTTGTGAATCTTATCTTCGAGAAAAAATGGCCAAGTTACCCCTTTGTAGGACATAGAAAAAGAGCCACCGAGTTACTTGCCTGGGTACACATCGATGTGTGTGGGCCATTTGATGTGCAGGTCAAGGATGGTTATAGCTACTTCATCATCTTTATCGATGATCTATCACGTTACGGATATATGTATCTAATGAAACATAAGTCTTAAGTCTTTGAAAAGTTCAAAGAATTCAGAAATGAAGTAAAAAAATAAACAAGTAAATCCATTAAGATTCTTCAATCTGATCGAAGAGGAGAATATCTTTGTCAAAAATTTTTGAAATATCTTAAGAACAATGCATGGTCTCTCAATGGACTTCTCCTGTAACACCTCAGCTCAATAAGATATCTGAAAAGAGGAATATGATCTTATTAAATATGATCAGGTCTATGATAAGCTTCACTGATTTACCCTTATATCTTTCGAGACATGCCTTATTAACTACAATTCATTTATTGAATAAAATTCCATCAAAATCCGTTCCTACAATATTATATGAGATATGACAAAGTAAGAAGTCGAGTCTACATTATCTTAAGACTTAGGGATATCCAGCCTATGTCAAGAGACAGATGGCAGATAAACTAAAGGATAGATCTATAATAGCTTATTTTATAGGATATCCAAAAGAATCAATGAGATACTACTACTTTTTACAAGATCGCAATGTGATTGTGAGTCAAAATATCATATTTCTAAAAAAATAGTTTATCCAGAATGGTGGTAGTGGAAGGTTAGTTGAGCTTAAAGAGAAGGTCACTGAAGAGCAAAGAGCTATGGATCCTCAAGATCTATTATCCATGAGCCAGTAGTTGATGTTTCTTCACCACCTCATAAATCCAGTAGGGTCTTCCGATCTTCAAAAAGGTACATGGGCATGCTTACAAAAGAAGTAAAGAAAATATTTCTCATAGGAGATAAGGATCATGGTGATGATCTTAATATCTTTGACGAGATGATGTCTGATATCGATTTCAAAAAATGATTAGATGCAATAAAGTTAGAGATTGACTCAATGCACTCGAACCAAGTATGAACTTTAGTGGATCTATCCAAGGGTATAGTATCCATTGGGTGTAAATAGATCTACAAAAAAAAAAGATGCCAATGATAAGATAGAGATCTATAAAGCTAAGTTTGTGGTAAAAAATTATAGTCAGTGCGAAGGTATTGATTATCAGAAAATCTTTTTATCCTTAGCGATGCTGAAATGCATCCACACTCTGCTTGTTGTTGCAGCTTATTATGATTATGAAATCTGACAGATGGATGTAAAAACTATCTTTCTGAATAGATATCTTGAGAAAGATATCTACATAGAGCAGCCTTTGGATTTCACATCTGATGATGGTGATCACTAAGTCTGCAAGCTGCAAAGGTCCATATATGGATTAAAGCAAGCTTTTCGGAGTTGAAATTTTTGTTTCGATGATGCGATCAAATCGTTTGATTTCATCAAGAACGAAGAGAAACCTTGTATATACAAGGAGGTCAGTGGGAGTGCAATTACATTTCTTTTATTGTATGTGGATGATATTCTCCTCATTGTGAATAATATTTCCATGCTGACTTTGGTCAAAAGATGATTGTCTAAGAAATTCTCCATAAAAGACGTAGGAGAAGTATCCTATATTCTTGAAATAAAGATTTATAGGGATAGATCTAAAAGGATGCTAGACCTATCACAAAAGCTGTATATAGAGAAAGTGCTGAAGAGATTCAATATGAAAAATTCTAAAAGATAATTTTTACATCTTAGGCATGGTATTCATCTTTCTAAGACGATGTGTCCAACCACATCTGAAGAAATTCAATGCATGAGTAGGATTCCTTATGCCTCGGCCATAGGAAGTCTCATATATGTCATACTGTGTATTTGACCTGATATTATCTTTACTGTGAGTATCACGAGCAGGTATCAGTCGAATTCAGATAAAGAGCACTAATAGCTGTGAAGAACATCCTTAAGTACTTGAGAAGAACTAAGAATTTATTCTTGATTTTTAGAGAAACTTTTGAGTTGCAAGTCGAGGGTATACTGATTCAGACTTTATGTCTGATCCTGATAATAGAAAGTCTACGTCAGGATATATGCTCACATGCAATGGTAGCGCAGTCAGCTTGAAGAGTTCCAAACAATCCATCATAGTGGATTCGACCAAAGAAGCTGAATATGTTACTACTTCAGAGCTGCAAAAGAAGACTTCTGGTTCAAGAAATTCATCACGGAGCTTGGGATAATAATATCGGATGTCATACCACTTTTTTGTGACAACAATGAAGCCATAGCATTTGCTAAGGAGTCGAGGTCTCATCAGAAATTAAAGCACAACGAGTGGCGGTTTCATATCATACATGACTACCTCGAAAAGAAATATGTCGAGATGCAAAAAGTAGACTCTGCGGACAATATGATTGATTCACTGATAAAGTAATTAAGCCAGCCAAAGATAGAAGTCCACTTTGAGAAGATAGGACTTAGATTAGTGGCACATTGGCTTTAGTCTAAGTGAGAGATTGTTAGATGTATATCTTAGAAGTCAATACGGCTGACACATTATAATAAGTTTAGAACACATTTTTGTACTTAATACATTAATTTGATCAATAAAAGGGTATATTTTATTTTCATTCAAGAGTAAGGTGTCGTTGAATCATCTATAAAATTAATACTTCGATACATATTCTTAAAGTATTAAGAATTAGAGATATATATAAATTTTTTAAATACTTCCGATCATAGTATCATCATGAGGACGGTGATTGATCCGGATAGACCAACACACAGATCACTTTTTTCAGGATAGATGAGTCTTTGGTCTAAAATATAGAGACACTGAGCGACGAGTGCAGGTAGTTGTTAGAAAGCAACTAGTACTGAGCATGAACATACAAGAGATCACTAAGATTTCTATTCAATCGTCAGTGATTATCTCGATGCTGTAGTTATGTGAATAGTCTTTTGACTAATGATGGTACGACTGCTCCTAGTGAGGCTGCTGGAATTTGATTGACACATAAACATGATCTCGATGAGACATTGTAGTAGATGTTGGTGACAGTTGGTCCACTATGGGAGTGGGGTATATATCTAGATGGAATCTATCAATCTTGATAGAGAGGAGTAGTCCTATGAGATTTGATAGGCTAAATCCGAGAGTCTGTGACCACAGCAGTGTGATTGATGGAAAAGAATTTTTATGAGGATCACAAATGGACTTGAGCTGATCAAATCTATCATATGACTGATGATGAGATTTGATGATTTATCTATTGCCTGCTATCTAGTTGGGACTCACAATAGAAGGACTAAATCATATGCGAGCTACACCTTGAGATTCTTTTTCAGTTTATTGAGTTGCCACTACATATTGCTAGGTGTCACTGGTGGATTGTGAGAGCTCACTAAGGTTGCTTAGGATCGACAATCCTTGATGAGTTAGAGTGGAATCGTTCCAATCTATTAAAAAGAGTTTCAATGACACTATGATAGAGATCATAGTATATCTCACTACCAGATAGAATTGAACCTATGGGATCACACAACAAAGGGATTAAATCTGAAATAAGCAATTGAGCTTATGAAGTTTCAATTGGATTTAAAAAAATCCTATTGGATTCAGAATAACCTTACTAGTATATGGTTGAACCCATTTTTTTTTTTTGCATTTGAATTTTTTATTTGATAAGATTAATTTAAATTAATTACTTACTAATAATCTAAATGAATTAGATTCATTGGGCTTCAATTATTGGGTGCCTAGGATTTTAGATCATATGAATTAAGAGATTAACCCTTAATCAATTTTCTTGATTGTTTGCATGGGGCATCACTTGATTTGATCAAGTTGGGCATGTCCACCTAAGAGAGGGCATATGGGACCAGCATGGGGCATCCTCTAGGCCCTATGTGGTATGTGAAAAAGTGGGTGCAAAGACTCCAATATTTGGTGCCTAATGGATCTCCTAAAGGAGATCAAATATCTAAAGCAATAAGGATTCCTAATACAAGTAGGACTTGTATTAAAGGACTATTTGATTTTGAATAGGATTCAAATTTTTTACCTATTTAAAGGGACTTTCTCTAAGGCTCTTAACATCAGAATTGCAGCAGCCTCCACGCCTCCCAAGAGTCCCCATGCCTCTCTCTCTTCTCCCTTCTAGTTCCAATGACCAAAGGTTGGGCATCCTCTGTCTCCACGCCCAAGAGGAGCTTGGGCATTTTATTTTTTTTGCTAGTTTCCAGACGTTGGTTGCTTCATAATCAAGGAAAGAAGAGCAAGAGAAGAAAAAAAAATAAGAAAAATATCAAAGAGTTGATCGCGATTCAGGCTTCATTCAGATTCACAGAATAATTATTTTTGGAGAAGAAAGATCAACATCAAAGAGGACTGTTTCAGACTGATCCTGAGTGGATATCCATAGAGGTCAGACATTTGCGTGGCTAAGAGAGAACCTAGTCTCTTTCAGATCTAGATTTAAAGAAAAAAATTACGAAACAGATATGTGATTCAATCACATATTTAATTTCAGCATAAAATTCAGCATGTATTAAATTTCAACATATGATGTAGATCCATATATTCTTTATTTTATATATATATATATATGATTTAGATTAAAAAATATTTTAATCTTCTATTCCGCTATGTTGTTTAGAAAAAAAAATTTAAAATATACATGCATGTTCTGATACGAAATTCTAACATATAATATATTTATTAATTAAAATAATTGAGTTTGGATTGGATTCGAGTTGGGTCAATGCAAACCAAAGTCCAACTCACTTACAGAATGGGCTCAAACTTTTCGTCCTCTGCAGCCAACCGGGCTAAACAATCAGACCCTAAGCTCATTCAACATGAGAAATTCTTTGTGCACAGTGGGCAATATAGAAAATCTGATGTGGAATGCACCTCCTCATCCGATTAGTCCACATAGTCATCGATTTTCAACGCGCATTCAATATCTGCAAGTCGGTTTTTTCGTTTAAAAATTTTGTATGACGAAAAATATCCTTATCTTTTGGAAAAAAATTATGACATCCGAGATATATTTTGATCTTGGATATCATAATATCACCTCAGATGTCATAATATGAAAAAGATATTTTTGTCCAACTACTTTCTAACGCGTATTTAATGTCTGCAGATCTATTTTTTCGTTTGAAAATTTTGAATTACAAAAATATCCTTATTCTTTGGGAAAATGTTATGACATTTAAGGTTAAAATATGACCTCGGTATCATAATTTTTTTCAAAAAATAGAAATATTTTCATCATACAAAATTTTTAAACGAAAAAATCGACCTATAAACATTAAATACATGTTAGAAATCAATGACTATGTGGATCAATCGGACAATATAGTGCACTCTACGTCGGATTTTTTACACCGCCTGCGGTGCACAAAGAATTTCACCATTCAACATATGCCAAACTTGGCCGGCCTACATAGTTTTTGAGGAGGTCTACTCTAAGATCAAGGTCCGAATAACAGAAGATCAGAGCTAGAGCTAATCAGGGCCGGATTGTAAATCTAAGCTATATTCATTGTTTCAGTCAGGCTTTGGATCGGGCCTGTTTAAAAGTTGATATTTTTGTGCCCAGATCAGCTCTAATCAGAACAAACAACCGAGGATCAGGACTTGCAACGGATAACATACACCTATGGATATAGAAAAGTGAATAATAAAATAAAAATAAATCAAATAGAGAGCAAAAATTTTGTCCAAGAAATCACCTTCGGATAATTGAGAACTTTGTCTTCCACGTGTCATTCCGTTGATGGTTGCTAATATTCACAAAAAAAAAAAAAAAAAAAAAAAAAAAAAGGAAGGGAGGACAGAGGTCGCGGAAACTGAAGACCAGGAAGGAAGAGGGTAGTGAATTATGGCACGCACTGCGGGCAAAAAAAAAAAAAAAAAGGAAAATGATGGCATCGGTGAGTCCGTCACGGACCTCTAGTCAAATTGAACTTTGCTAAAGATGAATGTAATTGAGTAACACAAACACATCAGCCTGATGGCGAGGTTTTCTTATTGGGCAGGGAAGGAATCTTTAGCCAGATTGAACTTTGAAAAAGATGGGAGCAATTGGGTACTCAAATAAATCAGCATTTTCTAACAGGGCAAGAAGGAACTCTGTCACAAGTTCAGTTGACCAAGTCTCCTTGGAGAAAAGAAGTCTTCGCACAAATAAAGCAATTATAGCTTGAACGATTGTACTTATATATTATCTTTGACCAAGTCTCATTGCAGGAGTGATTAGAATTAGAATTGGAATCAAAATGAATTAGAATGGAAATCAGAATACCTATATCCTCTGATACATTTCATTTGCAATTGGAGTTAAAATCAGAATTTGAATGGATTTGGAATACTATATATCAAAAAAGTAGGAATTCAATTTTAAAGGATTAAAGCATCCATGCTTCTTCTGAAATTGGAATGAAAGTGAAACTCCTTCCAACCAAATAGCTGGAATGAGAATTAGTCTCAACTCTCCAGAGTGCACATGTTTCAGATTCGACTAGTTTGGAAGTATTTTTGAAACCTTCAGCCTAGTGTGTTGCTCTTCAAGTGTTCAGCCAAGCATTATTTTGAGGAAAATAAATAGAATATTTGCTTATGTTTTGCTCCATATGAGACTTCTATTAGGGGAGGAAAAGGAGAGAAATTTGATTCTAAAATATATAAACTGAAGAATATTAACGATAGAGCTTGTTCTACAATCGGGACAAAAACCTACTCAAAATGTTTAAAGCTTAAAATCATACATTTTCTACAAGAAAAAGCTAAAATTCTATGCTTCTTTTAACTTTAGGGCCCATTTTTTTGTGGATAAATATCATGAAAAATTAGTCGATTTTTTCATCGACCAACTTATCCATATTCTCACGTTTTTCAAAATGGATAAGTTACTTTTTATGGATAGCATTCTATGAAATGAGGAAAAAATCTTACCTACCTAAGCGATGGCTAAATTATTTTTCCATCAGCCAATAAATTAGGTATTTTATTTTATTCCTAAAATATGTCATTCTCATTTCTAATGCCTCTATCATTCCATGTCCAATAACTCGGTCATCTATACTATTTAAATCTAAAAAAATATAAAGGATGTTATGAAAAATATGGATAAATTTTAGTAATTTATTCAGAAAAATAGTAATATGAAAGAATATAGGTAATAGATTTCGAAGCCACTCTTCTATACGGAATAGAACATGAGTAAATCATTTTTCTATCTAAATATCATCTAAAAAATATTTACGTAGAAAAATATAGATTCTCAGATAAATTTTTTATCCACAGAAGAATAGATCCTCAAGACTAACATATGCTTATTATAAGAAACTTCACCGTATGTCAAAAAGCAAGAGACCTACCATTTGTATGAAGTGAAAGGTACATGATTTGGACCTCTCTTTGGGAGATTCTATTGGTGACTTGGTCTTTCCAGAACTGCATACAACAAATAAGTAGCAGCAAGAATTTATTAAATTGTTTATAAAGATATGAAATGCAGCTTAACAATTTAAACATATGTGGAAACTTGCATAAATTTGGTTTCTTTAGTATGGGGAATCATGCTTGGCAAGTAATTGTCAGCTAGAAATTTGACATAACTTGGACCTATGTTATGTGGTACTTGAAACTAAAATATTGAAGCAGATAAACATTTGATCTACGTTCTTCCATGTTCTTCTCTGTAACCACTTCCCTCGTACTCTGTTCTTCTCTGTACGCTTAATCTTCTGTAGTTATATGTTTGGATGCTGGGTCTTCCAGCAACCCTGTTCTACATTCTTCCATTTGCTTCTGTGTCACCTCTTCCCTTGTATTCTACTTGTATTCTATTCTTTTATATAATACAGTGCAAGGCATCTTCCTCCACTATCCATTAAATCAAAAAAAAAAAAAAAAAAAGGATATTTGTTGTACAGGGACATGTGGATGGGATCATCTTCAGCAGTGCTTGAAACTAAAATGTATCATGAATACTTTTTGGCATGACTGCAACTATTTTCCAATGATGAAAGTACTTAATGGTTGAAACTAAAGTCGAAGCTCTAATATGATTTAGCAAGATAGCATATCACTACTAGGCAATTCTTAGATGCCAGTTTCTGCTGACTCTAATGCAATCTCATATAGTACTCTGTTGAAAAATCAGATGTGACCTAGTTATTCCATCACTATTGATAAATTTTAGTTTTTCATTGGCGTAATTAGACCAGTAGAGCTGTGCATAGTTTTATAGTACAGCATTACAAAGATCATGCTTGCAAAGAATGAAATATTCAACTATATTTGATTTTAGTGTACATAATCGTCCATTCAGACGGAATATGAATATGTCCAATTTCATGCATAAATAGAATATCATGGTTGACGTTCAAAGCAATCTACAAATTTCTGGTTTACCCAATTTCCAACCTCTTGGATCTCTCTGTTATATTTTGCTCTTTTATATTTCCAAATCATCAAGCGGTACTAGTTCTCATCTAGTTAATTAGCAAGCATATGCCTTGGCATGCAATCCCTATCCAGTGTATCAGAATAACTCAATGCCCCATTAAAGTTTTGTCGCATTTCTTCATCACTGACAGATGTCTGGAAAAAAAAAATTCAACACCAAAAATAGGACAGATATACACTGGTATGAAAAAAATTGTTTAAATAGAAACGAATTCAAAATTGTGAAGTGCATCTTGAAGTCTTCAAAACAGGAAATTGTAAGACATGTAGAATGTGAGGAAACGAATAAAGTGATCGTGGAAATCAGGAAGCGGGATTCATGTTGGATTCCTGCGGTATATCAGGAAAGATATTTATAATTGGATTCCTTTTATCTTTTCCCACACTTTTTACGATTTCCATATACTTTTTCAGTGTTTTGCCACACTCTGCTATCATTACCTCAAAATCTTGTGAACCCATTAACATTGGAGAATTCGCTGTCCCAGTGATTTACATAAGAAACTGAAGGCTACAAAGGGAAATCTTGGGTAACCATGCAAATATATCGTTATAAAGAAATATATATACATAGGAAAGAAAAGAATTTATAAAAGAACATTTTGTCATAAACCTTGTGGGTTAAGCAACTATATGCCTCTTTAACAATTTGGGATAATCTATGGATGCAAAACTCATACCGTAGCAGGGGCCAAGAGCGTGGGGCGGGAGGTTGCAGGCACCGGCAAGGGATAGAGCCTGGTGTTTGTTCGCAGCAATGGATGCTCCGCCACGGAGGGCACGGCAGAGACACCGCGGGTAGGATGATTGGACTGCTAGTGCCAGGCGACGATGGCAGCGAAGCCGACCCCTGGAGATGGGGAGCAACTTCACAGTCCAGCCACCCGAAAACCCGACCAGTTACGCGATCAAGAACACGATCATACTGTTGGAAGTAGCATCGTCTTGCGTTTCCGGTCATGGTTATTTATAATCCCCTTCCCCTGACGATGCTGTGCTCCTATATCCAATTGACTAGTATATGACCAAAGTCTTCGTAAAAAATACTAATATGCTTTAGCATAGGTCGCCATTGGTGGAGTGTGGCGTATTTATCCTCATCGGGGTAAATAATAAAATTTTAATTTGCAAAAAAAAAGGTGGAGTTTTGTATGTGCATCAACAAATAACAATTTTTGGTTGGTGCTGGAACTTTTAGAACTCCTCATCCAACTACAATATTGCACCCAGTATTGATAACCATAATTTTAAGCATACTTGGTCTGGTCGCATATTTAAAAATATTATAGATATGTATGTGCAAACTGATTCACTATTTGATAAATTTTAGTTCCATGTAACATAATGAATCGAAGGCCTTTAACAAATAGTTCCATGTAGTTGCTGATATGAGTCGAAGATTAGGTTATAAATAATGAATCTTGCATAAATATATAATATGCACTTAATTAATGAATTTTAGTGAAAAAATTATTTTCTTTTCTTCTGAAGAACATTATAGATGTTGGAATCTCTGGGTGATTTTGTTCATGGACCATGTAGTTGTCAGTGTGTGCTGCTCCACGGTTGGATTGGTCTACCAGCTGAGCAGTGGATCTGGTCCAACTAAAGCTGAAGACAGCCGAAGCCGTTGATGGTGCGCCAGCGGCAGCAACCCAAACCATATTCTCGAGGAAGAGGGCGATGGTATGGCATAAAAAAAAACAAAAAAAAAAAAAAGAAAGAGGGCGATGGTTCTGGTTGGCGTTAAAAAACTCTCAAAACCCTGGCCTTTGGCTTTCACCCAAAACAAAAAGAAAAAGAAACTGGCCTTTGGCGATCGCCGGAACTGACGACAGGAAGAAACAAATGGTGGGTGGGAAGGAGGAGGTTCATCCCAGGAGGAACACGGTCCGTCAATCGTGACACCGACTACGGAACAAAAATAAAAAAATGATGGCACCGGTGGAAGGACTTGTCAACGGGTGTGTCACGCCTGTAGCCAAATTAATGCCGATAAGGACGACCGAAATGGCGCCCACCCTACGTCGTTTCTTATACGGCAAGGGATCAGCCGCCCCTACTCTCCGGTTGGACGGTTGCAGGTGGGGTGGTTGTACCTATCTTTTTTTTTTTTTTTTTTAAGTTGCGTAGACTTTTAGTCTGCAACGCCTATCATAGATTAGATATATCGATGTAAAAATTAATAACCGTTTACATTAGCTCGGCTATTATCAGACATGCATAATGGACTGGACCGCCATCATACGGTCCGGCCCAATACGAATCGGACCATACTATTGCTACAGTAATAGATCGTATCAAATACAATCCATTAAAAAAGAATCGAGCTGGGCTAAGAATTTACGGCCCATGATCCAGACTCGATACGGCCCATAAGGGTCTGGGCTAGCACGACCCGCGGGCCAGACATGATACAGCTCGTGACAGGCCTGGCCTGGCCCATAGGCTAGGCACGACCTGACACGATCCAAGCACAGCACAGGCCGCATGCTAGCCCGATCTTTTTTTTTAATTTAAAAATATTTTATAAATTAAAAAAGGTTGAGCAAAATTAAATAAGATATTAGATTTTTTTGTAAAAATAAAAAATCATCTTATAATGGTGGGGGATTTGGCATGGACCCTATCGATTTATTAATAACAATCAAAATGATACAGGAGAAGGAGGGGGCCTAAGTTTGACCTTCAAAATACAACGAGGAAGAGAGAAGAAATAGAGGTGACCACATCAATAATTAAGAAGTAAAAATTAAAAAATTATAAATATAATAAATTAATAATTGAAAATCTTACTGATCGTCATTCGTCGATGGTGTTTGTATTGTCAACGTCATCGGATATTGTATTATGTCCATTTTTATCTTGAAGTCTCACCTCGGTATCCAATCAATCTTTGAAGCAAAGCAGCATCTCAATTATTTTATCGATCATCCTACTCTTTTTTCGTCCAAAACACGTCGATCTGCACTAAAAGTAGATTTCGATGCTACTGTGGATATCGGTACAACTAAGATATCACGTACAATGACGGATATTACAGAATATTAATTTTTAATACTTTCTATTAAGCTAATACATCAAGACTCTCTATTTAATTTTCATCATATGCAAAATGATAATTATTTCATAAATAAAATTTAAGTTCATTATTAAAAGATTAAGATATAGATGAACTTGAAAAAGTATGTGTATGTCTCTTATGTGCAATGAATAAAAAAACAGATGATGAACGAGAAGTACTAGAAGAAGTGATGAAGATTTGTGAATGAGAAGCACTAGATCCACGAACTTTTTCATTATATAAAACATAAATATCATAAAAAAATTGATTTATCTCAGCTTTAGCAGGTTCGAGATCTTGATCATATTTTCAGAACATGCATCAAGTAAAATTAGTATACCACTTAATTTAATACATAGATTAAATACAGTAGTTAAATTATGCATAGGACATATCCTGTCTCAATACTCATTCCATTTAGATTTTATTTTATTAATAATAGACTCTAAAACATTATCATATTTATATTATGCAAATTTTTGACTAATAAGATATGCTTGTTGTAAAAATAAATAAGAGGTTGAATAATAAACATCAAAAATAATATTAGTGGTATTATAAAAACTAATTAAAATTTTTTTCAAAATTTTATCTTTGTTTCAATCATTTTCTTTCAATGTAAAACCTAATCCACGATTATTAATATATGTATCATGTATCATGTATCATGTTTCAATCATTTTTCAATCAATGCATCATGTATCATGGTATATATTGAGTTCCAATAAGTAGCTACATCAAGTCTAAATTTTTTAAACCGTCTACCATGATCTATACACATTTGTTCAAATTTTTGAAGTCTTGCTCTTCTTGAAGCATGAATAAAAAAAATTTTATTTTTAATTTTTATAATAATATCTTGAATCACACGTATGCCAGATTGAACAGAAAGATTTAAAATATAATATGCATATCTAATATGCAATAAATTTCTATTTAGAATGGGATGCCATGAGTCCTTCAACAATCTAATAGTAGAATTATTATTAGATATATTATAAAAAATAATAGACATAATTTTATCATTAATACCATATGAACATGCAGTTTGGTAAATAGCATTAGATATTTGTTGTCCAGAATGTGAAAAATCAAAAGCATGAAAAGCAAAAATATATTTATTTAATAGTCAATCATTATCAATATAATAAACAGTAATAGCAATAAAATAATAACTATCAACAGATGCTGTCCAAATATCAGAAGTTAATGATACTTTTGAATTTAGAGTAAAAAGAGTTTCAATTAAATTTTATTTTATTACTAAAAAAATTAATCATAGCAACTCTTCTAAATATATATCTACTATTTTTTTATAAGCTGGTTGTAGGACTAATTGAACATACTTTTTAAAATTAAAAGACTCACATAAGCTAAAAAATAATTTAACTATCTATTTTATCAGTATTTTTCTTTGATTTTCATGATTATATGTAAAATTACCTACAAGATTACTCCTTTGTGTATTAAAGGTGCTTTGAAGATGAGTATCATTCATTATATGACTCTCTTGATGTCTCTTCAAATGGTCAGTTCTCCCACTATTAGCATAACTATATAATTTGACATATTTTTTATATTTTACTTTTAAAACTCCATCTATCATGATTCTTTCAAAATCATTCTATATAGCACAAATTTTTTTTCGAAAAAAAGAGGTAAAGTCTTGACCTTCGGTATTGATTTTAGAATGAGCAAGAACAGTAGTTTCTTCTCCCTCAGAAATCGAGAGAATGTCAAAATGATTCTCATCAAAAGATGCCATATCTAAATATGAGTTATGTAAATAATATAAATTAATCAAAATACCAAATAGAGAAATTGAATAGAGATAGGCAGAGTTTTGTAAGCTTCCTCTTGTGCTCTTCAGAATCTTAATAAGGACCTCCAAGGCTTTAATAGATGGACTAATTTTTTTTTTTGTAGTACTTGAACACTTGCTAATTGCTAAATATTGAACACTTGCTAAATATTGCTTGAAGACAAGGAGTAGTAGTAGAGAAGGAGAGAAAAATTGATTTAGTACGGTGAAAATGGAAGAGGAGGAGGATATTTATAAGAATCCTAATATTTTTGTTTTTCTAAATTATCCCTAAAATTAGGCTTTTTTTGGCTGGTTAAAATGATAAAAAAAAAACTAGCAGTTATCCAATTTAAAAAATAATAAAAAAAATTAAATTAGCCGTTACGAGCCATTCCGTACCTGGCATGGCTTGTTTGGGCTTAAACAGGCTGTGCCAGGCACAGTCTGTCTGGGCTCCTTTTTAAAAAAAATAATAAAATAAAAAAAGAATCGTCCATCAGATCCACATGCTATCCATTAGGTCGCGCGCTTGACGGGTCACGTACCGTGCCTGACACGGCCCACCAAACTCTAGGTCTAGAGCCGTGCCAGATCGGGGTTCGAGCAAAACAAGTCGTGCCTAGCACAGTCCGTTTACTAGATAGGCCGTGCCGGCACGGCTTGTTTGGACCCTGACTTGGTGGGCCTGAGTTGGACCATGCTAGGCACGGCCCAATGCTCATGTCTAGCTACGATGATGTTATAATCAATGATGAATCAATGCATACCAATTATTATCAAATTATCATAGGAGGCAATAATAACAGTATTGCTATTTATTTTTAGAAGGATAAAGTTATTTGAATCAAGCTTGATTGCCTTCCAAAGGTGACATGTCATTTTTAGAAGATAACTGTAATTAAAAATATAAGATGCGGTTACCTTTCCATCATGACTGGGCTTACCTTTGTGTATTATCATTTTATGATTCTATATTATAATTATTTAATTTTCTATAGTTATTGAAATTTTTCTTTTATCATTAGCATTTGATTTTGACAACTTGTATATAAATACCGCATCTTAATCAATATGATGGGAGACTCCTCTAACTTACATCCATCAATCCTACCTACCACCCATCTCCCATCATCTTCTCTAAGCCTTTATCCAATGGTTGTTGTTCAATATTGTCTCTCCAATCATCATCTTTTTTTTTTTTTTTGCTTCTACTCTCTGTTGATTTCCATGGCCATCCTTTCACCCATTTTCTTTTAGAACAATATCCCTTCTTCCTCCAATCTTCCCTTTATCAGCATTAGACTGAAAGGATCAAATTATGTTATATAGAAAATATATTTTATTTCATGTTGGAGACCCTTCATTATATAAAATAAGGAAAATACTGACTCAATTTTTTCGATGCTAGGGGAATGTGTCCGTAAAATTCAAATTCCAAATCAACATCCCGCTTTTAAAAAACATCGCCAAGTCTCGACACTTTAAAGCATCACTAATTTATGACGCAAATTATCATCGAATGGAAGCCATAAAACATTAGTAAAATTCACCAGGTCTCGATGCTTTTGTAAAGCATCGGCAACATACAATATTTTATAGCATCAATATATTATGATGTAAAAATATATCAACAGAAGTCATAAAGTATCGATAAAATTCAGCTACTTAACCATATCTCCATCCTAAAATTGATGCCCTGCACTGTCCTTCATCCCACTTCTCTCTCCCGAGCCGACTCCCTCTTCTCCTCTTGATCTGACCTCTCCAGCTCATCTCTCCATCTCCAAGCTAACTCCCCATCTCTTCGGTGGCTAGCATCAATGGCATGGTGGACATGGCTGGAGGTGATGCCGGATTTCTTTCCTCAATCCGATTGTTACTCCCTTCAAATATTAGAAATTTTGCCTCTCTTTTCCATATTTATTGAGTATTAGCTCCAACACCATCATTTAGTATCATAGAGAGAGATAAAGAGAGAGAGGTGGGCTAGGTGATGGGATTTTTATGTTTTTCATAAGAAGAAGAAGAGGCTGGAAAGTGTTGGATCATATTTTGTCCACCTGATGACATGTCCAATTTTTGAAGATGTGACAAATACTTGGCATCATGAACTGACGATCTAAGATACATAATTTGAATAACATCATGTGATCTGAACAGTGTCACAGGCATCAACATCTAGTCGATCACTTATAAGAGATCGATGAGTCGATGAGGTCTACATTGTTTGGTATCTACCAATCTCATACTGATACGTTCTATTTTGTTCTGTTTTTTTTCTCTCTGTCAAGTACCCTCGTTTTATAGCCTTCAGCACCTCCCGAGTCCTGGCCGTCCATGAACTCTCAAATCCTCTCGTCTTCCTTTCTTTCCTATTTTGATTAGAATTCCAAAACCCTAGCTTGTGAACCCAATCATAGCTATATTGTCAACTACATCAATTGATCCGCATCCATGCACCAGGACCCGAACACCTGACCATGTGAAGTCACCCGCTTGCCTGAACCTATCTTCAAATCACACCCATGCAAGCTCACTCGCATGCGTGAACTATGTCTGCTCAAACCGCATCACGTACGAACTTGTTTGCACAAATGCGCCCACCAACCTGCACCCACGTGCACTATATGTCACAATAAACATCGGGGAACATTGTTGCCATGAGCCGTGCATGAGCCCGATGTTGATCGGCCCATGCACCATGCATAAACCATACGATACTATTCTGTAGGCTGTGCGTGGACTGTGCGGTTGGTTTTCGTGCACCGCATGGCTTATTTTGATTTTTTCTTCACTTTTTTTTTCTTTTTTTGGCTTTTGGCTTTTGGGCTTCGGACTTGTAGCTTATGTGATTTGCTATAAAAGATAACAAAAAGTATCAAATTCTATATAATATGAATCAATTAATCAAGAATTTAATCTTTTTAAATTTTAAATAATGTACTTATCACACCTCTCAACTTGAGTTTTACTGGTCCTTGAGTAAAAAAGAAGATTAGAAGTATGTACCGACTTGTTTAGACATGTAAGTTACACCAGACAGTTCAAAGGTCAGTTGATATCCAATCAAAGATTTAAGAGATACGTCATCGGATTATTAATTCCATCTCAAATAATGGTTAAATAGAGAAGATAAAATTTTAGAGCTTTTTTTTAACTGACTCTCTATTTTACTTTTTAAATCCTCTAGCTTTAATATGGGCAGGTGTTTTATCTTCTTACGATTGGATCTTTTTATTAAAGTGTATACAGTTAGTGCAATATCCTAACCCCTTAAGTTTTCTATCCAATCCTTGTAGGAAGGTTTCAACTAATGACTTCCAAACTAATTGACTTTAGGACATGAGGTATAGAACATCCTTCGAGCTTATTGACTCGAGTCAAAAAAGGCTACGGGTCAAGACTGATTATACCAAGAAGTCTCTTTGTACTCTCACCTTTTGAAGCAAACATCAATACTTAGGCAAAGGAACCCTGTTACTCGGTGAGATATACTTAAGACCTACTTTTTATTCTTTTTTATTTTTTATTTTTTTATTTTTTATTATTATTTTGAAATTAGGGATGTTTTTGTATACATCGATATTTTGTAATCATACCCATACAAAGTAGATTCTTTATTTGAATAGATAAGAAGACGATTCTAAAATCACTCAGAAATTTATACTATTCTAGACCTGATCATTATTGAATTTTCTTAATAATTGGATCATCAATATTTCAAAAATTCTCTAGATCGTTAATCAATCATAGATTAGAGTGTCTGCGTGACTTCAAATCAAGATAAAATCAGGTACATAAGACTAGTTATTATCATATTCGAGGACTTAATTACTTTATTTACCCCTACCTCCCAACTTAATTTTCATTATCCTCAATCTTTTATAGAAAAAGGTTATTAGAAAGAACCATATCCATTTGTATTTTCTTAAAAAAAATTTATATAAAAAAATTCATAAAAAAATTCATTCATAATATTTTCTAATTTAGATTTTTAGAGAGACTCTTTGAAAATGAAAAAAATATTTTGTTCAAAAAGAAAAATTCACTATGCACACAAAAACTGTTTTGCACCCTCGAAAAAAAAAATCACCCCAAAAATTCTTATTTCTTTTGAGATCTCCACATGAACAAAACAAAAAGAAAAAAAATAATATGTTCATAACATTTTCTTCAAGAGCACATGAATTTTGAAATAAATTAGATTTTTGGTGGGACTCTTCAAAATGAAAAAAAAAATTGTTCGAAAACAAATGTATGTATAAAAAATTAAAAAAATTAGAAAGAAAACAAAAATTTAAGCTTCTTAATTATTTTTGGAAGACATTAAAAAAAGAAAAATTTTGCACATGTTTTCTTCCAATCAAAAAAAAATCACTTCTTAATATATTGAGGAAGTCCATGCACAAAAAAAAGGGAAAAAATTTTGGGAATTCCATACCCAAAAATAGGAAAAAATAATTCATTTTTGTTGGGACTTTTTATAAAAGAAAAGAATTTGTTCAAAAAGAAATGTGCACGTGAAAAATTTCCATGCATAGAAAAGAAAACAATAAATTCATTTTTAGTGGAACTCAAATTAGAGTTTTAGTGGAATCTTTGAAAAAGAAAGAAAAATATTATGTTCAAAAAGGAAAATTCTCCATGAGCAAAAAGTTGCACACGTAAAAACATTTCTCAAAAAAAAAAATTTTTCTTCTTATTTATTATGAAAACTCCAAAAGAGAAAAATAACTCATTCTTAATATTTTCCCCATGAGGACAAAAAATTCAAAATAAATTAGATTTTTAGTGGGACTCATCAAAAAGGAAAAGAATTTTTCAAAAGAAACATGCACCTAAAAAAATACCATGTACAAAAAAGAAAAAAAAAAATTGCTTCTTATTTCTTTTGAAAACTCTACATGCAAAAAAAAAAAAATAATAACTTATTTGTCATATTCATCTTCAATCTGCATGCCTCTGGCTGTATCATCAAGTTTAATCTTTGGTGTGCTTAGTGACAAAAGAAGCGATCCAATCTGCTATACTATTCATCTCTTGAAAGATACGGTGAATTGGCATCTCCGTAAACTCCCAAAAAGAAGTCCAAATGTCTACCATCAATATATTTTCCAACTTTGTTTGTGATAAATGAAATAAATTTATTAGGATATTCATCAAAATCTGTTTAATTTTTATATGGAAACTTCGTGATGTTTAATTCTAGCCAACCACTTTCTAACCTCAAAACTAGTTATTTCCTTTACCTAGGAAACAAATGTAAACAATGACCTTCACCAAGACATCGTGACCGCTATGTCATGTCTTAGTTACTAGCTTTGAATTTTTAATATACATTTGGGTGGGTGCTGAATTATTCGGTTAGTAAAGTCAATAGTAATAGACACCAATGACCTATTTTTAAGTCTGTCAGCATCTTTCGAAGTTAGACCATTTATACTATTTTAAAGACTCACTATTTCTTACCAAAAAAAAAAGACTTACTATTTAGAAGAATCAGTGGAGACCAGAAAGCTCCCCCCTCTTCGTTTAAAAGGAAAGTTTTGTTTCGTACATATTTTTTCAGAATTTAAAACTATTTTGCATGAATCTTTAATTCCACAATATATATTATCTATGTGAAAAAAAAAAAAATGTTTTAATCAGTTAATAATTTTGTTGCCTTGACAACCTTATTTGGGAATCAATGTCTTTGTTTCCATATATACAAGGAAAATGCTTCATCTAGTACTCCAAAACCTTCCTGAAATCTCCCTCAGTTTTTTGCACCAAAAATCCAGGTTTAAACCCATTTGGCGGGATTTTTGGGTAAGCATGGTAGCTTCCAAAGTATTAATGCGGTAATACATCATTTGCTGATATATAAGGATGACGTTTCCTAGACTAATGATCATGTTGCTCAGTTGTTTAATCAAAACACCAAATAGCAGCAGCCACAGATCCATGCTTGACATCTACTAATTTACTAGAGATTTTTAAAAAATTTTAAATCATACAATTACATTCAACAACTTGCATCCTGATGTAAGATTTTTATTATAAAATTTTTATCTAATTAAATTTTAACCGATCTGATCCTAATAAAACTTTCTTTGTGTATGTGTGTATATATATATATATATTATAAATCATATTTGTAAGAATATATAAAAATTTTTTAAAAAATTATTATGTAATAAGTACCAGCGTTGCACGTCATCATTCGCCCAGTTAGTCTCCCCACGTCAAACTCAACAGCAGCCATTGATCAATGCTACCTAGGTGTCCACTCATTTCTAGGCAGGTCCTCGAAAGACTATTCAAATTCCTCCGTGCTCGTAGGAGTTGTCAGAATGGGCCCAAATCCGAAGGGGATCTAAGACTCGGGAAGCATTATTCTTCCAAGAAGAATAACTTTATTTAGACTTGTCCAGCTAACCAAGTTATTCTGTTTTGAAGGAAGCCACAAGATTAGGTGTGTTCAGACAAGGGTAGGTGTAAATTAAGAAGACTGATGTGGAGTTAGGTCGTACGGCCTACTATATGACATAAACAATGGATAAGGAAAGGGTTGCGTCTTTCGCACGAAGGGTCTGAACTTTCTTCTTGTCAATCTACTATTCAATTGTGTAATAGTCACTTTAAGATCCATAAAAATAGTTGGATGAAGGAGTCAAAGTGATTTGAGAGCTGTGACCTAATGGTCGGCTTCATGAAACAAGATCAATCATTTTTTTGCACGGAATATACAACCTGACCACCATTCACAATAATCTTTGGCTTAAAGCCAACGCTCACATCCTTTTTGTGGCCTCTGCATTGAATACATTAGATACAATTGGACCATATGAAATTCCATGATGGATAATACACCATGCTACCTCTTGTATTTCATCAATTCTCGATTGCGCGCTATCCACCATGCATATACTTTAGAATTTATCCTGATTCACTTGCACACGATGCATGCAATAATTTCTCCTTTTGAGTTGCTTACAAAGTAGGCATTGGGATGCGCCACCTCATCTTCCATTTCTCTACCGGTTACTTTTTTTTTTTTTTAGTGTTTTAAATATAACCATTGCTCAATCTGTTTCAATCTTTTTCGACTCGGATACCAACCAATTATATTAAGAGTTGCTTTTTTAGCAAAAACTATTCTAAGAGTTATTCGAAACCAAACATACATCCCACGATACTGAATCTATGCATATGATGACAGGAACATTTGATAATAATGTAATAAATTTATTATAAATTTATCATTGTGAAAATAAATATTTTATAAAAAAAATGATGTAACGAATAACTGTTTGAGCTCTTTTTAGGTAATCCATCAAAATTTGGAACGAATTTTCTCCCAGATTTCTGAAAAGTCTATTTGAGCATGGCCTATGTCAACCCAATACCTTATGGCCTGAATCCCGTGGTGCTTTTTTCCTTCCTATAGACTAACAAACCCACTGGAATTTAAACTTAAAATCTCCAAACACAGCATTGATATATCTAAATTTAAATAAAATTTATTTTTATAAAAATAAATTGTGGTTTTTGAGCTTAAAATCTCCAAATACAGCATTGATATATAAGTATAATACGCACATTTGCCAAACAATATAAAACTTTTTAATCCCAAATTAGTTTTACTACCATATAGGGTGAATCCGCAGTTATAAAATTGAACATCCAAAGATATCTCACATTGATAAGTATTCATGACTTGTGTTAGACTGAAAAATATGAGAAAGTTAATCCAGACTCCCAAGAAACGTAACTCAGTTCCTGAGAAAATGTCCAGTTAGAGAACAATAATCCATGGGATATCTTATAGAAGTACAACCACAAAACCAACATAAAATGATAATCATATGACATGTAATACAAACTAATAATGCAGATTATGTTTATAATACCCATTGTTATTTATATTGTTTGATGAAATCATAGCCATCCATCAAACACAACCAAAAGATGCTTTTTAGGCAAAGGCCCAAGCCAATGCTAGGGGCCTGGAATTGATCATAAAGCATAACACAGCATTGATATATTGAAGTTATCACTATCCCATTCAACCTGAGGGTTTGCTGCTGATGAATAATTACCCAACTTGCCCTCGTTCTGGTGCCACTGATTCTGGGCTGGTGCATCTTTCTCCCCACTGGTCTACATTACTGGAGTATGGCTCTGGGATCTTTGGTCCACAGTCATATCCAGCATCTTCCTCCGGGTAGTCTTGGCTTTCTAGGACAGGTAGGGAACAGCCCTGGTATGAATCATGGTCCACGCAGTGCCTCAAGAGCTTACCCCAGTGTCTATCCTGCAGAAGGGAAAATAAAAAAGAATTTGATTTTTATTAAAGATACAATTAAGGAAACTACAATAAGCTCCAAACTGAAAAGGATAAGCCAATGAGCCTATTCACATGATTAATTGGTCAAATGTAGCTTGTCATGACATCTGAAACCATATGATGGCTTGAATTAAAGCAGAACACTGACATCCATAACCAGGAATACAGTTATCAATTGACAAGACATGAGATCACCTCAATTTTTTTCTGCATTCGAATCAATTTGTGTCATGTTTTTTATGAAAGAAATGAGATAGCTAAGCAGATATCATCAAAGTAAAGATTCCTAGAACATCCTTCAACCTGAGTACAATCAACTGCATGTCAAGGAAGCTTCAAATACACTGCATGGATAAGAAAAAGAGGAATACCAGAGGTACATGTATAGATATCTTCAACCTACACATGCTCTAACCTTGTCAAGTATCCTGTCGACTCAGTTAATGGTCCTTCATTCATCAGTTTTCTTCATCATTGCTGAGGCATTTCTCCATGAGAACATCCCAATCCTCAGTGAACCATTATCATTAGCGAGCAGGGAATGCCAAATGCTGATATCCACCAGTCATTGACGTCTAATGAACCATTAAATATATTGTACAAGTCTGTACCAAAAAAAAGATTTCGTACAAGTCTAGAAACAGAGGATGATTTACAAGGTGATGGATTTAGCTTGCCACAGCCAAGGGCCCATCTACAAAGTCCTCAGGTTATTTTATCTCATGCAGATTAGATACTTGAGGTCTCTTGGCCTAAAAATATAAATTTTGGTGACAGTGGGTTCAATTCAAAGATATTGGCTGGTTTTGAGAAGATGTCCAGAAAAAGCTTCATGCTCAAAGGCTGTGTTGATTATGGATGAGCGTGCAATCAAGTCGGCCATGCCCAGCCTTTTTCCCCCCAAGTGCCAGCTAACACTACAAGAAAATAAAAATTTACCGACTTTTTTTTGCCGACGCTTTTGGAAAGCATCGGCAGGTTGCGCTAACCTACCGACGCTTTTAAAAAGCGTCATTTTTTAACGACGCTTAAAAGCGTCGAAAAATTTGAGCACTGTCAACGCCGATGCTTTTAGCAAAAGCGTCGTTAAATAAAGAAAATACCGACACTTTTTTACGCCATTATTTAACGATGCTAAAAAACGTCGTTAGGTTCGTTTAATACCCCCCATCTCCCGTGCCCTAATCCATCTACTGCCGCCCCTTTCCACCCATTCCTCCGCCGACCCTATCTCCGCCGCCGGCAGCGCAGCCGCCGTCCATACCGCACCGGCCCTCCTCCCCTCCCCCCTCCCGGCGATCGAACGGGCTTCCAGATTCAGTGCCCGATTCACTGGTTCAGAGCAGCCCTACCGTCCCAATCTTCCCGTGCGCTCCCAAGCCGCCTTTTCGCCCTTGTCTCTCTCGCTCCCGTGATCAGGTGAGATCTCTTCCTCCTCTTCTCTTCTTCTTAGGAGCTTTTAGAACCATGGACTCACACCGCTCTGCCATCCTTCTTCCCCATTCATCCCCGCCCCCGGCCCCTTCCCGTCCGTTAGCACAGCCACTGCCGCCACCGCTCCGCTGTAATCCCCCAAACCATGGCTCATGACACTGGCCGGTTCAACCCCTAGGCTTACCTCTACGTGAAGTACCAAACCTTGATTTAATTGGCTGCGTCTCGGTCTTCTCATCTGAGAGCCGTGCCCTGACAAGCTTGTGTTCGTTTAATCCATGAGCTCCCATGCCTCGCTGCTGGGTCATGGCCTCTCCAATGTAGTCCATGGCATGAAAACTACCCAACCTTGGTGGGGGCACGAAACCTGATGTTGATAGATCGGAGCTCAGAGATGGTACACTGGTGCCGCGGCCAGCATCATCTTCGCTCGGCAAAGGAATTCAAGTGGTGTTTAGCACGAATAGAAAGACTTTCTTATTTTAGGGTGTTTTTGATGAATATATATTATTGCAACTGCTCTAGAATTTCATAATAACATGCCTGTTTTGCATTAATTTTTTGCTGATTGTTTTGGTGAATTAATCCGCAGAAAAACAGATGGAAATAAGAGATAGATGGGTATTCATTCAGAATATCTGGTTGCTTTGTGATTTTCTAGCCTAGTTGCTTATGAATTGGGAGATATGTGGTTGTGGTTGCTTTAAAATAAAGAAATGTTTAATGTAATTGCTGATTTCTTCTGAAATTGTAGTTTGTTATTCGATGCAGTTGCCCTTTTTTGTGGGGGCTATTTTTCTCTGTCAGTTTAGTATTATTATTATTTGAATTATTATTATTATTATTATTATTATTATTATTATTATTATTATGTTTCTGGTGTAGATTGAGTTACATTTGTTTTTTTTGTTTTTTGTTTTGTTTATGTTTTTGTTTTTTTTTGCAACAGATCCATCCCCATGATTCTGAAAGATGGCCTTCCTTTTCAATTTTTTGCTTAATTAAATACATCATTCTTCCTTCAATCTCAGTTTTGAAGGAACAAAGAAAAAAAAAGGTACAGGTAGTCCTCCTTTGGTTTTGAATTGCTCTTTTAGATAATGAAAATTATGACTCAACGATGACGCCTCCAGTAGAACCTAGCAAATGATGGGACAAGTAGTACCTCTCAATACCTAGAAAATGGAACCTCCACCAAATCGATTGGTGTGGGTAATTATTCAGTTTATTAGCTTAACCTTGAAAAGCAGTGTTTTCAAGGGGGGAATAAGGAAAAATCAAGAAAAATCCCCATTGTTCTAGTAACATCTTGTCCCTTGAAAAATTTGTGTACAAAGTTTCACCACCTAGTTTTGTGGTTCCCTTGTCACTAATTTGGAAGTAATGCAGTTTTATGATAGTGATACTTGAACTTGTGCTTTGTCATTTGGATCATTATTCATCTATAAAATCTAAAATTTAGATATTGGATGTGCCAAATAAAACTTCTATATCCTATGGAAGAGAAGTTAGGAATTCAAGTATGAAATTGAGTAAATCTGTGGCTGCAAATGGGTTGGATCAGACCCGGGCATGGTTGACCTCAATTTAACCCAATTTCATTCTTAGGTCTTGATTTTGACCCGGACCGAAACCATTCGTTGATCACAATAGGTCTGATTGAGTATATGAAAATAATTTTAGACCTCACAGATCATTCGAGTTGGGTTGGACTGAAGTATGATATCTAGGTTAGGATTAGATAAAATCGGTCTATAGTTCAAGTCAAATATTTAGCTATTATCTATAAATAAAAAATAATAATTAAAATTAAATATTAAATATGGATTTTTTTTAAAATTTGATCCCAAAAAATGATCATCCTTAAGGTACAACTTCACATATTATAATTTTTCAAAATAGGTATTGATATACTTTATATTTAACATAATTAAAAAACTTTTGTGATCAATGTACCAAACTTTTCTTAACATTCTATATTTTCAATTTCTTTAAAGATTCTTTAAACATTCTATGTAGTATAATTAATTAAGGTTGTGCTACATGGTTGATGAATGGATAATTTCATAGTTTCATGAATCCTGATTGATTGCTTATCTGACATGTGGCGTTCGTTATGTGGCTGGACCCTTATATCGTGTGGCCTACGTTATCCTTATCTTCGTGACTGATGAAGACTAAGTATCTGGATTAAGCTGGGCCAAGTTTCTTTGTCCACTACTCCCCAAGTTAATATCAGGTATTAAATCAAGTTAATTATGAATTAATTTTAAAAAAAATTGCATTGCATAGAAACATAGACCCGTCTTTTGATTAATGTACATATTCTATTGTATCCGTACATTTATTTATTTTTGTACGGATAAAAGAATTATGTACATTGATCAATTGATTGTCCAGTATGGACAGTTTAGAAAATATGAGTAATTCTATAGGTCATTACCATAATCAAATGATATGCTGAGGGTTCGAAATAAATTTCAGATGGTATTTTTTTTTTGTTCTTCCTATACGGAAGAACTAAGGGAAAATGCTGCCGAAATTTTTTTCGGCTCTTGTTGCATATCATTTGATTTTGGTAATTGACCTATAGAATTAATACATTTTCTGAATGGGATAGGACCTTCTTTACCTATTAGTTGATGATAGCAAGCATTTACTATGTAAACTTTATCTAGCTGTTATTTTTTTGAATTTTATGAAATGACTGATATTTTTTTCTCATTGCATTAATATAGATTGTATAATTTTTTTTATTTTTAGATAAATTATAAGTTCGGTCATTTTTATCCTACAATGGACAAAAGTTGGATAAATAAACCAAGGAATAGTAAAGAATATTTAGATGGAGTTCATGACTTCATTAAATTTGGTATGGAGAAAAGTAGTTTGAATGAAAAGATTTTATGTCCATGTCGGAAATGTGTAAATAGTTCTTCTTTAGATCCACAAAATATTGAAGAACATTTGGTATGGAATGGTTTTTTAAGAGGTTATACCGACTGAATTTTTCATGGAGAATCTATGTTGCCATCATCATGTAACCAACCCTTGACTCATTTTGGATCCACTAGCCTACAAGACAATTCTGCAAGAGATGATGATATAAGGAGTTTGATCACAGATGCTTTTGGATTTGGTGTTCAAAATTTAGGAGAATCCAGTAATATACAAGAAACAGTTGGGATGTTGGATGGATGTACGCATACAGAACGTATGCATGTTGAGGAGCCTATACATATATCTAATGATGAGACAGCTCGTTATCACAACTTAATGAAAGATGCAGACGAAGAATTATATCCGGGTTGTACGAAATTTTCTAAGATTTTTTTCTTGTACATTTATTTCATATAAAATATTTGAATGGATGGTCTGGAAAGAGTTTTACCATGCTGCTCAAGTTATTAAAGGATGCATTTCCAGAAAGCACTCGTTTACCACCATCGTATTATGAAGTCAAGAAAGTAGTAAAGGAATTGGATCTTGGATACGAAAAGATTCATAGTTGTCTGAAAGATTGTATGTTATATCGGGGTGAAAACGCTAATCAAGAGTCATGCAATGTATGTGGATCTTCAAGATGGATAACACAAAAAGAAGATCAAGACGATGTACTGAATGAATTGGATGCAACGCGGAGTAAAAAAAAACCGGCCAAGGTATTGCGTTACTTTCCTCTTATACCTAGATTGAAAAGGATTTATGCATCATCAAAAATAGCTTCATCAATGAGATGGCATGATGAAGGACGTACAAAGGATGGAATGTTGAGACATCCAGCAGATAGTCTTCAATGGAAAGCATTTGATGATAGGCATCCTGATTTTGCCTCTGATGTTCGCAGTGTTAGGTTTGGCTTAGCTTCTGATGGCTTCAATCCATTTCGGACCCTGAGTTCTACCTACAGCACTTGGCCAGTCATTTTGATACCTTACAATTTGCCACCGTGGATGTGCATGAAACAATCATCACTTATCTTGTCAATGGTTATTCCAGGAGATAAGGGTCCAGGCAATGATATTGATATTTTTCTACAGCCTTTGATAGAGGAATTGAAACAGTTGTGGGAGGGTGTTGATGCATTTGATGCTTCCAACGGCCAAACATTTAAACTACGGGCAGCTTTGTTATGGACTATTAATGATTTTCCAGCATATGCCAATTTATCTGGCTGGAATACAAAGGGATGGGTCGCATGTCCTTGTTGTGGATATTCAACACATTCAATTTGGTTAAAACATGGAGGTAAGTTTTGTTACATGAGACATCGTCGATGGTTGGAAGCAAATCATCCGTTTCGATTTCAGAAAGATTTGTTTGATGGTACTATAGAATTGGGATGTGCCCATATTCCACCTTCTGGAACTGATGTTCATAGACAAATGGATGGCATCAATTACAGCTATGGTAAGCACTCAAAGTCTTCTAAAAAAAGAGGAAGGGATGATGTTGAAAGCTCAGTGCACGAAGGGTTACCAGAGGAAGTCAGTATCAGTACTATAGATGCAGAGGTGTTTCAAGATCCAGACAATTATTTTGAGGATGAAAATGAGGAAGACACACAGATAGCATCTACACAACAGCCCAGTAAACATTTATGGAAAAAATGAAGTATCTTTTTTGACTGACCTTATTGGAAACATAATCTTATTCGGCACAATCTTGATGTCATGCATATAGAGAAGAATGTTTGCGATAATTTACTTGGAACATTTTTAAATCTTGATGGAAAGAGCAAAGATAACATGAAGGCATGTCTTGATTTAAAAGAAATGGGTATCCGACAGGAACTTCATCCTAAAATGCTTGCTAATGATAGAATTTATGTGCCTCCTGCATGTTACACAATGTCTGCTCGAGAAAAGGATAGTTTTTTGGGAGTTTTGAAAAGTATCAAAGTACCTGATGGATATGCATCAAATATTTCACGATGTGTGCATCTAAAGGATCGAAAATTTTCAAATCTTAAAAGTCATGATGGTCACATATTGATGCAAGATATTTTTTCAATAGCTTTAAGATCGTCATTGCCGAAACAAGTTGTTACAATTGTACTTCGATTATCGTCATTCTTTAAAGCATTATGTTTCAAAGTTATTGATCCTCGAAAACTTGATCAGTTAGAATCCGATATTGCAATTACACTTTGCCAGATGGAAAAGATTTTTCCTCCTGGATTTTTCACTATTATGGTACATCTGCTAATTCACCTAGCTTCAGAAGTTAAAGTTGGTGGACCGGTATATTATAGATGGATGTATCCTATTGAGAGGTATTATTGCAAACCTTAAATCTTTTGATAATTTTATTAGAAACAACAGCATACTGATATTTTAATAAATATTTAATTTTTGAAGGTATCTTGTGCGTCTTAAAGATTATGTGCGAAATAGAGCCTATCCCGAAGGCTCGATTGCTGAAGCATATATTGCGGATGAATGTTTGACATTTTGTTCAAGATATCTTCAAGGTGTAGAGACTATTTTTAGTCGACCTCAACGGCATAATGACTTTGTGGAGAATGCAGAACTGTATAAGTTCTTAACTGCTGAAAAATTCTTGGGAAGAGCTGAAAGTATTGTACTTGATCAAAAATCCTTAGCACAAGCACATCGTTATGTGTTACTTCATAGTGACATAATATCTGACCATCGCAGGTTAGTATATTTAAGGAATGACATCAAAATTTAAATTTTATATTAGATATAATGTTCTAAATGATATATTTATATTTTATGCAGTGAATTTTTAATTTATCAGAGACGAGCCAATCATAACATTCGTCCTAATGCAAGGATTGAACAGCGATGGTTGGTCGAGTTATTCCCTATGTGACTTTCGAATCAGGTATGATTTATATTTAATTATGGGATATATTAATTTTTGATACATATTTAATATCAGATAACTCAACTGCACTTCGTCATATCATTTTTTGTTAGGTATCAAAGATGATGGAGACAAATAATTCAGATGAACTAATAGCTCTTGCTCGAGGACCTAATAAGATTGTGAATAGATATAACGGTTTCATAATTAATGGCTTTAAATTTCATACTAGAGAACATGAGAAATTTAGAAAAATACAGAATAGCGGTGTTATGGTGGAAGCGGATGGAAAATCCTATTATGATGCATTTAAAGATATCTATGAGTTGGATTATTATAGAAAATTTAAAGTAGTACTGTTTAGATGTGATTGGATAGACATAAACTCACCAAGGGGTTTGAAACAAGATGCAAATGGATTTACACTTGTAAATTTTTCAAGGTTGATACACACTGGTGTGTTATTGAAGGATGACCCATTCATTTTTTCATCTCAAGCTCGTCAAGTATTTTATGTACAAGACGCAAAAGATAAAGATTGGTTTACTGTCATCAAAACAAAACCTAGAGACTTATATGATATGGAAAACCAAGTGGAGGATGATGACGATGACACTTATACACAATGTATGCCCTACAATTTTGTGGCAGCTGATGATTTAAATGCTACGACGACGTTGGTTAGAACAGAATTTGAAGGAAACACTACTGCTTGATTGTTACTGGTAATAATTATTTATGATGTATATATTTTGTATTAATTATTATGTTATTTTACTCCATATATTAACTGATTCTATCTTTTATTTATATGAATGTTAGGTGACATCATGCGTCGCAGGAGACGATATGCTGGTGTGCAGTTTCAGTTTTCACAGACAGAGGCCGGTACGTCTTCTTCAGCACAGCAGCCTGAGGCCAGTTCAGCTGCACAGCATTCTGAGCCCTGTCCTTCATCATCAGCACAGCACGATCCTCCTGTTCATCAGTCAGATGATGAGATACACGTGCAGGGTATATATTGTCTTTCATGTAATTTTATTTTTATTTTATTTTATGTATATTTATGATATAGTTACTTTTATGTATTTTTTGCAGACGGATTCGGGAGAGTACGCTCCAGACGCGGACCCACAGTAGTACGAGATGTGTGGCAGATGCGTGAGGGTGAGAGGATTGTTATGGAGTGCAATCAGCTAGGTCAGCCAATTAAGAAAGCTGCCTGCTTATTGACTTCATTTTTGGGGACTGTTGCTCGGAGGCCTCAGCTATGTCCGTTGGGCTATGCAAAATGGAATGACATGCTTCCAACGTACAAAGTTGAGCTCCTCCGAGTTATAGAGGTAATGAATTGATGTTCATACTGTATATTAATTGTTAATCATTTATATAATTTATTTCATTTCATTTTTTTTTTATAGAGCAAGTTTGTTCTCCCTCCATCTACTCATAATTTTGTAATGAAGTCTCTCAACCGCAAATGGAAAGAATATAGAGCACAATTGAAGAAGGACTATATGAAACAGGGTATGACAGAGGAGGAGGTTGCTAGGAATTATCCTCCTGATGTACCCCCTCATCAGTGGATGGAGTTGGTTCATTATTGGTTCTCCGAGAGGGCACAGGTATATTATCTGCTTATTATCTTTTTTTCTAAATATTTTATAAAAATATTAATTTTTATTATATATTATACATATAACAAGTTCTTTACTTTATTTTACAGACTTATTCTGCTATTGGTAGAGCTGCACGAGCAGCTCAGTCTGTTCCTCATACATCGGGGTCGAAGAGTTATACACGACTCCGATAGGAGTTTGTATGTTCCTTAAACTTTCATAATTAACTTTTAATTTTTATGTTGAAATATTTATATAACTAATATCATTATGTATCGTGGATCATGTCTGTATCATGATACTCATATATTTTTTTAAATTATTATAACTGTTTGCTTAAAATTAAAATTATTTGTGTAGGTGGATGAGCATGGGAGGGAACCCGGACAAGTGAAGTTTTACCGGATGACTCATACTCATCAGGATGGTACTTTTGTTCGAGATGAGTCGAGAGATTTATATGTACGACATTATTAATATTCTATTTTTTGCAATGATTTAAATTTAATTTTGTTAGCTATTAATGTATAACTCTTGTTTTCAAAAAAAATACAGGAGAGGGCTACATCTCTCATTGCGGAGCGTGACGACGAGTCTGCAGCATCTACGCAGCAGAGCCGTATCGAGGCCGAGGTGTTCATAGAGTTATTGGGACCAGAGCGCTACGGCCGAGTGAGGGGTTATGGAGTAGGAGTCACCCCCACTCAGTTATCTGAGGTTAGTAGATATACGCAGCATGCTGCAGCAGATGCTCAGAATTCATGCATTCGCAGACTCGAGGCAGAGATACAGGAGATTAGACAGAGTCGTGCCGCTGAGATGGAGGAGATGCGACAGAGCCGTGCCGAGATGCAGGCCATGAGGGGACAGATTGATCGCCTTACATCTTTATTAGAGATGTATGATCCATCTCAGGTAAACATATATTATTAAATATATATTTTTATATTAATTTAATGATTTATATAGTTTTATTTATAGATATACAAATCATGCTTTTGATATGTTTCTTATAGGCTCTTGGCACATCAGGCACCCATCGAGACAGCGGCACGTCACGTGGAGACAACGATGACCATCCGTCTGCGGATTGATATTATTTTATTTTTATTATATTTTTATATTTATTTATATTACTCTTGATTGTAATGGATGATTAGTACTTTATTTTTATTTATATAAAATAATATCTTTTGGTTTGGTTAAATTTGCTATTTAAGTATGCTTTTGGTGTGAATGGTGGTGATTGTACAGGTGTGAATGGTGATAATTGTACAGGTTTATGTTAGAATAATTGATATAATTTTGTACAGAAATGTATGTATTCTTTTTTTTTTGTATATAAAATCTGTATTTTTTTTTTCTCTTAAAACCTTTAACGACGCTTATAAGCGTCGTTAAAATAAATTTAATGATGCTTATAAGCGTCGTTAAAGACAAAAAAGTCGACGCTTTGAAAAGCGTCTTGGTAGAGTGCGGGTCGCGGAGTCATTAACGACGCTAAAAAGCACCGTTAAATGTGATTTTAACGACGCTTTAAAGCGTCGTTATAAATGAATTTAACGACGCTTAAAAGCGTCGTTAAAACAAACTTAACGACGCTTATAAGCGTCATAAAAAACCTAACAGCCGACGCTTCAAAAAGCGTTTTGGTAGAGTGGCGGACGCGTTGTCATTAACGGCTAAAAAGCGTCGTTAAAAGTTAATTTTACGACGTTTTAAAGCATCGTTATAAAATAACGACGCTTTTAAAAAGCGTCGGCATTTTCCGTCTCCACTCTTACATAGGCGATGCTTTGGCGACGCTTTTTGAAGCATCGTAAAGGATATTGGCGACGCTTATTAGCGTCGTAAAATAACCTTAATAGCGTCGTTAATGACCATTTTCACCGTAGTGTAAGGAGAAACACTGATCATTGTTGCGCCGGTCCATGCAACACCTGAGGCCTACAACGTGTATAGGTCAATGCTTCTCCAACATACACTAGACTCGGATTACAAACATAGAAGCAATGTAACTTCACCAAAAAAATAACAACATAGAAGTCATTCCGAATTCACAATAAACTATTCCAATGCAATCCACTAAAACAGGACATTGTTATTCAATAAATTACTAAATCACTCCAATAATATCACCCATCTTTAGGAAAAAAGATTACATTCGCAAAAGGCATTGAATTTACAACATTGCAAAATTTCCTTTTCTTTTGCTCAGAATATAACACTGATGCAAGAATGAATACCAGCGCATGATCAAGGAAGCATGTCATAACATATGCTTACATGCAAAAGCAACTAGAAGTAAATCATCTCATACTCATATTAAGCAATTTAGACAAAAATCCAAGTTTTAAAATACCAAGATCTCACACTCCGAACCCAACTCCTAGGTCGACTATATGACACATAACACAGCCGCATGAACCCTAAAGCGAAGGCCAAGAGATCATGCAAAGCCTATAAGATGATTTCATTGCTCGAACACTAGGTTAAACCTATCCGAAACTGTGTTCTATAATTCTGAAAAAGGAAAGAAGGGTTGTGAGTTTTACAGCACAGTAAGAATCCCACACTCACATCAGCATGAATATGAATTATTTTTTAATGAATATATATAACTGATGAAAAAATAATAAGATTCACGCATCATCAATTTGATAATTAAATAATATCATCACAATTCTATTAAATATGTCACATATCACAAATCAACAAAATTCTAATCAAAAGTAATTCAATGAGATTACTTATCGTTAACTGATTAATATGGTTTTGATCTAAATAATATTATTATTTTGATACTGGACTAGACCCACTCAAGCTCTAGCCCGTGGCTGGCCAAACACATACACCATGTTTCTGTCCATGGCCAGCAACTACATATCAGCCTATGGTTGATATCCCAAATACAATATTTCACGCATGCTGGCTGATCTAAATACCCTTCAATTAGACATGGTTCATCATCTTAAAATGATTTCGACATTGGACTAGTCATAACCATGCTCCAGTCTGTGACAGGCCAAAACATCTCAATCCATAGTTGATTTGCCATATTTCATATATGCCCAACTAGTTCATATGCTCTCCTTTTCTCCATATTTATAATTATGCAAATTTATGTTTACCTTTCCGATATTGAACTAATTATAAATACTCCAAATCGTGGTAAGCCAAACACAATACTGCACCTCAGTCCAAGGCTAACCCAACATACACACCATGTTTCTTGCATGGTTAATCTGTCCAAACACTGCCCGCTCTCTATCCATATTATTGAAATCATAATCTTATTTTCAGTATTAGATTAGTCTCCGTCATGCTCTGGCTTACGGCAAGTCAAAAATAATGCCACACCCCAGTCTGAGATTAACATAGCATATGCACTACGTTTCTTACATAATCAACTAACCTAAATGCTGCCCACCCCATTAATTATATTAAATCATAATTTTCTTATTCAACATAATATATATAATTAAACACCAATTATCATGAACCATGCAACAGCAATTCATCAACATATGATACACCAGCCAATATATAAATAAAATATGCAATTATGTAGGTATGATTATAAATAAAATTTTTATATTTATGTAGGTAATCATGTCAAAGAACCCTTACCTATACCGATGATTGACTCAAATACGGTAATCGATGAACTTCTTAATCTATGAAGTCAAAAATAAGGTGTTCCACTTCAATTAACACCTTGTGCAGTCAATCGCACATTTACATAATCAGTGTGAAATATAAAAAATCATAGATGATTAGGGTGGTAGAAAATTATAGTCAACGATCTTAACACTATAGATTCAAGACCTCTCCTAGGATTAATGGGTAAATCTAAGTATCCCTAGACATCTGGACCATCTACTGGTCCATAGGATTTATATAGAAAGAAATCCATGGAGAAAGAGAAAATTATAGAGAGAAAGTAGAGAGAGAAAGTGGAAAGAGAGAGGAAGTGAGAAGAAGAGAGAAGAGAGAGAAACTCTCTCTCTCTCTTTTTTCTTTTTCTCTCTTTATTTTCTTTTTTTCCTTTTCTTCTTTTCTTTTCTTTCTTTCTCGTTTTTCTTCTCTCTTCTTGGAAAAATAGGGGTGGAAGGCTAGAGGTTGACCACACCCCCCTCTCTTCCATAAGAAGTCCTCAATTGCCGTGGTGACCTATGCCCACCCCGATGGCTACGCCGGCTCTCAACAACCTAGGTACAGCAAATCCAATGATGATAGTTGACTTGATGGGAGGAGAAGATCGAAAGAAATAGAGAATGATCCTGTTCACTACTAACCAAAACTTCACCAGCTAAATCCTAAGCAATGACAACTCCCTTACTGACTAGAAGAAGAGAAAAGAAAGATCTAGGCCCTATATACCGTGGCTCTAATGAGGTCCAATAGCCGGTTCACCTGAAAATCCCAAGGATTTCTTCATGAAAGAGCTCAAAAGCCATTTCCAAATGAGGGCTCCAAGAGTAGTTGGTAGAGAGGAGGGAAGGGCTTCTCTTTTATAGGCAAAAATCTAGGGTTAATCGGGAGATTCAGAGTTCTAATTCTCTCCTACCGAAATCGAGAAGAAGTCAGACTCCTCATAGTAGTCTGATTCTTCTTTTTCATTTCTTTTTCATGCCCTGAGATTTATGCAAGGGAAAATTTGGGCTTGAGGAATCTTTGAGGCTGGATCATTAGATTCTCCACTCTCCTTAAGAAAAATTTCATCCTAGAAATTGACATTCTTCAAAATCAAGATACATATCCTTATCTTATCCTCGAGCTCCTAAATAACCTCCTTTATTTAGAAAATAAATTTTGATCCTTTATCATAACACCTTCGCTTAAACCATCATGCTTTTGCTGCGCATTTTAATTTAACCTACTGAATTTTTGGGGTTTGCTAAATAATTTCTGAACCAATAAAATCATAGATTGTCAAATCCTCAAATTATAATCTTGGATGCAAATTATCTATCGAAACCAAACCCTATGAATTATTTCATCCGCAACACCTAATGACATAAATCTAAGTTTTTAATATCACTTATGTCATGCCCAAGTCACTTACATCAAAGTCTCAAATGATCATAACCTAAGCTCTGATACCATTCTATCATGCTCTGAACCCAACTCATGGATAGACCACATGACATGGCTGCATGAACTCTAAAGCGAAGTTCTGGAGATCATACAAGGGCTATAAGATGACTCCATTGCTTGAACTTCGGGTCGAACCCATCCGAAACCGTGTCCTGCAACTTTGCAAAAGAGAAAAAAAGTTGTGAGCTTTATGGCCCAATAAAGCAAGTGAACATAGAGAAAGGAATTGTTAGCAAACAATATGAGAATCACAATAGAAAATTGTGTAATAACCTGTGAAAGTTTAAAAGCTTCAATCATCCAATTATGTTGTTTCCCAATTGAAACTTCCGATTTGAGAGGAAACATTAAAGACCATGAAAGAAAAATCCAATGACTCTTTGAGTAGTTTAATTTCATGCAAAATTACAATAAACATCAACACAAAAAGAATAAGTAACTATTAAACCCAACGTTTCTAGTTGTCGATATAAAATTCAGCATAACAAAAAAAAAATGTAGATCCTAAAACAGTTCCTTGAAAAAAATGTAGATCCTAAAAGAATTACTAGAAAAATATCAAAAAGATATGGTTCCACAAATTTCTTGGACACATCATTCCAAGATGCAAGCGCATTTGGTCGGGAAACAAATTGCATCACATTTCTTAGATTTCAATAGATTTTGTTGCTAATCAAAACCCAACCTGATAAGGTGGACAGGTAATTTATTCTACTCAGTGGACATGGAGTAGCATAGCGCGCATGGTGCTGGAATGGATTTGTAACCATAGAAAACGGTCAAGAGGCTGTCAGATCATGTTTGGTGGAGACCCTTCGATGGTTTAGTCGGATGGAATTTTTAGAAGAAACTAGATATGAGAGAGAAGAGTATTATATGGGAGTTTCCTTCATTGTACCTGACAGTCCCCTGTGCCTGTTATGTTGCTAAAGCTTCTAGGTTAAGACAGATTTGAATCAAAAAATTTTTGAATTTTAAGAAGTTACATCATGAATATTACTGATATACCTTGAAATCGACTACAACTGACATGGCAAAACTGGGCAATCAAAGCCTGCCACGAGCTCACCATGAAGCCTTTATCACCTCGGCCAATTAGCTCTAGCCACATGGCTAGTATAGGGGAGCGTGGAGATACCCGAATCTCCACCTATCTGGTTACAACTAGCCTAATGGTAAGCAGTTTCCATTAAATACATAGGAATTGACATGCGGGAGAATTCAAATGATATCTTTTGGATATGCGAATGGTTATCAAAATTTAATGGCTGATTCATATATCCCAAGATTCCATATCGACAAGTATCAGCCCTCTATAGTTCCAAAACAATAATTTTATATGCATAATTCAGAGAAGATAGAACTCAAGGATCCTTGTCCACCGGCTCATATCAGAACCAGGTGCAGACTAAAGCACTACACCCGATTGGAGCGGTGCAGAACACATGAGATCCTGAGCAAAAAGTAGAGAGGTATCACTAATAATGGACAGAGAATTTGTACCTAGGCATACTTATAATTGAGCAAAGTATAGGGCATGAACATGTGGAGAATCACCCAGAACAGGAGCTAACTGTGGAAGAGTTGAAGAATTAGAACCCCCCTCCTGTTGAGTGGGAGCTGCTGAGTATGGGAGTCAGAGACTGTAGGTTGCATCATTAGCTGACCTTCAATGGTTGCATTTGGAACAATTTGAAGGGACTTAGCAGAAACAGCAAAAGCATCATCAGTGGATGGAAAATCCTTTGCAAGAGTGGAGTCGGACTCCTCTACCATCAGGACCTTAGCTTGTGGTGGGGACTCAGAACCATGGCATCAGCCTACACCTCTACTTTTTGATGTAGGAGGAGACCACTTCCATTTTGTTTGACCTCTACACACCCTGCTGAAGGCGCACCTGTGGCAAAAGATGGACCTACATCCATTGCTTGAGGGTCTTCTGGTTAAACATCAGCCATAAGAGGCAAAACGTGACCCCTCTACTGGAGGAAGAACAGTATTCATATGTGGCCATACATTAACAGAGAGTTTGGAGGATGAACTTGAGAGGGCTTAGAACACGCATCCACTGAATGACCAACCAAAACACAGTCATAACAAAAATCAGGCAGTTCTTCATAAACAAACTCCTGACAGGCAATTCTCCCTTTAATGCTAAGGTCTACTCCGGACAGATAGGTTTATATAGATTGATCTTAACACTAATATCCTAGCAAACCTTGCTAGCTCGAGCAGTGGCTTGGGTGCAATCATCCGAAAACACTGGAGACCCTGCTTCAGATGCGATACAAAGAATCTTGTTTCAGTTATACAATTCAATTGGAAGATCGGGCACCCTTAACTGAACCACAATTCGATTTAGAGGATCTCAGCTTGGTTTTAAAGTTTGGCTTCCAAGGTTCAAAAGCCATCAATTGGCCGGCCAAGGACCAAATATAGAAAATCTTAATCTTGAATATGGAAATAATCGTGCCTCTTGTCATTGTTGTTCAAATCCAAACAAGTCAATGATCTAAAGCCTACAATGACCTACAACCTACACCACAAGCGACTTGCAACCTACACCACAAGAGAACCAATCCTGGATGATCCTCACTATCGTCGAGCAGCACCTTAGTTTTCCTAATCCTAATCCGAGTATGCCCAATGGAGAGAATCTCACAAACTCTTGAAAGAGTAGGAGACCAAGTTCGTAGAAGGCCTTTTATAATGTATCTTATCCATCAGAGACAGTATCTGAATCAGTTAAAAATATTAGAAGATGGACGTTATCCACAATGGTTGCATACAGCTCAACTTCATCAAACAATCAAATATATCCTTATTTCTTTATTAGAGATTTATCTTTAGTTAGAGTCCAGATCAATTAAAATATATAAAATAAATTTCGATGCATATTAGTATAGGCCACATTCGAATGGGATTAATCTGATAAATTACAACATTCTCCCACTTGCCCTAACCTAACACAGGCATCTTTATTTTAATTATTTAAAGTATTTAAAAAATATTTAATAAAATCTTATCTAGATCTGATAATTAAAAAAAAAATTAATGTGGCCACATTTAAAAGAAATTTAATTTTTTCATAGTACTGTATACTTGATTACAAAATAATCATTAGTATGAATCATGATGGCAAATATGTTATTAATCAACACATAACCTTTTATGTATCACAACACTAATGACACTTTATAATCAAGTTTTTTATGTGAAATTTTACTTTATGAGTAGACAAAACTTTATGTTTATTTCTTGGTCATCTTTATATCATATGGTAAACAACTGATCAGCATAAAATAAACTAAACTTTATCATAAAACCCAATATGATGACTTTATACATAGTGTCTAATACATATCACAAAATAAGTTGCATCTCATATGATCCATCTGATCCTCAAAATCTTAAGAATGAATTTTTAGTCAGCGGATTTGCAATTATCAGCTGTTCTTTAATATATTCCATAGACACTATATTTCCTTTAGCCTTTCACGAAGAGCAAAATATTTGATATCGATATGCTTGCAAGTGCTTATTCTCTTCGTATTGTTAGAGAATCTTATTGCAGAATTATCATAGTATATCTTTATCGATCTACTAATAGTGTCAATAGCTCTAAGTCCTGTGATAAAATTTCATAATCTTATAACTTATGAGGAAATCTCATATAGGCTACATATTTTGCTTCCATAGTGGATGTAGTAAAGAGAACCTTTTTTTATATATATCTATGATATAGTATCTTCTGTAAGTAGAAAGATATATCAGTAATAGACTTCCTGCCATTTGTGCATCTAGCAAAGTATGAATCCTAGTAGCTTATTATTTTATGATGATCAGATTGCCTGTATGTGAGCATGTAAATTTTTATACCCTATAAGTAATGCATGACTTTCTTTGCTATTTTCCTATACTCCATTCCTGGATCATGTTGTGTCCAAGCATCGATGAAACAAAGCAATATATGGATGCATACAAACATGCGCATAGACTCCCAACGTCAGATGCATAGGTTATGAGCCTTATTTTCTCTATCTTTATCTTAATTATTCGATATCGAGCTTTATTAAATTTATCATCCTTTACAATATGAGCACTCCCAGAGGAATATTTATCATCCTAAATTTAATACTATAGATATGTAAGCCCGCTAAGATACTCCAAGTAGTCCTAAAAATCTATGTCTATGAATCTAAATGCCGATAACATAAGTGGGTTCACCCATTTCTTTCTTCTCAAAATATTGGGACAGAAACTATTTGATTTTCTTAGTAGACTAAAATCACTATTAGCAAGCAGAATGTTATTCACATAATGCTGAAATTATGAATTTACTTTTACTAATCTTGGGATCTATATATTAATCAATAATATTTTCTTTAAGCCCAAAGAAAATGATTATCTCATTAAATTCAAGATACTATTATGTGGAAGCTTGTTTATGTCTATAGCTAAATTTTTTGAATCTGCATATCATATATACTCATCCACTGATCACAAAAACCTTTGCATTGTTTCATATAGATCCCTTCTTTTAGATCACTATTAAAAAAGGCCGTTCTCACATCTATCCAATGTAGCTCTAAGTTAAAACTAAGCTACTAAGTCCATAACAATCTTAAAAAAAGAATAGTTAATGCATTCCTTTTTTGTAAACTCCTTTGCCACAAGTTTGACTTTATACCATTTGACCTTTTCATTGGAATTTCTTTTAGTCATATAGATCCTTTTGCAACCTATTAGTCATATTTTTCAGATGGGTTAATTTATTTTCAGATATGGTTGTTATCCATAAAACCCAGCTCTTATTTTTTTTATGGCATCCAACCACTATAAGAAGTTCTCACTTTTTATCGCTTATAAGAATATCTCAAGGTCATATCTTTTTCAACCATATCTATCAAATATATCACATAATCTTATTCTAATAGATCTTCAAAGAATTGTCTCATGATCCACTTATGGTGGCGATTAGATAGTTACCTTTTTGGTAATAAAAACCTTATGGAGTAGAATTTGATGAACTGATGATCCCTCCTGAATGTTATCCCAAGAGCAAACAATAGGATTCATCACTTTAGTCTATTTTAGAGGTCTAGTATTTCCTCAAAGACAATATCTTGAGGTTCTCCATTCTCATTAAACATGTCATCATCTAAAAATCTTGCTTTATTAGTTTTTACTGTCTATAGTATATGAGATGGATAATAAAATCTCTACTCTTTTTAATCTCTCTGGATAATCAATGAAGAAATCATTAATCGTTCTGAGATCAAACATCTTTTCTTATAGGTTATAAATCTTGACTTCGGTTGGACAACTTTATATATGCATATATTCTAAAATAAGTTTTCTATCAGTCTATAACTCATGAGGAGTCTTTTGAACGGCCTTAGTAGAGATCTTATCAAGATATGTACAATTATCTTTATATCCTCATCCCACAAGTTAATAGGTAGAATAACTTATCATAATCTGAATTATTTCTTTAAACATCATATTCCTTCTTTCAATGACACCATTTTAATCTGATGTGCTTTGACATTATGTAATATAATGCTTTATTCCTTTAGAAACTTTGCTAATGGTCTTGACTTTTATCCCATCTCTCTATGTTTACCATAGTACTCATTATTTTATCGGATCTGACTACTTGAATCATTTTTTCTGATTATCTCTCTATCTTTATTTCAAATTTCTTAAAGGCCTCAAACTTATCAGCTTTATCAAATAGAAGATATAGATACATATACTATGAATAGTCCTGAATGAGTGTGACGAAATACTTTTCACCTCTTAGATATTGGAAAAGGTTTGCATGCAATAGTTGTGTAAATGATTTCTAAATTTTCTTTAATCTACCCAGCACCGTTCTTAAATGTGTATGTCTATTTTGCCTTTATGCAATCAATATATGTCATAGAATCAATGAAGTTTAATGATCCTAAGATCCTCTACTTCATTAGCCTTATGACTCTTTCTTCAGAGATTTATCCCACTCTCCGATGTCATAACATAGAAGAATTTTTTAAAATGAAAACATACTCCAGGATCTAAGACTATCTTGTAGTATCCAACTGCCTCAGTAAATGAACGTGTTTGATTCCTAATGAAAATAGATTGTTCACTTTCAGTTAGAGACCTTCTTAATAAAAAGCCCTATAAGTTGTTGGCAATGTGTATAAATGCATTAGGTAGAACTAAGAACGTTTACTCAATTGGATTCAAAACATACACAAGAGTAAAGGATATTTCTTTTTTGCAATGACTTTTTATACTTCATGCAGTTTTCTTTAGATATCCCTTTCTTTTACAGAAGAAGCATTTGACAATCTTATTAATGGATTCACCTAATGTCACAATAAATGCTTTTTTCCAATTACATTAGGTACATTATTTTCTTTATCTACTTTTCTACTAACTTGATGTAAAGCAAAGTTCATGCTCTCCACCTTCTCCTTCTCTTAATCTCTTTTCTCCATTTGCATATATTTGGTCAGTAATCTACTAACTATTCAATCCTCGTTGTCTATACTTATAGGAGATCTTAAAGAGATCATACTCTAATGGAAAAGAAGTGACAATAAAGTGGACCAAAGTGTATCTGATATAAAAACATTAATATCAGATTACTGTACTTCGATACACTCACGGATGCCTGCCTTTGCCTTATCAAAGCTTACTAATTTTTGGTCTATATCATCCAAGAAAATACATGTCTTATTATATGAAGGGATGAATCTCTTATTGTGCTATATTAGATTTCTTGTAGAGCAAAGTGAATCGATTAGATCGCTCTCATTTTTTAAAATACTCTTTTATTTTGATGTACTTTCATCTATAAGTGATAAAAATTTATTCACTCAAAATATCAGATCAAAATCAGCACATCCTAATGTAAGCTCTATTTTTCTCTTTCTATTTCAAAAAATTCAATCTATTAAGAAAAAAATTTTCTATGCTACTATCATTAATTATAGAAATTAATACTATAAATAATACATGCTCATGATATCATTAAATAATAAGATTAATTAAACTATAATCTGAAATAATCATATTATTTTAGTAGTAAATTCTAATCTTTCTATAGGCAGAGGTGCATCACCCATAGAATTTACTAATACTTTATTAATAAGACCAGCAATATAGGTATCAAAAAATAATAAATTTTCATACCTATAGGTCTAGAAAAAATTCTATCCTCAATACCTAAAATTTTATTTTATTTTAATTAAATCATAAAAATAATTATTCTCTATAGATAAAATTAATTATTTTTATTACTTAATTATAATTTTATTCACATGCCATTATTCTTTAGTTTATAGTCTTTATATGGTTTTACTATATCTAGGATGTTGTGACTACTCCTGAACATAATAGACCCATTACTTTATATGGCATTAAATACATCATCATCAATATGATAATAGGTCTGTAATTTTTTATTTGGATATTAACAAATCAAATAGTACATAAATTAACTATATAATATGAAAATTTATATTTTTATATAATAAATCCATATAGCAAGGATCCCATCATAATTATCAATGAATATTTATATAATTATATTTATTACAGGACTAAATAATATCCAAAAGTCTTTATATAATAAACTCTATTACAGAGATCAAAATATAATTTCTAAGGATCTTTATAGAATTAATTACTTTATCATGGACTAAATTATAAAAATTTCTAAACTAAATTACACCGATCTATTTCAATAAATTGAAAGGGCTTCAATTGAATATAGACTTTGTCAAGGGCCTAAGTGCAAATATCCTCTTTGAAATAAATGGGTTCATGTCGGATTTTGAGTTTGGGTCCCAACCCAAAACCCAAACCTGTTAGGCCCATCTCCTTCCTCCTTGATTTTTTTTTCCTGATTACAATCAAAAACCCCTAAATCCCTTCTTTGTCGTCGATTGATTGCTCTAAATCCACTGTCGGTGAGGCACGGGGTGGCTCTCAACCACCGGTGGTTGGCCTAAGAGTGTTGGTGTACTGGTGATAGGTCATTTTTTTAGATGGGTGATCGGTGAGAGAGGATTCAAAAACCATAGCTCTTTTTCCCAAAAATTCAATCAATGGCCATCGAAAAGTCCAATCAAGAGGGATAACCACCGTTGAACAAGATTCGGTGGCTTCCTCCTTTCTCCCATTTTTTTGTTTTCTTTACTTTGGGTGGCTGCCAGCAACTGTGGTGGCTACCGGATGCAGGTCGGAGGTCTGGCCATCCTCATCAAATGAGGATGCCAGTGATAGCATGGAAATCCAGCCACCGTGATGAGAGGAGAAGCACACACGATTGGCCTTATTCCTTCCTCTTTTTCTCTTTTTTTTTTTTTTTATGGTTACACGGCAGTCATCAGAGATCGGAGACCAGCAGGGCAGCATAGCATGATGGTTGTCGGTGATCGACTGGAGTCCAACCATCATGAATGGAGGAGGGAGGGCAGTTGCAGGAGATCCACCATCAGCCTTTTCTCCTTATCTTTAAGAACCCAATTTATTTATTTATTTATCTATTCAAAGGTAAACCTAGCCCAAAAATAAATAAATAAAAACACAAATTGTTATAGAGTAACGAATCCAGAACTCAATGACTCTAATCACAAGACCGACCAGGTGGCCTGTCTGATTTATATCCAACATTGTGGCTTCAAGATTCGCCATCAACTTCATCCCTTTGGGTGTCGAAAGCAGAAATGGTGATCCTTTTCTTCTTTATTTTATTCATAATAATAATTAAATAATCTCTAATATAGCAAAAATAAATAAAAAATATAATATATTAAATTTTTTTGTATAGCAATAAGATCAATGAACTGAATAAAATAACATAGAGGTTGCTCTGATACCACTGACTGTAGAAAATCTTAATGAAAATATACCTCCAGCCATTATTCAAACCTAAACAGGTCAATAATCTAAAGCCTGCAACGACCTGCAATCTGTATCACAAGCGACCTGCAACCTATACCACAAGAGAACTAATATTCTTGGATGCTCCTCGCTATGTCGAGCAGCTTTTTGATTTTTCTAATCCTAATCCAAATATATTCGATGGAAAGGATCTTACAAATTCTCGGATGAGTAGAAATTATAATATGCTTCATCCATCAAGGACAGTATCAATCACAAAAATTAAAAGATAGGCATTATCTATAATAATTATATGGAATTCAATTTTATCAAACCAATAAATATAATATCTCTTTATTAAAAATTTATTTTAATAAAAATTTGAATCAATTAAAATATGTAAAATAAATCTCGATGCATATCTGTGTGAGCCACATCAACATCAAAGTCCTTTGGTCATCACGCATTCACGAATTTCTTCCAATTGAAGATTAAACAGCAAGAAAGAGGAACAACTTAGAGATTAGTCTCCAACCCCCAATGGAGTTTAATTTCTCTTTGAATAAAGTGTAAATGGAAACCACTTAAAGGAGCGTATTGCCACTTTGAACATGCGAGATGCAGATCTTCATCCAAGAAAGCAACAACCTATGAAAATCATTGTTGAAGAGCCGAAATATCATCATCAGAGGGACGAGACGTGGTCCATGGAATTTTCCGAGGCCTCTGGATGACCTGAGACCAAGAGCAGCTGGATTTCAGCAAAGAACCCTCACAGCAGCAAAGAACCCCATATACACCACCCCCCCCACCCCCCCCCCCCAACAACCACACCACAAAGGAGAGCAAAGATGAAACCCTCGACGAAGAGATTTATCCTTTCCCTTTCCCAAACAAGTGAAAACAATTCCCCGTCATGAAGTAGATTGCTGCGTTGGTATAATTGCTGCTAACAAATATGATTTGTGTTATTGCACCTAGTGATTCTGCTGGAGTTTTCGTGCTCTTGCTGCTAATTTGGAAGCCCGTGTTTTGTTACCTCATTAGACTTGCTTCAAATCCTTTTATACGTTCTTTTAGTATCTTTGCTCCTCTGATTACCTCCCTCTAAATCAGCTGGAGACTGACTGCGTTTCATTATCATATGGAAATCATTGCAACTATTTTCATACTTTTTCTCTCTACATCCTTCTATTTTCGTACATTTTTTTCTCATTCTTAATCAAATCAGGTGGCCTAGCCTTTTTTTCCTGTTAAAAAAAAAAAAAAAGAAAAGGAAAGAGAAGCTACTGTCAAATGAGAAGGGATGGGATGTGGAAGTTGAGCACCTGAGATTAGAAATTTTTTTTTAAGCGGACAACGGGGTGGATGGGAAAGGGTAGAATTGGAATTTCAGAGTGAGGAGGGGCTGGAATGGGGCTGGATATTTAAGGGCCGTTCTTTCGAGGATAAAAGATTCATTCAGAATCTAGATAAGTATTTCTCAAGTAATATTTAAATAAAAAAATAATTTATTTATATTTTTTTATGTATTGAAAAATAATTTAAAAAATTATTTATGTGGATTGAGAATGATACAATCGGTCAATAAGGAATTAAATAATATCCATATTAAATTTGAGCCATTTGTTTAAGGTATTTAGACTGTGCATGGAAAACAGAAATGATACATAGAAAAAAAATAATGAACCAATGGGGGCACCCAATAGCTATCACTCTCAGTAGGGGAAGGTGACCGAGAAAATGCAAGCTGGGCTTATCTCCAACAAATAGACGGAGTGGACTGACTTTGTGACGACTTTGACTCGAGGAAACGCCAGTCCAAGTAGTTTGTTTCTTTTTTAAATGTGCGATGGTTGTTGCCTACCCGTTGCTTGGAATCACCCGCTCTGCGAGGCCACGTTTCCGAAGCAGCTCGGTGATCGGCGGCAGCGGCAGACGACGGCATGAGACTTGATAGTCCTCCGCATACGCAGCTCTTGCCAGAATCGATCCATGTCCGATGATTTTGGTCTCAGGTGCGCGTCAAACAGTTTATATCAGAATAATACTATACAATATTTATCTGTAAAATTTCCTTCATTAGTCTGTACTAGGACTAGTAAGTGCATACATGAAAAGACGGGGCTTATGGTTCTCTTATTTTACAAGCAATGTTATGGGATACCTAGCAATATTTTTTTGTATGTCGGTGATATGTGGCATGAATAGATCAGTGCAATATATGATATTAGTAGGATTCACCAAGGTTGGTCCAATCGTGACGTCTTATATTAGCACCACATTAGCATGATAATGGATGAGTATCTGACAATTTTCTTTTAGATTCACACACACCTACATACATATTGTTGCCACTCAAAATCCAACTCAATAGGTGGATAACTCAAAATCCGACTCAATAGATGGATAAATGAGCTTCTCTACTCTATAGACTTAGAAGAGTGTATCGGATATCAGTATATCCATATCCATATCCATATTTATTTTATTTGATGAATACAAATACAGATATAGATATTATTTGGATGCGAAAATTCATATCCATATTTATTTTAAACGGATATGAATACAATTCGAATACTGAAATAATGGATGTAATTACAGATATAGTTTAGATAATTAAACTTTCTGACTACAGAATCAAAGATATTATTAAATAGATGATAAATCAAGCTAATAATATGTTTATATGATGGTATATATTTTTTTAAAAATTAATAAGTGCTATATAAAATTTTATAAATTACATACAGATTCGAATATTCGGATATGGATCAGATAGTTCTATTTATATCCATATCTATTTTTCTTTGACTGATGTAGATATGGATACGGATATAGAATTAGTCGGATCCTCAAATTTTTGTCCATATCTGAATTGATTCAGATACGAAAATAGATCTGCATGGATAATATCCATACCACTTTCACCCCTAAAAGAGTGCAACACGGCACTGAAGTTGATCTGCAATCATAAAAAATAATTAAGAGATCGTCGGATTATATCTGGCAGAGATCCTGATACTTAAGTCTAGATAAACTTTTAAGAGGAAATAGGAGAGATGAAAAAGAGAATTTTGTGAGTATAGTGTTGGAAGTTTCCTTCACCGTACTTGGGGATCCTTATGCTTAGATTTATAGAGATGAGGATGCGAATTTGTATGATTAAAGTCATGAGATTCACATACAAGCAGTTGAGCTATTTCTTTATTTGTCGATCGGGGTAGTAGGGATATTCCTTTCCAATTGCACTGTGATTGAGCACTTTCCTTATCTTATGGTTGGTTATGATATAACTTTCTGGATAGATTGAGATAGTATTAAGTTGTAATCAATTGCTAATGATTTGGAGAATTGACCAGCAATTGATGTCACTGCATATGTATCATTGATTTGGCACATTAAGCTATCAGATGAGATTTTAGGGATGGTAACTCTAAGCCATATCACTTATCCCCCACTTCTAGGCCTGAGTTGTACTTGCTCGACTCAAAAAAAGGAAGTAGTTACATCATTTGTCCAATAAGAGCTAGCTAAGCTGAATGCTTGCTGTTAGATCAGCCTTGGGTCTCTTTGGAAAGTTTGTCTAATGATAGGAACGATTACTGTAGAGTTGGTTTCATTTCTAAAGCATCACGCATATAGATCGGATTGTTGCCACTGCCATCATTCCATCTTGGGGTTCAGAAAAGGTCAACCTATAGGAGCCTACAACCCCTGAATGCTGAGCTTATATGTGGTAGCAAATGAGTGGATGAGAGGAGAGGTAATGAGATCAGCAATGTTCGAGGCTCATTACAAGGGGTGGAAAGCTGAGGTGGTTCCTTCCACTTTGCAATTGCCCTTCTGTCTCTTGGAGCTCCCGATCAAGTGCAAAATATAATCCTTTGTCTTCTTTCTTTCTCCATCTTTTCTCTGGCATCCTTCCATCGATTATCCTTTGTCCAGTGAACTATTATAAGTTGGCTTCGCCTTTTTCTCCCTCTTCATCTATTTTTTGCTGCCATGGTTGCTTCTTTCAAGAGCAAGCATCCCACTAGTTAGTTAACTCAGATGGCTACATTCTAGCATTTCGATAGATTTGGTTGAGCTGCATCGAAAGCTGAGTGCATTTTGGATCAATACAATTTGGACTGGTTCCGAAAAGACTTTAGGTTTCTCGTTTAGGTTGCCTGGGAGATAAAGAGAGGGCTAATGCCTGTTATCCTGCCTAGGTTAGTCTTTATGAGGAGACTCTAAAGACTAGATTGAAGCTCCCTCCTCCCTCTTTTGTTATCCTTCTTCTCAATAATTTTCGATAATTAGTGCCCATCTAGTTGGTTCCCAACATATGGTGGATCATTATTAGATTTTTGTCTCTTCTATCCCTACATGGTATATAGCTCACTGTTGAGTTGTTCCATGCATGTTACATCCTTAAGGAACATCCTACCAAATGAAATTGATAGTACATCTTGGGTCAGAAGGGGTTCCGGATGATTTAGGGTAATTCTTCTTCTGTTCATAGTTGGAAGCATAGCTTCTTTTATATTTTCTCCAAGCAATCCTTGGGTTTAACACCTTCTAGGGCATCCCCAAGAAAAACATGAATAGAGTCCCTACTCTCTCCAACATCAAGCAGTAGATCTTGGATTCTTTGTGCAGTATCAAAACTCCTATTTCGGAGCTATTGGTTGAGCAAACCTTGGTCATTTGTCGGGATAAGCCCTACTCAGTCTTAGCATAAGAGCTCTTCCATTTTTTATTCTTTATATGCCTACTAATTTTTCTTGACTTATTTTTGTCTTTGCATATATGCTCAACAAAGCATTGGTGAGGTAGGCGGCAATCACCCAGCGTAAGGTGGCGTTGGAGGATATCTCGCATTCACTTCTAAAGAGGCTGTGCGAGATCTCACTTTCTTGCCTGGGTTTGGGTGCAAATACAACTGCCTTAGCCCCCTAAGTCAGTGGAGCTCCTTCTAAGGCCTCTTGAGTGATTTAGAGGTAGAGATTCTAGCAACTTTTTAGTCTGCACCTCTTATGGCACTGATGCCTTTACTACATTCCACCCTTGAGCAGGAAGTCTCTTGCCCTAATTGAGCCATGAAGACCTCTGCCTCAGCCGTGTTGGAGCCAAAGGTGGCTTGAAAGTTTATAGGGGGACTTATTTTTCCCATGGACTGGAAGAAGCTTGAGGATGGGAATGCAGGGATCCTTTTTGGTGGGGCTTACCAAGCAATTGTTGAGGTGAGCAACTTCTTGTATCATATAGATCTTCTGCTAAGGTAATTTATTGCTGACAACTAGTCTTTCCTTTCAAAGCACTACTCATATGGTGCTCCTTCATAAGTGATACTACTAGCTCCAATAGCATGACCAGAGGTGCAGCAGGAGCTAGATGAGGCTAAGAATGAAATGGATGAGCTGGGGGTCAAGTTGAAGCCATCATCATAAAGATGAAGAACTTGAAGGCTCGATATGAGGCAGCTCAGCTTGGGGCTATCGAGGCCAAGGAGTAGAAGGTAGCTAAGTAATGGCAGCTTTGAATGATGAAAAAGTCCTTCGAGCTATAGATGCGTACAAGGCCTCCCAAGGTTTTTAGAAGGACCTTGCTTCTGCTTCTACTGACTCCTACTTTACCGGCTTCTATGACTGCTAGCAGTAGAGAATGGGATGCTTCCCCAAGTTTGACATTAGCCGCCTTATCCTACATTAGGGCAATGAAATGGAGACTGAGGAGGAAGAATAGTAAGCCAAGGCTATAAAATGAGAGGAGAGTACCATTGAGTGGGTATAGTGGGATGGAGATGCCCTCATTCTTTCTTTGTCTACTTTTGACGTTCCCCTAACTAATAAGGTCCCTTCACCAAGTCTCGAGTAATAAGAATTGGTGTACATCTTTCTAGGCCACATGACCTAGCTAGAGTTATCTATCCCAGTGAGCTTGACCTTCTCGGTGGTCATCAACCCTATAAGACCTACTACAATTGGATCTTCTTCATGCTTGTACTACTTGGTTGTCAAGGTACTTTTGCCCTATGGCTTTCAAATATTAATGAAAGCATTTTTTGTCTACATCTCCTATTTTGTTTGCCATGACATTTTGGCAGTAGTAAGTTTTGTAGCTTATTTTCATGCGCTTGAATGGCTTAAGCACTAATCAGGCTACCTTGGCAGCTATCATTCATTTTTGCCAATGTGTCGGAGGCCGAGATACGAATTGTCTAGGTGATGTAGGTGCATTGCCTTCATTCTTAGTTTCGCTTTGCTGAGTTTGTAGACTTGGATCTTTTAGGCATAGTCATGTTGCTCATACTTTGGAGGTCAGAGTATTTAGAGTCCCTGTTCAAACTTCTGAGCAGATTTTCTATAGTGCACTTGTGATTAGTTCAAACCCTTGCTCTCTATTTGTGGTTGATCTCTAGTTGGTGGATCATGCCCACTTTGTAGCTGTGGTGTAGCTCGGCTTCTAATCTTGGTTCCTTGTTCCTTCATCTAAAGAGGTGGGTCATTTGGTTGTCCAAGCATTTGGTTGGAGTTTGACTTCTTATCCCTAGTTCCCCTCACCAAATCTTCAATTATTTTATTCAAAGTTCACTTCTTCATCCTGGTGATGGTTTCTCTTGCTTGAAAAAAATAGATTATTTGGCTCATTAGTTCTTCTATCAATTGGATTTTTTGGATAGCCAGTACCCAGATGATTAAGTTGAGAATGCTTCCTTCCGTTCAAGCCTAGCCTTGATTAGGTCTTCATTGGCTCTTAGCAAGTAGCTTCTTGGGAAGCTTGTCTTAACCTACAGTGCTCGAGTGCAGCACTATTGATGGTCTCTTAAGAGATTTATCCAATATTTCATTCATGATTCAATGATTTGGTATCTTGGCTAGGCCCACATGAATAATAGATTGGTGGTCTCTTGGGAGCCTCGTCTGACCTATGATGCTCAAGTGCGGCACCATCAGTGGTCTTTTGGGAGACTCATCCATCATTTTATCTATGAGTTGATGCTTCAGCTTTTACCCAGGCCTAGTGGAATCTTGATCAGAGATATTTGATGAACTCACTCCATCCGTAGCTTTCTAAGATTTCTTGATCGGTGGTTAATATATTCGACCTACATTACTCAACTTCATTTATTATTAGCAATAATAAAACAAGGCTCAAATTATACCTCTTACTGGTACCTCAACTAAGATTGTTTGAGGTATTAGAGTTCCATTGAGTTGCTCGAGATGATATGCGCTGAGTTGGAGACAAGATCCCTCAAGTGGGTGCAAGCTTCTGGCAATCATCTTGTCAGGCCACCTCAGGTTTTTAGAGGATGAGATCCCTTTTTTAGAAGAGCTTTGCTTTGATTGGAGAGTCATAGTATTGAGCCACCTGTTGTTGATAGGCAGCCATCATGATCCAAGCTCATTCCTTGGCTTCATCCAGTAGGTCCAGGTAGGCATGAAGATTCTCGACATTAACTTGCTCATTGTATTCCTCCACCTAGTAGGATGGGATATCGATTTCTATGGGTATGATGGCTTCAGTGCCGAAGGAGAGATTGATAGGATTTTCTATAGTTGGGGTCCAATGAGTTGTGTGATAGGCCCATAGAACATTGGCTAGCTCATCAACTAAGAGCTTTAGCTCAATCAAGCTTGGTCTTGAAGCCTTGCAAAATAGTACAGTTAGTTATCTCAACTTCTCCATTGGTTTAGAGATAGCTGACTGAGTTGAACCAATGGTTGATGCCAAGTTTAGAGTAAAATTCTCTAAATTATATATTACATGTTGGTGATGAAAAATCAAGGAATTTCAACTCGACAGATGATAGATTTCCAAATGAAGCTTCATGCACTTAGTGATCTAGGCTAAGAATTCTATGTTGACTTATTTTGTGAAGTAGTTAATGGCAATGATAAGAAACTTTTTGTGCCCAGTAGCTAGTGGAAAGGGACCAAGAATGTCCATGCCCTATTGGGTGAATGGCCATGGAGCGCTAATCGGAGTTAACTCTATAGACAATTGATACTGAATATCAACACGTCTCTAGCACTGATCACACTTCTTTATGAATTGAGTGGTGCTTTTCTATAGTGTGAGTCAATACTATCCTTACCTCAACACTATAAGCTAGGGCCCTATCCCCTAAGTGATTTCTACATATGCTTTCATGGATTTCTCAGAGGGCATACTTAGCTTCAACAGGGTGGAGGCATTTGTGATATAGCAATGTGAAGGACCTCTTGTATAGTTGGCATCCAATCAGAGTATATCGAGTGGCATAATAATTGAGTTTGTGATCCTCCTTCTGATCGGTGGGGAGTTCTCCTTCCTTGAGATAACTAACGATCGGACCTATCTAGCTCAGCTCATCCTCTACTTAAAGTACTTGATCATGATTTTTATTAATGCTTGATTCATTAAGTACTTTAAATAAAGTTGTTCTACTCAGATTGGAGCATTCTAAGCTAGCTAACTTGGATAACACATAAACCTTAGTGTTTTCTTCCTGATGTATCAGTAAGATTTCAAACTTGTCAAAGGCAAAGAAAATCCTTTTCATCTTAGTACTTCACAATTATAGGGTCTCAGGCTTCATAGTCTCCTCAGACTTGGTTAATGACCAACTTGTGAAGTGCTATAGATCCTAAGTCGGGTTACACCTATGGCTTGTCCAAACCTTAATCCAATGATGAGTGCTTCATATTCCTCTTCATTGTTAGAGATTTTGAAGTTATACCTTAGGGCATACTCGACCACGATGTCCTTAGGGTAGGCAAGGATTAGCCCAGCTTCACACCCTCTTGCATGAGAAGATCCATTAATATGAAGCATCCAAAAGGGTTGTACCTTTGATTTGTGTTATGCGAACTCAGCTTCAACTTTTGCTCGATATTCGAACTTGGCTTCCTCTGATAAAGTCTACTCAGGGGGTGCTTGGTTAACGACCGGAATCAAAATCGAAATGAAAATTGGAATGGCTTAAAATCAAAATCAAAATGGCCAAATCCCTCGAAATGCTTTGCTCGTGATCGGAATCAGAATGAAAATCGAAATTAGAATGAAAATTTGAATTCATAGTGTTGGTGCAAAAATCCGCTTGCGCCGGAGAAGCTGGAGTCGGGAAAGTCGCGGTCGCCGCCGGGACCTGCAAAGGAAGTCTAAACTGGAGGTGGGGTTGCTCCGGCAAGACCCTCCGACGCTCAAGTCAGTTCTCTACCTCAACAAGAATGGAGTGCTCGAACGGAGAATTTAGCAGAGTTTTGAGATGAAAAAATGAGAGCTTAGAGAATAACGTATCTGGGATCCCTTTTATAGGCGGAGGGGGCTGTAGCCTGACAGCGACATCCGTAACCGTCTGGCAGTGGGCCGTCCAGAGTCAGGAAGAATTTATTGCGGAGGGTAGTGGAGTGGGATCGTGGCTATCGCCGTGGCTCGCCACGTGGAATCAGTTACGGGGAGTGGAGCGACATCCGCTGTCGTGACTCGTCAAGGAGTGGTGGAATCGCATAGGATCCGCCGTAGGGAGTGGAGCAGAATCGTGGCCGTTAATATGGCTTGCCAGAGAATAATGAAGCTGCGTAGGGTCCGTCGCAGGGAGTGGAGTAGTGTTGTCCGTTACCGTGGCGTGCCAGGGGGTCCAGACCGGCAGTTGAGGTTGAGGATGAAGCCCGGCTCCCGTAGGAGTCCGGGCGGAGTCTACTCGCGGTTGAAGTCATCGGCGGAGTCCGGCTCCCGTAGGAGTCCGGACGAAGTCTGCTTGCGGTTGAAGTTGTTGGCGGAGTCCGGCTCCCGTAGGAGTCCGGACGGAGTCTGCTTGCGGTTGAAGTTGTTGGCGGAGTCCGGCTCTCGTAGGAGTCCGGACGGAGTCTGCTTGTGGTTGAAGTTGTTGGCGGAGTCCGGCTCCCGTAGGAGTCCGGATGAAGTCTGTCTGCAGCCGTTGGAGCCGAGGGAAAAGCCCGGCTCCCGTAGGAGCCCGGGCGGAGTCTTCCTGCAATTAAAGTCAAAGGCGAGGTCCGATTCCCGTAGGAGTCCGGACGGGGCTTACCAGCAGTTGATGTTGAGGACGGAGCCCAGCTCCCGTAGGAGTCCGGGCGGAGTCTACTTGCGGTCGAAGTTGTCGGCGGAGTCCGGCTCCCGTAGGAGTCCGGACGAAGTCTGTCTACAGCCGTTGGAGCCGAGGGTGAAGCCCGGCTCCCGTAGGAGCCCGGGCGGAGTCTCCCTTTGAGGTCGGCATCGTGGGCGGAGTCGTTGATTCTGTTGAGGACTTCGGCTGGGGGTATTTTATATCCAACACCAGTCTCCCTACTTTCGAGTTTGAATTTCGTACGAAGAAAGTACAGAGAGATGGGCACAGTCGAAGCTGTCCCCTCGAAGCCTGCGCACTGCCGTCCCCAGATATTTTGGCATTTAATGTGTGCACGTCGGAGCCCTTTTTCCGGTTAAGGCGACCTGAAGAGTCTTTTTTGAACTCCTGCCGAAACGCGATCCCAAGCGCCGCGCTATGAAAATTTGTGAACAATCAATCCTCGATAGCGACGAGTGGGACATGCGGGACACGTGGCACGCACCAGTTGGCCTAGGAACACCCGCCGCCATAACTGCGCTATCGAAGATCTGTCGGTTATTTAAACCCCCTACTCTCGCTTCGTGGCTTCATCCTGCCGATAGGACGGCACCTTTCTTTCGCCTGAGAGCCTAGCTACTCAGCCACTTCCTCCGCACTGGTCCTTGCCGTCTTCAGCCCCTTGATTCTTCTCTGAGGGGTTCCCACGTCATGTCCTCCACCCCGGAGGCCATCCTCGAAGGGATGTCTAGGGCTTGGAGGAAGGCGAGGAGGAGAATAGCGGCTAGTGAGTTCTCCGGTCACCAAGTGGCCGCTGAGGATCCCCGTCGCTTCAAAGGGAGCTCAAGGAAGAATTCCTTCAACAACAGGGGTTTGATAATGGGGGCCGCTGGTAAAGGTATTCTGCCCGAGAATTTTGGAGTAGCAAGGCGGGGTGATACTGGTCAAGAGAGCAGAGCTGTCATCACAAGCTGTGGCGGGATCCTTGATGCCGTCGGGGCCAAGGGACCAGAAGTGGTCGGCGTCGACGGTGGGGCAGTAAAGCTCGTTGCGGCGGCGGTGGAAGTAGCGCATGCCGACCTTACCGAAGCATTTCGGATGGCGGCTGTCGTGGAGCATTCGGAGATGGAGCATATCTCTGGCATCACCGTTGCCTCCAAGGTGACTCCGGCTCTTCTTGAAACAGGTCTTCGTCACTGCTGCCGTTGCCCTTACCACCCCCGGGAATCTATCCCACCCTTTTCTCCCTAGGGTTGGGACTTCGGAGATGGAGCGAAGCGAGGCGGGGCGAGAGCCGATAGGTCCGTTACACGCACTGGAGAACGCGGCTGAGAAGGACAGAGACGGGAAGAGGAGTTTGCAGCTTGGAGCGGCCTCCGGTATATCCTTTTCGAACCGTGTTCGCGAGACTTGCAATGATGTATATCTCTTTTTTTTTTTTTCTTGACTCACCGGGTCTTGTAACGTACATCTTGTTAGTTGAAAAATGAAAAGAAGATTTTGTTACCTTGTCTGCATCTTGCATCGAATAGTTGTCTGTCGAACTTCTTCATTTTCCTTTCCTCTTTCTTCCTCCTTTTCTTCTTTTCTTTTTCACGTCGTCTTAAGGTCATCGACGACCTCTTTTATTCATGTAGGGTTGTTATTTGCCGAGCTCTTTTTCGACTTTTACACCATTCGAAGATACCCGGTTGCCATTGCATCAACCCATCTTTTTCGTCAGTGGTTGCAGGCTCACCTGGGGCCGTTCGGGCTTGGAGTCCCCCTCAGAGCTCGGGCTCAGAGGTCCAAGCTTCTGTTACCCTGAAGAAGTTGTCCTATTTCGCGTCGAAAGCTTCCTTGAAAGATGGGACTCCTGATGGGAGCCCCAATCCTTGCTGTGGCAGGGTTCCCTGTGCCTTGGCCACTGTTTGTTTTCCAATCATTGCTGTTGTGGTCCATTGCTTCCCTTTTCCTTTTTTGCTTGGAATTCTTCTCCGCTGAAGTCAAGGCGAAGTTCGGCTCCCATGGGAGTCCGGACGGAACCCTCCTGCGATTGGAATCGCGGGTGGAGCCCGGCTCCCGTAGGAGTCCGGGTGGTGTCTTCTTTGACGTCGTGGATGGAGCCCGGCTCCCGTAGGAGTCCGGGCGAAGTCTTCCTGCAATCAAAGTCATAGGCGAAGTCCAGCTCCCGTAGGAGTCCGGACAAGGCTTACCGGCAGTTGCTGTTGTCGACGGAGTCCGGCTCCCGTAAGAGTCCGGACGAAGCTTACCGGCAGTCGAGGTTGGCGACGGAGCCCGGCTCCTGTAGGAATCCGGGTGGAGCTGTCATGTAGTCAATGTCGGCGACGGAGCCCGGCTCCCATAGGAATCCGGGTGGAGCTGTCATGTAGTCAATGTCGGCGACGAAGCCCGGCTCCCGTAGGAGTCCGGGCGGAGCTGTCATGTAGTCCATGTCGGCGACGAAGCCCGGCTCCCGTAGGAGTCCGGACGGAGCTATCCTGTAGTCGAAGTCGGCGACGGAGCCCGGCTCCCGTAGGAATCCGGATGGAGCTGTCATGTAGTCAATGTCGGCGACGGAGCCCGGCTCCCGTAGGAGTCCGAACGGAGCTGTCCTGTAGTCGAAGTCGGCGACGGAGCCCGGCTCCCGTAGGAATCCGGACTGGGTTTACCACCGGTCGAAGTTGCTTAAGCTAGGGCAAGGTTTTCCTCTTGGGGGGCGCATATGGGCGTTGCAGGGCCTCTCCCCCCATCCGGTTTAAAAGAACCGGGCCTTTGACTTTGTTCATGTCAGGACGAGATCCTCCTCCTGTTCCTGACATGGCTGTGGGGGTACATTAGGGCGCTGTAAGACCTCTCCCCCCATCCGATCTAAATGGAACCGGGCCTTCGATTTTGCTCAAGTTAGGGCGAGGTTCTCCTCCTGTCCCTAACAGGGCTGTGGGGGCACATATGGGCGTTGTAGGACCTCTCCCCCCATCCGGTCTAAATAGAACCGGGCCTTCGACTTTGCTCAAGTTAGGGCGAGGTTCTCCTCCTGTCCCTAACAGGGCTGTGGGGGCACATATGGGCGTTGTAGGGCCTCTCCCCCCATCCGGTCTAAATAGAACCGGGCCTTCGACTTTGCTCAAGTTAGGGCGAGGTTCTCCTCCTGTCCCTAACAGGGCTGTGGGGGCACATATGGGCGTTGTAAGGCCTCTCCCCCCATCCGGTCTAAATAGAACCGGACCTTCGACTTTGCTCAAGTTAGGACGAGGTTCTCCTCCTGTCCCTAACAGGGCTGTGGGGGCACATATGGGCGTTGTAGGGCCTCTCCCCCCATCCGGTCTAAATAGAACCGGGCCTTTGACTTTGCTCAAGTTAGGGCGAGGTTCTCCTCCTATCCCTAACAGGGCTGTGGGGGCACATATGGGCGTTGTAAGGCCTCTCCCCCCATCCGGTCTAAATGGAACCGGGCCTTCGACTTTGTCGGGATGACGTTTCCCTTTCGTTTCTGACACAGCTTGTGCGAATTGTTCAAAGACATACAGGTATGCAATTTTCAATTAAAATGAAGTCATTGGTAGTATACCCGCAAGTTTTTCGAGTTCCACGGTCGCGGGAGGTCGGCTCCTCCGAGTTCCTTAAGATAATAAGTTTCCGGCCGGGCTACTTCTTTGACTTCATACGGTCCTTCCCAGTTTGGGGCGAGTTTCCCCCGGTCCTGAGGTTGCGAGACAGCAGCTCGTCGAAGTACTAGATCTCCTGCTTTGAAGGCTTTGTTCTTGACCCGGGCATTGTAATATCGAGCAACTTTCTGTCTGTAGGCTGCCATTCGAACCTGAGCGATCTTCCGTCTTTCTTCCAGCAGATCGAGGTTGGCTCTAAGACTTTGTGAATTTTGGTGTTCGTCGAATGCCACGACTCGTGCCGACGGGAGTTTAAGCTCGATCGGGATGACGGCTTCCGTACCGAAGGCTAAAGCAAAGGGGGTCTCCCCCGTAGGTAACCTCTGGGTAGTTCGATACGCCTATAGCACATGATAAAGCTCGTCCGCCCAAGTTCCCTTTGCTTTTTCAAGCCTTGTCTTAATCCTCTGTAAAAAGATTCTGTTAGTCACCTCAGCTTCGCCGTTCGTCTGGAGATGGGCTACTGATGTGAAGTTGTGGGAGATGTTTAGATCTTCACAGAATTCGGTGAATTTTGCTCCCGCGAATTGCCGTCCATTATCAGTGATTAGGGTTCTAGGCAAACCGAACCTGCACACGATCGATTTTCAGACGAAATCTTGCACTTTCGCTTCTGTGATTTTTGCTAGTGGTTCGGCTTCAACCCATTTGGTGAAGTAGTCGATCGCTACAAGGAGAAACTTCCTTTGTCCAGACGCCATGGGAAAGGGGCCAAGGATGTCCATCCCCCATTGTGCAAAAGGCCATGGGGCACTCAAGGGTGTGAGCTCGGTGGCGGGCTGTCTCTGGACGTTGGCGTATCTCTGGCATCGATCACACTTTTTGACATATTCAATCGAATCATGATGCATCGTTGGCCAGTAATATCCTTGGCGGAGCAACTTGTGGGATAAAGATCTAGCTCCCAAATGGTTCCCGCAAATTCCTTCATGTATTTCCCACAAGGCGTAGTCAGCTTCCGAGGGCCGGAGACATTTTAAGAGGGGCAAAGAGTATGATCTCTTGTACAATTTCCCCTCATAAAGGAGGTATTTGGAGGCTTGATTTCGGAGCTTCCGAGCTTCTTTCGCATCTTGGGGGAGGACTCCATCTTTGAGATAGATTATCAGGGGGTCAATCCAGCTGGGTTCGTGGTTAATCTCCATCACGGGCCGTGACTCTTCTATACTCGGATGCTTCAGAACTTCAAAGAGAACGCCTTTGGGCAACTCGGACGGAGCCAACGTTGCCAGCTTGGAGAGAAGGTCGGCTCTGGTATTCTCCAACCTTGAAATCTGCCTAATGTCGAAGCTGCTAAAGGCGGGGGTAAGCTCCTTTACTTTCTCAAGATATTTGGCCATACTGTCCTCCCGCGCTTCATAACTCCCGCTGACTTGTCCCACCACTAGTTGGGAGTCGCTGTGTACCCGGAGTTGACCTATTCCCAGTTCTTTGGCGATCCTTAGTCCTGCGATCAGAGCTTCATATTCTGCTCCATTGTTTGTTGCGAGAAACTCGAAACACAGGGCGTACTCCGCGATGACCCCCTCTGGACTGACCAAAATCAGGCCTGCGCCTGCGCCCGACATGTTGGAAGATCCGTCCACATAGAGGGTCCAAAAGCGATCGGAGGGATTAGCCTCTTCGTTGGGGGAGTTCGATTGGGACTTCAGGTCGTCACCTTTGCTTTGTTCAAGTTCAGCCTCTTCTGGGATGGTACACTCTACTATGAAATCTGCCAGTATTTGGGCCTTCACTGCTGGCCTGGGTCGATAATTGATATCGAATTTTGTGAGCTCGATCGCCCATTTCGCCATCCTCCCGGAGATATCTGCCCGGTGCAGGACCGCCTTGATTGGTTGGTCGGTGAGTAGTGTCACGGTGTGCCCTTAAAAGTAGGGTCGGAGCCTCCGAGCTGCAATCAACAAGGTGTAAGTCAATTTTTCTAATTTGGTGTACCTGGTCTCGACGTCCCTCAGTGCGCGACTAATGTAGTAGATCGATCGCTGGACTTTCGCTTCTTCTTTGACAAGGACGGCCGCGAGGGCCATGGGAGAGACCGCTAGGTACAAAAATAGTTCCTCCCCAGGTTCAGGCTTTGCCAACAGCGGGGGTGAGCCAAGGTAGCTTCTTAACTCTTCGAACGCCTGTTGGCACTCAGAGGTCCAACAGAAATTCTTCGGCTGCTTGAGGGTTTGAAAGAAGGGCAAGCATCGTTCGGCCGACCTCGCGACGAAGCGATTAAGAGCCGCTATCCTCCCTGTGAGGCGCTGAACCTCTTTGATCGACTTTGGGGCGGTCATCTCCTGGATGGTGCAAATTTTCTCTGGATTGGCCTCAATCCCGCGCCCTGACACCATGAAGCCCATGAACTTTCCTGAGGTTACCTAGAAAGCGCATTTAGTTGGGTTCAGCTTCATTCTATACTTTCGAAGAGCGTCAAAGGTTTCCTCAAGGTCGGCGACATGATTTCTGGAAGACTTGCTTTTTACGAGCATATCATCCACGTAGACCTCCATATTTTGGCCGATCTGTTCTTTGAAGATTTTGTTCACCAACCGTTGGTAGGTTGCACCCGCATTCTTGAGGCCGAAAGGCATGACCCTGTAACAGTAAAGGCCGCGATTAGTGATGAAAGCTGTCTTTTCTTCATCTTCCGACGCCATTCTAATTTGATTATAGCCGGAGAACGCGTCCATAAAGGTGAGGAGCTCATGGCCTGAGGTCGCGTCCACCAATTGGTCGATTCGGGGAAGGGGGTAGCTGTCCTTTGGACAAGCCTTATTCAGCTTTTTGAAGTCTATGCACATCCTCCACTTGCCGTTTGTTTTCTTGACCAAAACAACATTGGAAATCCAATCAGGATAATTGACTTCCTTAATGAATCTGGCCTTGAGAAGCTTATCCACTTCCTCGGCTATCGCCTTCTGCCTCTCTGGGGCATGACTCCGGATTTTTTCTTTTGTCGGTCGATGCTTCGGATCGACTGCCAGATGATGCTCCATGACTTCCGTGTCAATCCCCGGCATGTCCGCCGGAACCCAAGCGAAAACGTCCGCATTCCTTCGGAGGAAATCAATAAGACGCGTCCGCACCTCCTCCCCCAGGTTGGAGCCAATTAACGCCACATGCTCCGCATTCCCATCATTCAGGGGGACTGGTACCAGATCTTCGATTGGGCCGCCCCTTTCTTCGGTGAGGTTGTCGTGAGCATCCAATCCATCGACGGGATAGGGGTCAGCCCGATCGCTTCTTTGCAAGGCGATGTTGTAGCAATGTCTGGCCAGGGCTTGGTCTCCCCAGACCTCTCCGATCCCCTGGTTGGTGGGGAACTTCAACTTCAAATGGTAGGTTGAAATGACTGCTCTGAGAGCATTGAGACCGGGTCGGCCAAGGATTGCATTGTAGGCGGATGGCGCCTTTACCACCAAGAAATTCACCAGAGCCCTGGACTGCTTTGGATACTGACCCGCGGCCACAGTCAGAGCTATCATTCCCTCCGTCGGAATGGCGTCACCGGTAAACCCTATCAAGGGGGAGCAAATCGGTTTCAGATGACCGCCAAGAGCGGACATTCTTGAAAAGGCATCGTAGAACAAGATGTCGGCCGAACTTTCGTTGTCGACAAGAATGCGACGGACGTCGTAATTCGCTATATTCAAGGAAACTACGACCGCGTCGTTATGAGGGAATTGGACTCCCTGGGTGTCTTCTTCGGTAAAGGTTATGGGTTCTTCAACTTTTTGCCGCTTGGGGGATGCAGCTGGTATGTTGGTTGCCTCCCGTCGGGATTTCCCCGAGATGGCGTTGACGGAATCTGACAGAGGCTGGCCATCCGACCACTCCTTATCGACGACCATAGTCGGAGGTAGTTGTGCAAAGGCCTCGCGAGAAGGCATCAGATGAGGGAAGGAGGAGTGGGTGCCGGAAAAGATGGCCGGAAGTGGATCCGTTGAGCGCTCCTTTAAGAACAAGGGTATTGCGAAGACACACCCCTTCCTCTAGCGCCAATCTTGTTGGTGCAAAAATTCGCTTGCGCCGGAGAAGCTGGAGTCGGGGAAGTCGCGGTCGCCGTCGGGACTTGCAAAGGAAGTCTAAACCGGAGGTGGGGTTGCTCCGGCAAGACCCTCCGACGCTCAAGTCAGTTCTCTGCCTCAACAAGAATAGAGTGCTCGAACGGAGAATTTAGCAGAGTTTTAAGATGAAAAAATGAGAGCTTAGAGAATAACGTATCTGGGGTCCCTTTTATAGGCGAAGGGGGCTGTAGCCTGACAGCGACATCCGTAACCGTCTGGCAGTGGGCCGCCCAGAGTCAGGAAGAATTTATTGCAGAGGGTAGTGGAGTGGGATCGTGGCTATCATCGTGGCTCACCACGTGGAATCAATTACGGGGAGTGGAGCGACGTCCGCTGTTGTGACTCATCAGGGAGTGGTGGAATCGCACAGGATCCGCCGTAGGGAGTGGAGCAGAATCGTGGCCGTTAATATGGCTTGCCAGGGAATAATGGAGCTGCGTAGGGTCCGCCGCAGGGAGTGGAGTAGTGTTGTCCGTTACCGTGGCCTGCCAGGGGGTCCAGACCGGCAGTTGAGGTTGAGGACGAAGCTCGGCTCCTGTAGGAGTCCGGGCGGAGTCTACTCGTGGTTGAAGTCGTCGACGGAGTCTGGCTCCCGTAGGAGTCCGGACGAAGTCTGCTTGCGGTTGAAGTTGTTGGCGGAGTCCGGCTCCCGTAGGAGTCCGAACGGAGTCTGCTTGCGGTTGAAGTTGTTGGCGGAGTCCGGCTCCCGTAGGAGTCCGGATAGAGTCTGCTTGCAGTTGAAGTTGTTGGCGGAGTCCGGCTCCCGTAGGAGTCCGGACGAAGTCTGTCTGCAGCCATTGAAGCCGAGGGCGAAGCTCGGCTCCCGTAGGAGCCCGGGCGGAGTCTTCCTGCAATTAAAGTCAAAGGCGAGGTCCGGCTCCCGTAGGAGTCCGGACGGGGCTTACCAGCAGTTGATGTTGAGGACGGAGCCTGGCTCTCGTAGGAGTCTGGGCGGAGTCTACTTGCGGTCGAAGTTGTCGGCGGAGTCCGGCTCCCGTAGGAGTCCGGACGAAGTCTGTCTGCAGCCGTTGGAGCCGAGGGTGAAGCCCGGCTCCCGTAGGAGCCCGGGCGGAGTCTCCCTTTGAGGTCGGCATCGTGGGCGGAGTCGTTGATTCTGTTGAGGACTTCGGCTGGGGGTATTTTATACCCAACACATAGAGTAGAGTAGGGATTGAGTTTTATGTAGATTGGAATGTATGTCCTAGAAGCCAATTGTTGGCAGATATATTTTTATTCTATAACACAAATTTATACTTAAACTATTGATTTAATCAATAAAAGATAAATTTTTATTTTTTATTTAAGTATTATATGTCTTTGAATCATCTTTGAAATTGATGTTACGATACGTATTCTCAATTGTTGAGAATTAGAGTCATGTATGATCGGTTTCTAAATTATTTTCGATCATAAGATAGTCATAGAGATGATGATCCATCAAGATAGACCAACATACGGTTCTCTACCTTCAGAATAGATAAGTCTATAGTCTACAGTGTAGAGACACTGAGCAGTAAGTGCGGATAGTTGTTATAGAATAACTAGTACTGGGCATGACCATATGAGAGATCACATAAATTTCTGTCCAATCATCAGTGATCATTTCGATGTTGTAGCCGTATGACTGGTTCTTTGATCTGCGATGTCACAGTTGCTCTAAAACTGCTATAGTTTTACTACACATAAGTATTGATTTGATTATGAATCTTTGTAGTAGATGTTGGCTTCAGTTGGTTGAGCTGTGTGAGCAAAGTGTGCATTTAGATGGAATCTATCGATCTTGATAGAGAGGAGTAGTCTTATAAGATTTGAGAAGCTGAGTCACAAGTCTATGGCCATAGCATTGTGATTGATAAAAAAGAGTTTTTATTTAGAATTACTAATGGACTTGAGCTGATTGGATCTATCATATAATTGATGATGACGTTTGATGATTTATCCATGATCTGCTAGAGCTGTCAACGGATCAGATCTAGACCTGAGACCCATGGGTATTTATCTGATGGATTCAGGTCTAGTATTAGTATTGGACCCATTTTTCAGGATCCAGATCCAGTTCCAATAAATCATCATATAAACAGATAGGGTCTGGATATTTAATACCCACACCTAATAGACTCAGAACCTGAATAATATATATATATATTATAATTGTATGTTATTATTATAATTATTTATTGTTATATTTTTGGATGCTTTAATTGAAGTTTTACTTATTAAATTTGAACAACTTTTATACTTTTATTTGTATGATCATATGATTGCATAATTTTTAAAAATTTTTCTAGGTTCTTGTATAACTTTTAGATTTTTTTTTGAGACTTTAAATATGAGTTTCTGATCCCGAAATCAAGTCCGGATACTCAGGACCCATTAGGGTCCAGATCTGATACTTCAAGGCTAGACCCATCGGGTATTCGGGTCTGGGTCTGGGTCCGGTACCTAAGATCGGGTCTGGGTTTGGATATCTAGGTTTTGACCCGAACCCAACCCGTTGATAGGTCTACATGATCTGCCATCTAGTCAAAAATCATGATAGAGGGACTGTATCATACATCAACTACACCTAGAGGTTCTATTTTAATTTTGCTAGATTGCTACTCCATATTGCTAGATGTCACTGGTGGATTGTGAGAGCTCAGTAGAATCATTTTGGATCAATGATCTTTATCGAGTTAAAGTGAAACTATTCCGATCCACTGAAAAAAAAATTTAGTGATACCTATGATAGAGATCATGGTATATCTCACTACTAGACAGAATTGAACCTATGAGATCACACATAAAGGGAGAGACTAAGATTGGTTATAATTGGGCTTATGAAGCACCAATTAATATAGATTTAGAGAAATCTTATTGGATTCATGTTAACCTTGCTAGTACCTAGGTGAACTCAATTCCTCTTGTAGTTGGTTTTCTTATATAATAAGTATTAGCCAATTCCTATACTTGATTTGAACCTAATTGAATTTACTTCAATAGTCTCTAATGGTTGGATGCTTAATTTATGGTTTGCATAAATCAAGAAAGAGTTTCTTGATTGATAAAATCATGTTGGCTGATTTGTGAGCATTTAATTGGATCCCATGTGATGGGACGCCTAGCACTGGGTGTGGGTGTGGGTGAGTTATGGATCGTACTCTATTTATTTGGTCCCAATATATTTAAGCTAGGACTTCTAATATGATTCAAAGGAGAGATCCTAATTTGATTAGGATACCCTTATGTTATCTATTTAAAGGATCCTAACCTTATTTCTCACATAATCTCATTCTCTCCCATCCTTGCCACCACCTATCATTGTGCCCAATACCTCCCCTGTTATCTCTCTCTAGCCCATGCCCTCTCTCTTTAGACGTCCCTTTTTTGGATCTTATAGAGAAGTGGGCAGCAATCCTATGTTGGTGTCAAGGGTTGGCACTATAGTTGTTGATGGTTTCTTCCTTTTTCTCTCAAATTTGTTGAGAGTTAGTTACAACCACTTTTTGGTTGCTGTTCTTCTTAATTAGTTGAGTGATCAAAAAAATTATTGAGTTCTTCAAGAATCAGAAAAGAGAGATCAAAAGGGTTTACTATTTCATCCATATCCAAGCTAGGTTCAAGCCTATTCAAGCTTTTGGTTCAAGCAAGTAGGATTAGGAGGAGCCTATCCAAATCGGCCCTATGGATATCCATAGAGATAGGATGCTTGTGCTACTGATTCAGAGCTTGTTCAATCCTAGATCCAGAGATTGAATCGGATTCAACCCCATTTATAGATTTCAAGCAAAAGAGAAAGTGATTAGGTATGTGAATTGATCACAAACTTTTACTTATTCATCCTAAAATCAATTTATGTTAATTTTAGCATATGAACTAGGTCTATAGATACTTTTATAAGATAAATGCATACTTAGATTAAAAATATTTTAATTTAATTTTTTCACTATATTTTAGATTTTAAAAAAATTTAAAATCTACATGCATTAGCACTTGTAGAAAATCCAACTATGGTATCAGAGCCACATGTTCATATGTATGAAAGTTGCATAAAAGTTTTAAAAATTATTTTCAAAATTTTAATTTAGATCATACACACGATATATGTGTTTATATGCAGATCTGAAAAGTATTTTAGTTCTAATTTTTATTCATATTTGCGATATATGAAAGCATGCATAAGTTAGAAATTAAATTTCTGCAATCTAAATTTTTCATATATACAATATATAATGGTATATTTAGATCTAAAATTGATTTCTAAAAATTTTAAATTTTTTCATATATATGAAATATGATTGCATACATATTTTGAAAGTATTTTGAGAAATAAAAATTTACTTTTTATGTAATAAATTTAGATCTAAAAATTATTTTTATGGTCTAAAATTAGTGTGTGTATGAATCGTTGGGCATAGGTAGTTTTGCATTAGGTCATGTAATTGGATTACCTTTTGGGTTATGATTAAATCATATTGGATAAAAATCGATGTAGCTATTGACTAAACTAAGTCAAGTGTTGATTTAGTTTGGATCAATTAAGCTTATGATTCTACAAGTATTGTAGATTGAGTCGATTGAATCCCATATGTAGAATTGAGTTAACCTAAGGACCTAATTCGATTTTATGGCTTGAACCTAACTCACCTAAGTTAACTAATTGAAATCAATAAATCATTTGGTGTCTAAGACAAGTCTCGATCAGTGATTTTTAATTTGGAGGCTACTCACCTAGACAATTTTACCTCTGACGAGTTAATAGCATACCCTCTCACTGATCTCACTTATCTGGCCAATTAGATGATTGGGCTCATTAGTTGCTAAGGTATTTTGATTTAGCTCATACCAGTTAGATCAGTCATATGATGACTGATTAGATGAAATCTGACCTAAATCTTCTTAATTAATATTAAGCCTTATGATCTTCCACCGTTGTAGAAGTACGGACATGGTATTGGCATTGACTATTTTTGATTGGTTATAGTGGTTCAATTACATCGAAAATATGTAATCACTCTACTAGCAAAGAGTTGCTCCAGGGTGAAGATGGATTGGACCCAATATGTGTTATCTAAGGGACTCAATGACCACTTTACACCTACTTGTGAACAGTGGATTTGGCTTAACTAAGAAGTAGGACAATTTGTGTTATATGAGCTCTCATAACTTAGAGACCAAGTCACTGCAATATGCTTAAAGAAGCATCTAAAAAAAAAATTACCTACGCATCGATGTACATATCATCAATAACTATTAGATGAGATGCACGACATTGGTGGGATCGCAGCACCTACTAGAAATCTTGTATTGGTCGTGTTGGATTTTCGCTTTCCACCTAGGGAGTCAAAATTCAAAAAAATAGTGGATCTATTTGCATCTAAAAGTTTCTAGAGCAATTATAAATTTAAGTACAAATATCTAACTAGAATCTCTACTCTTACAGATAAATAATGCCGACCTCTAACCCACTAGCCCGCATCCTTAAAACCTACCATCTGACTGGCATAAATTTTAAGAATTAACTCAGAAACCTCAGGATAGTCCTAACATCCAAGAAGATTGGGTATATACTCGACCAGCATGCCCCAACCTTATCAGCCCATGCTACGACAGAGCAAAGAGCTGCTCTGAACAAATGGATGGATGATGACCTTAAGGTGAAGTGCTATATGCTGGTTTTCATGTCAAACGAGTTGTAGAGCCAACATGAGTACATGTTCACTACCCATATCATGATCACTCATCTATAAGAGTTGTATGGTGAGCAGAGTCGGACCATGCACTTTAAATTATCCAAGCAGTTGTTGAATATGAAGATGCATGACGGGCAATCAATCCACGATCATTGTATGACAATAATCAAGGACTTTAAGGAGCTTGAGAAGCTCAGGCTAAATATACAGAGAAAATTAAAGGTGGATTTGATCTTCTAATCCCTGACTAATTTATTTGGACAGTTTATCATAAACTATCATATGAATAAATTGGATTACAAATTATCCGAATTGATCAATATGCTGGTCACTGCTGAGAGAACCTTGAAGGGTTTAAGGCACTCTATTCTGAAGAGCCTAAAGAAAAAAAAATGAAATGCCTTGTGAAGGCATGCTTGTAATAGAATCTAACCTAGCAATTTCTTCTACTTCTAGTTGGATATTGGACTCTAGTTCGAGTGCACATATACGTACTTCAATGTAGGATCTAATAGGAAGTAAGAGGTTGAGGCAAGATGATATGATCCTTCGGATTGACAATGGAGCAAAAATTACTGTAGAGGCCATTGGAACCTATTCTTTTCGATTACCGTCAGGTTTTAGAATAGATTTAAAAGACTTTTATTTTGTTCCTGTAGCCAGCCGAAATCTGATTTCAAGTTTTATACTAGCATAGGATGGATCTATTTTTTAATTTAATAAAGATTTTTATTTTATTTATTTATAAAATAAATTGGTTGCATCTAATTTTTTGATTGACAGTCTTTATCACTTGCATGTTGATGCTAATGTGAACCTAAATGAGCAAGTAGTGAGTACCGTAGGTCAAAAGAGATCTAGAGATGAATTTAACCATAAATACTTGTGGCACCATAGGCTTGGCCATATTGAAGAGGATAGGATAAACAAACTGAAAAAAGATAGGATCCTAGACTTAGTTAAATTTGAGTTTTAAATTTGAGTCAATTTCAGCCTATGAATCATATCTTCGAGAAAAAATGGCTAGATTACCTTTTGTGGGATAAGAAAAAAGGGCCACTGAGTTACTAGCCCTAATACACACCGACGTATGCAACCTATTTGATGTGCAGGTCCGAGATGGTTATAGTTACTTCATTACCTTTACTAATGATTTGTCACAGTACGGAGATGTATTTCTCATGAAACACAAGTCTGAAGCCTTTAAAAAGTTTAGAGAATTTAGGCATAAGGTAGAGAAGCAAACAGATAAATCCATAAAAATCCTATGATCTGATCGAGGAGGAAAATATCTAAGTACTGAATTTTTGAAATATCTTAAGAAGAAGGCATAGTCTCTTAATGGACTCCTCTCGGCACACCTCAACTCAATGAGATATCCGAAAGAAGAAATAGGATCCTATTAGATATGGTCCGATCCATGATGAGTTTCATAGATTTATCCTTATTTATTTAGGGATACGTCTTACTTACCACGATGTATATTTTAAATAGGATTCCTTCTAAATCCATTCCTACCACACCATATAAGACATAGTATGGTAAGAAGTCAAGTCTGAGTTACCTTAAGACTTTGAGATGTCCAGCCTATGTCAAGAGACAGAAAGCTGATAAATTAGAGGATAGATCTATTATAGCTTGATTTATAAGATATCTCAAGAAATCTATGGGGTACTATTTTTACTTTCTATACAATCACAATGTGATTATGAGTCTCAATGCCACATTTCTAGAAAAATAATTTATCCAGGATGGCGGTAGTGGGAGATTAATTGAGCTCGATGAGAATATCTCTGAAGAGGAACAAGCTAAAAATTCTCAAAAATCTATTCATGATGAGTCAGTAGTTGATGTTCCACCTCCACCTTATAGATCAAGTAGAATCTCCCATCCACCTGAAAGATACATGGGTATACTGAAAGAGGATGTAGAAGAAGTGTTCCTTATGGGAGATGACGATCATGGTGATAATCTTAGTACTTTTGGTGAGGCGATGTCTGATATTAATTTTGAAAAATGGCTAGGTGCAATGAAGTCAAAAATTAACTCAATACACTCGAACTAGGTATGGACCTTAATGGATCCACCTGAGAAAATTATTCCTATTAGATATAAATGGATCTATAAAAGAAAAATAGATACTGATGGTAAGGTAGATACCTATAAGACGAGGCTAGTGGTGAAGGATTATAGTCAGTGCGAAGGTATTGACTATCATAATACTTTTTTATCTATAGCTATGCTGAAATCCATCCGCATATTGCTTGCTGTTGCAGCTTACTATGATTATGAAATCAGACAGATGGATGTGAAAACTACTTTTCTGAATAGATATCTTGAGAAAGATATTTATATGGAGCAATCTCTGAATTTCACATCCGATGACAATGATCACCGAGTCTGTAAGCTGCAAAGGTCCATCTATAGACTAAGACAGACTTCTCAGAGCTGGAATCTTCATTTTGATGATACGATCAAATCATTTGATTCATTAAAAATGAAGAGCGATATTATGTTTACAAAAGGGTCAGTGAGAGCATGCTTGTCTTCCTCGTACTGTACGTAGATGATATCTTCCTTATTGAAAATGATATTTTCATGTTGACCTTGATCAAAGCTTGGTTGTCTAAGAAATTCTCTATGAAAGATCTAGGAAAAGCATCCTATATCCTTGGGATAAAGATTTATAAAGATAAATCTAGAAGGATGCTTGGCCTGTCATAAAAGATGTACATAGAGAAAGTGCTGAAGCGGTTCAGCATAAAAAATTCTAAAAGATATTTGCTACCTCTTAGGTATGGTATTCAACTCTCCAAGATGATGTATCCTACCACTTCTGAGGAGATCGAGCATATGAGTAGGATCTCTTATGCTTTGACAATAGAAAGCCTCATACACGCCATGCTATGTACTCGACCTAATATTATCCTTGCTGTGAGTGTCACAAGCAGGTATCAGTCAAATCTAGATAAGGAGCACTGGATAGCTGTGAAGAATATCTTTAAGTACTTATGAAGGATTAAAGATTTATTCTTGATCGTTGGAGGAGCACTTGAATTATGAATGAGGATTATATAGATTCAAACTTCATGTCAGATTCTGATGATAGAAAGTCTACATCGAGGTATGTGTTCATTTGCAATGATGGTGCAGTCAGTTGAAAGTATTCCAAGTAGAGCATCATCACAGATTTGATCATAGAGGTTGAGTATGTCGCCGCTTTGGATGCTACAAAAGAAATCTTTTAGTTTAAAAAGTTTATCGCGGAACTTGGTTCAAGCACATTGAACAGCAGTTTCATACTGCTGTATGATGACAACAATGGAGCCATAGCATTTGCTAAGGAGCTCCAATCTCATCAAAAATCAAAGCACATTGAATGATAGTTTCATATCATATGTGACTATCTTGAGAAGTAATATGTCGAGATGCGAAAAATAGACTCTACTGATAACATGGCAGATCTACTGATACAGCAGTTGAGTCAGTCCAAAATAGAAGCCCACCTTGGAAAGATGGAGTTTAGATTAATGGCTAATTGATTTTAGTCCAAGTGAGAGATTGTTAGATGTATGTCCTAGAAATCAATTATTGGCTGACATATTTTTATTCTATGATATAAATTTATACTTAAATTATTAATTTAATCAATAAAAGATAATTTTTTATTTTTTATTCAAGTATTATGCATCATTGAATCATCCTTGAAATTGATATTACGATACATATTCTTAAGTGTTGAGAATTAGAGCCATGTATGATCAATTTCTAAATTACTTTCGATCATAAGATAGTTACGGGGATGGTAATCCATCAAGATAGACCGACACACGATTTGCTTACTTTGAGATAGATAAGTCTTTAGTCTATAGTGTAGCGACACTAAGCGACGAGTGCGGATAGTTGTTAGAGAATAACTAGTATTGAGCGTGATCATATGCGAGATCATATGGATTTTTATCCAGTTGTCAATGATCATCTCAATGCTGTAGTTGTGTGATTAATCCGTTGACCTATGGTGTCACAATTGCTCAAAGTAAAACTGCTGTAGTTTGACTACACATAAGTATTGATTTGATTGTGAGTCTTTGTAGTGAATGTTGGCTTTAATTGGTTGAGCTGTGTGAGCAAGATGTGCATCTAGATGGGATCTATCGATCTTGATAGAGAAAAATAATCCTATGAGATTTGAAAAGCTGAGTCCATAAGTCTATGGTCATAGCAGTATGATTGACGAAAGAAAATTTTCATTTAGAATCACTAATAGACTTAAGCTGATTGGATCTATCATATGACTGATGATGATATTTGACGATTTATCCATGATTTATCCTCTAGTCGAGAGTCATGATAGAGGGACTATATTATATGTCAACTACATCTAGAGGTTCTATTTTGATTCTACTGGATTGTCACTATATATTGCTAGATATCACTGATGAATTGTGAGTACTCAATAAGATCATTTTGGATCAATGATCCTTGTTAAGTTAGAGTGGAACTGTTCCAACTCACTGAAAGGGGTTTCAATAATACCTATGATAGAGATCATGATATATCTCACTACTAGATAGAATTGAACCTATGAAGTCACACATAAAGAGACAAGATCTGGATTGGTTATAATTGAGCTTATGAGACATCAATTAATATGAATTTAGAGAAATCTTATTGGGTTTATGTTAACCTTACTTGCAGTTAGGTGAACCTAATTTCTCTTGTAGTTAGTTTGCTTATATGATAAGCATTAGTCAATTTTTATACTTGATTTGAACCTGATTGAATTTGATTCAATGGCCTCCAATAGTTGGATACTTAATTTATGGTTTGGATTAAATCAAGAAAGAAATTCTTGATTGATGAAACCATGTGGGCTGATTTGTGAACATTTAATTGGATCCCATGTGATGGGACGCCTAGCATTGGGTGTAGGCGTGAGTGAGTTATGGGTGGCACTCTATTTATTTGGTCCAAGTATATTTAAGCTAGAACTTTTAATATGATTAGGAGGAGGGATCCTAATTTGATTATAACACCCTTATGTTGTCTATTTAAAGGACCCTAGTGTTACTTCTCACATAATCTCATGCTTTTCCATCCTTGCTGCCACCTATTATTGTGCCCAATGCCTCCTCTCCTCCCTCTCTCTTACCCACGCCCTCTCTCTCTAGACGTCCCCTTTTTGGATCTTAGAGAGAAGCAATTTTATGTTGGTGTCAAGGGTTGGTGCCATAAATTATTGATGGTTTCTTTCTTTTTCTCTCAAGTTTGTTGAGAGTTAATTACAACTACTTCTTGATTATTATTCTTCTTAATTAGTTGAGCAATCAAGAAAGATTTTTGTCTTTTTCAAGAATCAAGAAAGAAAGATCAAAAGGGTTCACAACTTTATCCCTATTCAGGCTTGGTTCAAGCCCATTCAGACTTTCAGTTCAAGCAAGAAGGATTAAGAGGAGTCTATCCAGATCGGCTCTATAGATATCCGTAGAGACAGGATGCTTGTGCTGCTGATTCAAAGCCTGTTCAATCTCAGATCTAGGGATTGAATCGGATTCAACCCTAGTTATAGGTTTTAGGCAAAAGAAAAATGATTCAGATGTGTGAATTGATCACAGACTTTTGCTTATTCATTCTAAAATCAGTTTATGTTAATTTCAGTATATAAACTAGATCTATAGGTACTTTCATAAGATGATATATGTTTAAATTAAAAATATTTTAATCTAATTTTTTATTATATTTTAGATTTAAAAAAATTTTAAAATCTACATGCACTAATACCTATAGAAAATCTAATAGATTGGGCCATTGCATTCCATCCTAAAATTAAAATCGGAATGAGACTTCTTCCAACCAAATGGTTGGAATAGGAGTCATCCATTCCCATTTCAATTCTAAACCTCCACTCCCCCCAAACAAGCACACCCTCAATGGTGAAGTCATCAAGGGTCTGTGCTTTTATACCAAATCTAGATTGATAATTTATATCGAACTCTCCAAGATCAATGGCCTACTTGGCTAAGCAACTAGAAATTTTTAATCTATGTAATACTTGCTTCAATGGTTGACCAATTATGATGATAATAATGTGATTTTAAAAATATGGTCACAACCTTCGAGCTATGATAAGTATAAGCTATTTTTCTCATTCTTGGGTATCTTATCTCAACATCTGAAGTAATTTGTTCACATAATAGATAGGCTTCTAGTTTTTGATCTCTTTCCTAACAAGAATTGAGTTAACTACTATAAGGGAGATGGCCATGTAGAAGTATAGATTCTTCCCAATCTCGAATTTGGTGAGAAGTGGTGGAGACTGAGGTTTTGCTTTAGCTTATCAAACACCAATTGGCATCCCTCGGTCTATTCGAAATTTCTCACATTTATTAGGATCTTGAAGAGAAAGTTCCACTTTTTTTGATCGACTGAATGATACTTACGACTTACATTTAACTTATGCATCATAAAAAAAAAATTTATATTTGGTAGCCGACCTGTTACGAAGGATCCGGTACCATATGGTGCAACAGAAAAAAAAAAGAAACACAATAAGAAACACAATATAAATACGTGGATCGACCTCAAGCTTACCTCCACAGGGTGTTCAAGCTTCATTATGAGAGAATAAAGTACAATCAATACAAAAAAAACTCACCACTCAGTCATTGTACAAGAGTCTCTTAATAGTAAGCTCCAAAATCTTTACAAAAGTTTTTTAAAATCTCTCTTGAAGTCTTTCTACACCTCCAGGATATCACCAGCTTTCCAACGCAACTGACAGCTCATCAATCGAATTTTTATAGACTCTAGAAACATCAAAATACTGTTATACTAGGAAACAGAGTCTCAATTAAGCCTAGAGTTATTCGTGGCCATCCGATCGTGACCGGCTCACATCAGAGCCGTCTGATCGTGCACATCAGGGCCACCAATCACCTAATCAAGCTTGAAATCAACCTCAGCCATTCGATCACGATCGACTATGATCTGGATCGTCGGATCTTGCAGAAAATATCTTGAATCATGTGTGGACCGCATGTTCGGTCCATGTGACTCCCATGGACCGCCAGCACCACACGGTCCACGGTGGACTGCGTAGGAGCGTTGGGCCTGGGCGCCTATGCAAGCTGGGCCGGCCTGCGTGCATCCCCGCATTGGGCCCACTGTGTGCTGGGCCATGAACACACGTGCATCTCCATCGGGTCCAGCCATGCCGCCATTGGCCTCCACCGCTTTGTGCATCGTGCGATCCATTCTGATCTTCTTTCATACGTATTTTCTTTGTTTGGACTTCATTTGAGCTATTCTTGGACTCGTTGGACTCCATTCATCATCCTGGACCTCGTTGTGGGCTCAATATGGATCGAATCTTGAGATATATTTTTTAACAATCTTCATCTCGACTCAATATTCGATCTATACCTATCTCTGAGAGCCTGTGATCCATCTCACCCTCACGCCCTTGGGTATGCCTGCTGTCTCATAGATGGACAAATATGAAAGTCGAGCCAAGCCGCTCGATCCTACCTCTATCATGGGCTGTATCCACTCTGATCAAAGATCTGCTCGGGGTATCATCCTGTGGTAATAGAAATCTCATCCTGTGATGTCGCCTCTTATCCTCCCAAGTCTCTCGTCTAGTTACCGACCACCTCCATCTGGAGCTCCACCTCGCTTTGAGCTCTTTCTGACTTCTGAAGCTCCACCTCGTATTGGACTCCCCATCAGATAGTAATATCCTCTCGTCCTCTTCTTCTCCTCCAGAACAATCCTATCACTGCACAACACCTTTAGGATTCCTCCATCAACTATCATCCTGTAGCCTCTCGAATCTAGTCTACTTAGTGAGATAAGATTCTGTCTGAAATCAGATATGTATCGGACCTCTTTCAATCTCCTCACTACACCATCATGTGTCCTCCAACTGACCGTCCCGATGTCTCTGATCGCACAGCTCAATCTATCCGATAGATAAACAATGCCCATTGCTCTTCAGAGAGTCAAACTGCTCCTCTCTGCAATATATATGATAGGTGCATACAGAAACTAAAATTTATTGCTGAAAAGAAGTAGATACCTCATCAGATATCTCTAGGACATCATCCTCTGACTCGCTACTGACCGTCGCTGCAGTAGTCCTTATCCGAGCCCTGAGTTGAGGGCAATCTCTGATTAGATGTCCCCACTCGTCATACTGATAATATCTGATCTTGTCCAAGTCTCTCATCCTAGACTTGGACCGCCCTTGCCGCAATCTTCTGTTGCTCTATATGCTGCCTCCTACTCCTCCAAAAATCATCAAAGTTGAGCTGCCACCCCCTGAGCTTGAAGCTGGGTTCTCTCTCCTAAGAATCTCATTCTGGAGAATCACTGCGGTGACTTTGTCCATCTTGATGGTGCTCTTTCTTACTAAAAGAGTAATCATCAAGGACTCATATGGAGGGAGAAGCAATGCTAATAAGACCAATGCCCTGGTCTTCTCCTCAACTTTCTCACCAACGCTGAGGAGGTCGATGAGGATCTTCTAGAAGTGGCTGACATACTCCTGCACGCTCTATCCCTCAATCATCCATAGCTGATAGAACTATCTCCAGAGAAAGAGGGTGTTGGTGAGAGACTTCGCCATGTACAACTCCTTGAGCTTCGACAACAGCATCATTGAGGAAGTCTCACCAAGCATATAGATCACTACCTCATCTGTTAGGTACAAGCGGATCATACTCACCGCTTGTATCTGGAGCCACTTCCAATCCTGCACCTTGATGGTGGTCGACTTCTCCTCGCACAAGAGAGCATTGATCAACTCTTATTGGATGAGCACATCTTTCACCCTCACCTGTCATAAAGAGAAATTGCTCTTTTCATCAAATCTGTTGATCTTCATCTTGATTGTGCTTATCTTCTCTATCTTCTATCTCGATCACCACCACTGCAACCTATGCTCTGGTACCACCTTGTTCTGATATCAATTGTTGCGAAGGATCCGGTACCACATGGTGCAGTAGAAAGAAAGAAGAAATAAAATAAAATTTATTGTATAAATACGTAGATCAGCTTTAAGCCTACCTTTACAGGGTGTGCAAGCTTCACTATGAGAGAATAAAATATAATCAATATAAGAGAAACTCACCACTCAATGCTTGTACAAGAGTCTTTCAATAAGAAGCCTTAAAATCCTTACAAAAGCTCTCTAAAATCTCTCTTGAAGCCTTTCTATATTTTCAGGATGTATCAGCTTTCCAACACAACTGACAACTCATCAATCGGAGTTTTATAAACTCCAAAAATTTCAAAATACTGTTACACTAAGAAACAGAATCCCAATCAAGCCTAGAATTATCCATGACCATCCAATCATGATTAGCTCACACCAGAGCCATCCGATCACGCACATTCGGGCCATCGATCACCTGATCAAGTCTGAAATCAACCTCAGCCATCTGATCGTGATTGGCTATGATCCGGGCCGTCAGATCGTGCAAAAAATATCCTAAACCATGTGTGGACCGCGTGTTTGGTCCACGCGGCTCCCATGGACCGCCAGTGCCCTACGGTCCATAATGGACCGTGCAGGACCGCTGGGCTTGGCACCCACGCACGGGCCGGTGTTGGGCCTGCCCGTGTGTTGGGCAGCATGTGTGCATCTCCATCGGGCCCGATCGCGCTGCCGCCAGTCTGCCGCTGGCCTTCGCCGCTTCTTGCACCGTGCTGTCTGCTCCGATCTTCTTTTGCCCGTATTTTCTCTGTTTGGATTATTTTTGGGCTCGTTGGAATCCGTTCGTTGTGCTAGACCTCGCTGTGGGCTCATGTGGACTGAATCTTGAGACGTATTTTTTAATATGACCAAGCGAATAGAACGATGTTGGAGTGGAGGAACTAGATGAGTTGATTCTTTGTTTTCTCATTGGGAAACGAGCTAATTTGGATTGCTCGACTATTTTTCCCATCAAAAAGTAGGATGGAGATAAGTTCCTCAATTAGTTCTCTATGCTATTCCTTCTACTCATATCAGATGTCCAGACCTCCGATTGGTGACATCTCTAGCAATTTTTCATTTCTCCTAAGGGTGGCTACATAGCACTGCCAAGCCACTACCTACTCAACTCTAACTTTGCCTACTCTGCCACTGATGGAGAATCACATCATCAAGTGATAGGTGGACACCATAGCTCACATCATGTATAATCCAGACTGACCAAAAATTATGTTGTATGCTAAGAAGACCTTGATGACTAAGAAGTCTAGCATGAGGGCTGCCTATTGAGGTTCTTGGCCAGTTGTAACTGGAAGGATGATTACTCCCTCCACTAATAGAAGGTCTCCAAAGAAACCAATCAAAGGAGAGTCAATTCTCTTAAGCCAACCTATTAGTAGATTCACTTTTTGTAATACCTCATAGAATAAGATATTCACGGAGCTTTCGTTGTCGACCAAAACCATCTATACATCATAATTAGCTATTGCAAAAGAAATTACAACTGCATCATCATAAGGGATCTGTATACCACCCAGATCAACATCCAAGAAAGATATATATCTTATGCAGATCTTGGTCTCTTTGGAGCAAAGTCTCCAATTTGAGCTACTCAAGCATAATTCTTCTAGGCCGATGAACTCAACCCTCATGCTATGGGTCCTCTCGAGATTGTGTTAATGACCCTTGCCGTGGGTCGATGGTTTTCCAATTTCTCAAGGGAGGGCCTATCCCACAATTCTCTTTCTTCCCAACAATGGTTTTCTAAGTATTGCCCAAGATATCCTTGATAGATAAATACTTCGATCTCATCTTTCAAGTGAATGCACTCTTAAGTGCTGTGTCAGTAATCCTTATGGAACTGATAACACTTCCAAAAATTCTTGATGTTTGAAGGAGTCTCCATCCTCTTCGGCTATCATAAATACGTTGACATTCTATCTCCATTAAGATTTGGATCCTTGGTGTATTTAGAGAAGTAAACTTGCCAAACCCTGGTGGTATGCTCCTCAATTATGGGCAATTGTCTCCTTCACATCTAGACCTTTTTGTCAACTCTTCTCCATCCTCTTGACCCCTCGATGTACTTCTTAGCTCCTGATAGCAATGTGGTTACATCCTTGAGAATCCTCTTTTTCAAGGAGAAGTAGAAGTGATAGAATTTCAACATGCCCATTGATGCTAATATTGCAGTCTTGTCATCCAAGTTATGAATCTCCAACATCTCCATGTTGAAATGATTGATGTAACTTCTGAGGGACTCATCTTACCTCTACTTCACTGCGAATAGGCTAGTGGAGTCCTTATCCCTCAAGCTTCTTACAAAGTGAGCCATGAACTATCAGCTGAACTGATCAAAAGAATGAATAGATCCGAGACAAAGTAGCTTCCTGCTTTCCTCAAGGTGGTTGGGAAAGTTTGGCATAAGACTATATCGGTGGTCAGCTGTAGCATTATAAGAGCCTTAAAGCTCTCAAGGTGGTCCGTCAAGTTTGAGCCATCATCGTACATCTCGAACGGGGAATCTTGAATCTCCTTGGTGGTGGCTCATCCGTAATTGCCTTAGAAAAAGGTGGATCGATGGTAATCTCCAGATCTTCTCCTTGGTCAGCATGTCTTTCTCTTAAGGCTTCGATTTTGAGGTTCATTTCCTCGATTATTTGATTGTGGCTGGCCTCTTGCAGAGCCTTTTCGATTGGAGGGATTCCAAGTCTCTCAAACTAGAATCCATTTGGAATGATCACCAGAGAGGTCATCCTCTTGGAGACAACTTGAGTTTTTGGGGCAGTAACCAACATTTTGTACCGGGCAGACTTGTCGATCTAGATGCACTATGGTCCTTATCCGATTCAGGTGTCATACATCATGAACCATCTTCATCAAATTCTATATTTGTTGGATGAGTAGATTAAACTGGTTTGTCGTTACTGCCTCAGGAGTTAGTTATAGAGTAAGAGACCGCATAGGCTAGGCTAGGAATCGTGGGACTCCTATTGGGGCTGATTGATGGAGTGATGATTGTTTTATCTGGACTTCATCTCTCTGAGCTCTCTAGAGAAATCTCAAAAGAAAAGAATCCTTCCCCATACTCCAACCTGGTATATTCAAAATCTGACCTGATAGATAGAGAGGTGAGTTACTTTGCTTGGTGGAGTTGGAGAAGCATAGCACGGCATTAGAGTTGATATATAGCTATAAACAATAATTGGGGGGTTGCCAAAATATATTCGATGAGAGTCCTCTGATGTTCAAAACAGATAGAGTTTCAAGAAGAAACATGATGGATGAAAAAGAGAGAAGTTTGTAAGTATGATGTTAGAAATTTTCTTCGTTATATTCGGGGGTCTCTTGTACCTAATATTTATACAAATGAAGATGTGAATCTGTGCGATTAGGACCGCGAGGATATTCATTTTCTACCATATTGTGGTGCAGCACTTTTTTTATATGCTGGTTATGATTTTTCTTTTTGGATGAATTGAGACCGCGTCGGGTTATTACCCATTGATGATTATTCCTAGATTTGATCAAATGTTGATTATTAGCAAATATCTTTTGCCCTTTCACTATTTTTATCTTCGGTCCATTACCAGTTTTCTTTTCCTAATTCACAGGTCTCATTTTGTTCCGCGACTACCGCGCCGGGTCGGTGCTTGCCCGACAGTCTTTTATTATGGTTTTTCCCGCAACGGGCTTGTATGGGGCCCACAGCCTCCGCGCATCCCGCAAAAAGGATGCTCGGTCCACACTCAAGGACAAGCACGCGAAAGGCCAAATTCTAGCCACTGGTTTGAAAAATCTAAATGGTTGACTCAAGTCAATACCTTTCCTCTTCTTTAGGAGAAGTGCTCGGCCGTCGTCGTGCACTTCCTCAGCGACTTGCCTGCCCACGGGATAAAGCACGCGGTGAGTGCGATTTTGGCCACAGGTGCGTCTGAAAATTCCGATATTAGAGTGAAGTTGTAATTTCCGTAATATTTTTGCCTTCTCCTTGCTTTGTCAGATCTTGTGTTCTTCATGATTCTGCCCTCGGAAAAGGCGGGATTTGTGATACTCTTGTTTAAAATAAATACAGATTAATTTGGGCATTTCTATTCTATAAATCAAATTAGTATCATGATTTTGTGATTTTTGGTTTCCAACTGTTTATGTGTTATGGGTCGCAGATCCAAAAAAAAATAGCAAATAACCTATTGTACCAAAAAAATGTTTGAGTTGAAATAATGCATGTTCCCTTAGAACAAAAAAAAAAAAAAAAAAAGAAAAAAAAAAAAATAAGCCCCAGCCTTATGCTACTTGCCAAATTAGAAAATTAATAAATCAATACTGATTATATTAATAAATCAATACTGATTTGATATGATAATAGAGGACAGTAGGCTATAAATAGATGAAACCTGGCACTCAGGCCCGTTGCATGACATGACGATGCATCCCGTTGGTACCTTAGAATATATGCTAGGTCAATAGATCTGAACCAAATACTTAATAACAATATATTAAAAAATAAGATAAGCAAAATATTTCATAAATAATGAGTGTCCAAAATACAGGGCTCAATACATTTGATATCAAATATAGAATCTATCACCTTTTTCAAAATTCTAAATCGTGTAAAGCTTGGCATTTTACAATCCAGAAAGGAGATAAAATACTGATATGAGCTATTAGCTCGTTAAAAATCCCCCACATATGCACACCAATATAAATAAAATAATAATTTTAATAAATATATAATTTTAAAAAAAATAATAAGACTCATAACAATAATTTATCAATAATCTAGTGATAATAATTATTTAATATATCTAATATATATCTCACATATAAACAATACCAACATCCATATCGAGATTTTTTTTTACCATATCTCTAAAATAGCAGTTTTAATATGCAATTATATATTACCAGATTAATAGTTCTATTATTTAATTATTTTTAATATGCATGATTAATTTCTAGCATTTGCACTGCTCACGATCATGCTCCAATCCATAACTAGCTAACCATAGTACTACACTCCTACCTATAGTGAGGCCATCCACAATACTGTAATTAGTCCAATGGCCTTAGTTTTAGACCTTTCAATTATACCTTCTTTTTATAGGTTATTTATGTATGATATGTTTACTGCAATTAAGAATAATTTAATATCATAAGAAATCAATATAAATGGTACTATAATCTTTGCCATATTATACTCACTAGCACATGATACATATGCATATATGAAATATCCATAGTTACACGTATAGGTGATTATGCATAGGGATCTATTAAGTGTGTCTTGAGGTTCCATGACCTATCCTGCTACATATTTTAGTTCGACAAATTTGGAGAAAAAACTTGAATGGAAATGATTTTGTGATATACATCCTCTTTCACCTCATTTTAGGAAATTAGAGATAGAATGTATTAGGATTAGGATTTTGTTGAGAACAGTTCTGTTCTTATACTCCATTTTGTCCAGTAATTTTGTTATTGTACTCTATTTTTATTATAGTTGAATCTTTGCTCTATTTTTGTTCATTGACATAGACCGCTAAACCATGCAAATTTGTGCATGTTGTAATTTTGCTTTCTCTCTTTTCAAACCTCTTTAATCTTCTTTATTTTGAGCTCTAAGTATCCTATTTGATCAACATTGATAACCTCTATTGGTAGCATAACATGTCAACTCAATCCATAGGCCAACCTAACCAATTTCACTAATTTAAATAATTAATTGATGATTTCTAGTCTTCTAAATTCCAAAAATCTGGTTCCTCAACCCTATTCCTTAGCCTAAGTTTTCTGCAACCTAATCTCAATAGTTAAATTAAGGAACTAATGGATTAGATTTTACCTTAACTAGTGGGTTCAGGGAGACCTTATGCCAATCCTCTCCACATCTGAATTATTATTCACCTACATAGTTAGATAGACACTAGATTACAAAAATAGAGAAGAGCACCATAACAAAAAATAATATCCTTGATTAATGAAAAAATCATCATGATGCTCATCATGAAAAGTGCGCACTAGAGGTACACAGTGACAAAAGACATGTTCTATCACTCAATATATATTTCTAGTGATGAAAATATTTTTGTCACCAAATACTAAAATATTTTAGTGGCACTTTCTTTTGTCATAAGAATTTAGAAATATTCATCACCATATAATTTTTTTTCGCCACCAAAGGATACCCTTTTGTGATGTAAACAAACTCATCATGAAAGAGGTTATAGTTTTTGTGATGAAATTATTTATCACAAAAAGTAGAAAAACTTTGTCAATAAAGGGTATGTCTTCATCACTAAAAAAATTTAGACTTAATTATGCAAAAAATATTTAACTTTTTTAGAGTTTTTAGTTTTATCCTAAAATCTTATTTAATACAATCAAATCATAGAATTTTCAGATTGTTTCAATTTGGACCTTGGCTCTAACTTCTATTGTCCTATCGTAATGGTGTTATCACTTAGCTTGTTTATATGGTATCAAGTTGCTTATGTGGTAAGAAAATAATAAAAAAAATCAATAAAAAGAATAAGGCAATAGCCTATAAATCTAATCTTCCTTATAAGCTCTTAATCCACTTGAGCCCTCCGTCCCAGATGTAAAGCTTTGAACGCCATTTGCATCAGACGGGAGCTGCGGGCAAAGAAGATATGTATTAAGGGTGACTCAATGACTGTTATCAGCTAAATTCGAGATGACACGAGACAACTGGAGGCTCATCTGCTACTCCGTGCTATCTAGGCTTCCATCCGAGAGTTTATCAATATGTCGGTTCGTCATGTCTTCCGTAAGGCCAACAATGCGACAGACTAGGTTGCTTCTTTTGTCACTGAGCATTTTGAAGGAGACTAGATTTGGCGACACAGCCCGAGGTACCCATTCGCCTTGCAGGATATTTTGTACTTTGATTTGATAAGGTGTACTCGCATCAGAGTTGCATGATTCCCTACCTATATCAAAAAAAAAAGAGAGAGAGAGGATTCCTCCCATTGATGAGAGATGAGTAGAATGGTGAAGTTGTGATGAAAGGAGGTTGGAGGAGATAAGTTGCATTAGCTTCATAGTTTATCAAACCAAAAATGAAAACTCTTCCTTTTAATCCAAAGAGATGGAAAGGAGAGAGGATATAGATCCAGAGGAAGAGGATTTTTTTAGTCTTTCCATTGGTAGAAACCCTATAAAAAAAAATAGGAGAAAAGGGGAGAGAAAGACTCCAGTATCTTTTCTATATCCACATAAGCAGGTTATATGATATCACGTGATAACTCAATCATGACAGACAGACAAAAGTTAGAGTCAATTTTTTTAAATTAAAATAAATTAAGAGTTTGATGACTTAATTGTACTAAATAAAAGTTTATGATGAAATTGAAAACTTCTAAAAGGTTTAAAATTTTTGCATAACTAAGCCTATAATAATGGATCGACTTCAAGTTTTTATGATGCAATAGTTTAGATTTTGTAACAAAATACTTCATTGCTAAATATTATGGTAATCCTGTAATGAGTCAAATTTCATCATCAAACATTGAATTTGGTGATGAACTAATTTCATCACCAAAATATTGCATTTGTGATGATCATACGGTGACAAAATCTTTTTATCACTTAATATCATGGCAATTTTGTGATGAGTTAAATTCCACCACCAAGTGTTGAATTTAGTGACAAAAAAAAATCATGATCAAAATATTGCATATATGATGAACATAGGGTGACAAATATATTTCATCATTAAATAAAATAATAATTTTATAATAAATCAATTTTTGTCACCAAATATTGTATTTTGTGACAACAAATATCATCACCAAAATCATTATTGTGATAAAAATATTTCATCACTGTATATTAAAATAATTTGATTATGTTCCATTACCAAAATTGAATTTTATGACAAGCATTTCAGCACCAATTTTTAGCCATGACTAATTTTCTTATAAATACAATTGATAATATCATTAATACAATCCATTATATTGCATCCACAATCAAGATATTTATTACAAAAATATCAAGAATTTTTCAACATATTCATCGTCCATGTCGACAAAGCTAGTCAATATCCACAACATCTACAATTATTATTATTTTTTGGTAGAAATCTACAATTATTATTTGAAACATAATATCATCCATAAAGGAAAAAACAACGTCCCATCCAAAATGTCCTGATCATTGATAATAAAAGGCCGGAAGATAATGCTTCTGAGTCATGACCAGAAGAAAATCTATAATCGCCAAAGCTATAGTGAGCCGTAAGTACCATCATCAATCTGCATATAGAATAATCAAAAATAAGTTGAAGAATCATAATGGAAGAGGTTGAAAAAGAATTTAACAGCATGACCACCAGAAGAACAATGTTAAAAACAAGAATTTATTATTAAACAATAGTTTAAAAACAGTTTCTTATAGGGTAGGAAACATTCGAGTAAAATGTAATAGACTATGTCCATTAGAGTCACCCAATCATCAAAACAGATTCATGGCACCATGAACCAGTTAATGCAGTGAAACAAACACTAGAATGTTGTCATTGCCAAAAATATACCAGGTTGGCCAAAAATATTTCCGACAACCAAGATCTAGTCCTACCTACCTAAAACCTTAATCATGTAATACTTTTTGCCTTGTCCAAAATCATGTAACTTGTACCCTAAGAATGATTATTACCTTAAAACAAATGAAAGAACATTTTCAATAACAATTCTTCTTTATTTTATAAATATATTGATTTTGTTTAAAACTTTTGCATGATTTTATTTAATTTTCAAATATTATTTTAAGCTGTCAAAGGATAGCTAAATATTTGACTCAAATTATAAATATGATCAGACCTAAGCATAACTGAAACATGAAAATTTTGTGTTGGATCTAGGTCATGCTTTGCTCAGTCAGACCTGACATAAATGATCAATTGAATTTAAAATATTTCTCTCGGCATAACATATGCATGGTCCAAGTCTAAAATGAAAGACTCAATTATGAAAGCATGGAGGTTTAGTCTAATTAAACATGCCCTTGACCAACCCAACTTGTTTGCAAGTTCAAGATAATTGTTGAGGAAAATATCTCGAGATTCGGTCCATAATCAGCTTAAAACAAGATCCAAGACAACGAACGAAATCCAACGAGTCTAAGAACAATCCAAACGAAATCCAGAACAAGGAGATATGCGTGAAGAAAGAAATCGAGAGTAGTTGGAGGGGCCCATGGCCAGTGTGGGCCGGCAGCAGGCTCGTGGCCCAGTTGAGTGGAGCCCATGCCTAGCGCACGTGGGCGAGTGTGCAGCCACGCATGTGAGAGGCCGCTCCATGCGATCCACACCTCATCGTGGATCGACGGGCATTTCCCGCCCCATTTCAAATGGTCCACATGGATCGACGGACGGTTTCTCATCCGTTTCTCACAGCTCACAGTATTACAGTGGATTGAGGATGGTTTATAGGTGAATTACGGGGTCTACAGGTTGTTTTTGCATGATCGTACATCCAGAGTAGCTTGTGATCTTAATATGATGGCTGGAGAGGCTGTTTGATACGATCAAAGAGGTGTTAGACTCATTTTCGGATATAGAGTCCTAACAGGACTCCAGTGAGGGCCTTTTGATGCATTGTGGATGAGGATTTTTGGGGTATAAATAAGTGCTGACCTTGAGGTTATTTTGTTGCAGTCGGTAGTGAGAGATCCGTGAGATAGAGAGGTCTTTCTTGGTTCTAGTGAGAGCTTTATAAGGATAGCTTCTAGTTGAAAGAGATTGTGTATAAAGATTTAGAGTGTGAGGATCTTCTCTTATACTTATTTTTTTCTCATAGTGAAGCTTTGCATGCTCCATAGAGGTAAGCCTTGAGCTGATCCATGTACTTGATTGCTTTCTTTTATCTTATATTTTTTTTTCTTCTTTCTTTCTCTTACAGTATCTACATATAATTGAGTGCAATGCGAGTGGTATCGAAAAGGTCCTATAGTGGTAGTATCCTGACCAGACTCCCCAACAACTAGTATCAGAGCTCAGACGGTACCAGTATACGAGGTTGCCCAGATCATGATGGTGTTGATCGAGATTGAAAAAGATAGAGAAGACAAGTTCAATCAAGATGGAGATTAATCGATTTGATGGAAAGAGCAATTTCTTCCTCTAACAATCAAGGATGAAGGACGTGCTCATCTAGCAGGGGTTGATTGACACTCTCTTATGCGAGGAGATGCCGACTACCATGGAGGTGATGGTTTGAAAGCGACTTCAAATGCAGGCGGTGAGCACGATCCGCTTGTATTTGATAGATGATATGGTGATCCACGTGCTTGGTGAAATTTTTTCGACGGTGCTGTGATCGAAGCTTGAGGAGTTGTATATAGCGAAGTCTTTTACCAACCCTCTCTTCCTCTAGGATAGTTCTATTAGCTACGGATGATGAGGGACAGAGCATATAGGAGCATCTAAACAACTTTCAGAAGATCCTTACCGACCTCCTCAGTGTTTGTGAGAAAGTTGAGGAGAAGACCAAGGTATTGATCTTGCTATCATCACTTCCTTCCTCTTTTGAGTCCTTGGTGACTGTTCTTCTAGTAGGAAAGAGCACCATCAAGATGGAAGACATAATTTCTGTACTTCTCTAGAACGAGATTCTTAGACGGGAGAATCAAGCTTCGAGTTCAAATGGTGACTTAGCTCTGACGGTGACTGAAAGACATGGTGGCAGAAGATAAAGTGATAGAAGATCATGAGGTGGGCAGTCCAAGTCCAGGACGAGGGACTACAGCAAGATCAGATGCTACCGATGTAATGAGTTAGAGCATCAAGTCAGAAATTGCCCTCAACTTAAGGGTCGGACGATGGCTATTATGGTGATGGCTAGTAGTGACATTGAGATCGGTAATGCGCTTATGGTCTCAAACGAGGTATCTACTCCTTTCCAGTAGTACATCTTAAATTCTACTTATTTCCATCATGTTTGTTGTAAAGAAGAACTGTTTGAGTTCTTGAAGAATAGTGAGGGCACTGTTTACTTGCCGGATGGATCGAGCTGTGTGATTAAAGACATCGAGACGGTCAGTATGGAGATACATGATGGAGCAGTGAGAAAGTTGGGTGAGGTCCGATATATACCTAGCTTCAAAAGAAATCTAATTTTTCTGAGCAGACTTGACTCAAGCAGCTATAGGTGGAGAGCTGATGGAGGAATCTTGAAGGTCATGTACGGTAATAGGATCGTGATGAAGGGGAAGCAATATGGAGGACGCTACCTTTTGGCAGAAAGCCTAATGCGAGATGGAGCTCTAAGAGCAGATGGATCGAATATGAGACAGAAGACTCGAGAGGATGACAGATGACATCACAAGGTGAAATTTTTATTACCGCAAGTGGCTACCTCGAGCAGGTCTCAAATCAGAGTAGACATGGCCCATGATGGAGATGGGATCGAGTGGCTTGGCTCGACTCCTATATTTGCCCATCCATGAGCAATAGATGTTTGTCCCAGGATATGGGGGTGAGAGATGAGCTCTTAGAGTTATTATGAAGGTCTAATATTGAGTCAAGATGGAGATTATTGAAAAAAATCTTGAGATTCGATCCATAATATGCTTAGAATGAAATCTAGGATGACGAACGAAATCCAACGAGCCCAAAAATGATCCAAAAGGAGTCCAAATGGAGGAGATACATGCGAAGAAGCAGACTGAAAGTAGTTGGAGTGGCCCACAGCTGGCACAAGCTAGTAGGAGGCCCGTGGCCCAATTGAGCGAAGCCCAAGCCCAGTTCGAGCAGGCGAGCGTGCAGGCAAACATGTGGGAGGCCACTCCACACAGTCCATGCCTCATCGTGGACCGACGGGCATTTCCCGCCCCATTTCACATGGTCCACATGGACCGACAGGTGGTTTCTCCTTCGTTTCTCGTGGCTCATAGTATTATGATAGATCGAGGATGGTTTACAGTTGAATTATCAGGTCTACGACTTGTTTTTGCACGATCGTGCAGCCAGAGTGGCTTGTGGTCTTGATCTAGCGGCTGGAGAGGCTGTTTGATGCGATCAAAGAGGAATTATATTCACTTTCGGATATAGAGTCATAACAGAACTTTGGTGAGGGCCTTTTGATACATTGTGGATGAAGATTTTTGGGCTATAAATAAGTGCTGACCCTAAGATTATTTTGTTGCAGTCGGCAGTGAGAGATCCGTAAGGCAGATAGGTCTTTCTTAGTTCGAGCGAGAGCTTTGTAAGAGTAGCTTCTAGTTAAGAGAGATTGTATATAAGAGTTGAGAGTGTGAAGATCTTCTCTTGTACTCGTTCTTTTCTCATAGTGAAGCTTTGCATACCCCGTGGAGGTGAGTCTTGAGTTGATCCATGTACTTGATTATTTTCTCTTATCTTATATTTTTTTTCTCTTCTTTCTTTCTCTTACAATATCTATACATGATCGAGTGCAATGCGAGTGGTATCGAAAAGATCCTATGGTGATGGTGTCCTGGCCAGACCCCCAACAATAAATAAATAATTGGTTGGAAAAATATTGTTACAAAAATATTTTGCAACCATTATTTTGTCACCAAATAGTACTTATAATTAACTACATGTAACGATCCAAAATTTTGTAACATATTTGTGGTGACAAAATTTTATTTTTGATTCCATCTTTAATCCATAGCAACATTTACAATTAACTTATTTCTATATTTTCTAAGTGATAAATGAATAAATGTTTACTGATATTTCATCATAAATTATATGAATTGTTAGTGATGACAATTTGTCATGATATAATAGAAATTATCACAAACATTTTCTCAAAACTATACAAAAGACCATACTTGTGGTGATAATTTTTTTCTATAGCAAAGTTGCAATCATTGATGACACTATTGTTTTTATCACAAATAATAGTTGTACATAATTTCTATTTTTAAAAAATGAAGCAAGTGTAAGTGATAAAAAATTTAAGTCACCAAAAGAATAATCTTTAGTGACCCAAAATATTTTATCATGTAATTCTTAAATTTTTAGTGATAATTATACAGTAAAAGCTACCAGAAAAATTTCCTCCATATGGTGGGAATTAGCTCTAGAAAATCTATAATGAGAAATTTAGGTCACTAAAAGCATAAAAGTTTAGTGACCCACAATATCTTATCATGAAATTTATGAATCCTTAGTGATGAAATAAATTTTGTCACCATATTATAAAAGTTGTCACAGAAAAAAAATTTCTTTTGCAGTGGGAATTAGTGCCAAACATTTGGTGATACTACTATTTTACCAAAAAAAAATAGCCATAGATAATTTCTAGTTTTCATAAATAGAACAAAAATAGGTGATGTTATGGGGTCATGCCACCTCAGTCATGGATCTCGAGACTCATCCTCAGAAATCAAGGGTCAATGAAGACACCGAGATGATAACAGAAGAAAGCCAAGATAAAATGATCACACCAGCCCAAATTTCCGTCGACCTCCAGGTCGACACCTCATTATCAATAGAAATGAAGTCCGCAACCAATGCCGACCTTTGGGTCGGGATTTCGCTGACCACCAAGGATAAGTTCCCACAATCTGTATTAATACAGATCTGATTGGGACGGCACCTCATCTACAAGACGATCTCAGTCTGCCAACTGATCATGCTATGTGGATAATCTGTTGGAATCTCCTAATAAACTTTCGAAATGTAACCACATGGATACAACAAACACCCATGACTAACAACCTACGGGCTCAGACATGATAACCTACAGGTCTAGGCCTAACAAACTTAGGTACCTCTCTATACAAAAAGATAATAAGGAGACCCTCGGGGCAAGCTCTGATAAGCCAATCCATGCTATTCTCAGCTCCCATACTCTCTCTCTATGCTCAAGCTCTAGTTGACTTAAGTATTGGAGGATCCCCTGCCAGAGGCCCCCACTTTTGGTTGAGTGGACTTCTCTTGTAGGTCCATTTTGATATCCTGGCATTCGGACCTCTTTCTATCCTCGACCACATCAGCACCCCCAGAACCTTGATGCAACAGGTGATAAGAAATTTAAGTCATCAAAAGTAAAAAAAAAAATAGTGATCCAAGATATTTTGTCAAGAAATTTATAAATTGTTAATCATGATAAATTTTGCCACAATTAGTAAAAGTCAACATAAAAAATTTTTGTCCATATGGTGGGAATTGGTACAAGATGTTTGGTAATACAATTTTTTGGCAAAAATAATTTCATTATGAAAAAATCACTAGCTGTAATAGCATTATGATAGCAAATTTTCATCATCAAAGTTATATTTTCTTAATAATTTTTTTTTATGATCAAAATATGTCATTATTTATTTTTGTTGTAGTAGCAAGGTGGGAATGACACTCAACTAGAGTCAATAATGGGGAGAGAATCGAGTTCGACTTGACTTAGATTGAGAAAATAAAGGCAAAGAAAGACAAGAGAGAGACAAAGAGAAAGATAAAAAAGAAAAAGGGAAAGTAGAGAGAGAGACAAGAGGAGATAGAAAAAAAGAGAGAACTAGAGAAAAAGAGAGATAGATATATAGAGAGAGAGTGAGAGCAAGGGAATGAGAAGGGCCTAGGGTTGTCTATAAGAGAGATGGAAAGGAATAAGAAGAGAGAGGAAGAGGAAGAGAGAGAGGAAGAAAGAGAGGGAAGGGGTGTCAGTGGTGATGAAACAGGGGATGGCTATGCCATTCCTAATTGAGTGCAAAAGGGAGAGAAGGGGCTTCAACCCTCAAAGGGGAAGGACATGAAGAGAAGAGAGGAAGGGGACTTTGGGTTCACTAGCGAGGTGACCGTATATGGTCTGCAATGTCCAATAGGAGGTGACAATGTTAGACATAGGGTAGGGAATAGGAGAAATAGGGAAGGAAGGGAAATGGGCTAGTTTTACCTTTGATCAGGTGGCAACGTCCGATAACCTTGATGGCAATCAGCATGGGGGAAGAGAGAGAGAAGGGGGGATGGCTCTAGCAGGGGAGATAGAATGCCTTGAGAAGATAAGGTCATAGGATGGCACCCCGCTACCCCATTCCTTCTCCCAGTTAGAGCAGTGCGATGCCTCCCTTCTCCCTTCCATTCACATAGTTAGGATTGAGACCCTATTTTCATTACTCTTTCTCCTGTGGCTGCTTGATCAAAGCTTGTTTTTGGACTGACCACCTAGCTCTACAATCTCTGTGCCAAACCATATTCAAAGTTATTATGAAATTATATATCCAATAATGTATGTAAGATGTCTATTACTATATTATGTCAACTATCAAACAACAAATGCATCTAGGCTGACAACTAGAAGCATATTTTCCAACCTTGTGTGCCATCCAAAGAGCCTTATTTTTGAAGAAGGGGCTCAAATGAGGTGATATATAGTGCATTCGATAATCAGCCAAGGCTTAATATATGTCCCATGCAGTAGATGCGAAAAACTATTTCTAGAGGTTCGAACCCTTGTAAGTATTGGAATGCTTTTTAGAATGCTAGGTCATAGTTGAAACCAGAAAACTTTTCTTTCTTATTTTCCTCCTAAAGATGTCCAACAATAACATTAGATCTCATTTCCTTAAAGGTGCATTTGGTTCATGACCGAAATTGAAATTGGAATCAAAATCAGTTCAAATTAGAATCAGAATTGGAATGATCATATCCCCTGATGCATGTGATTCATGACCAGAATCAGAATCAAAATGAGATTTAAATACAAGAAAAGCATAGGAATTGGGTTTTGGGGGATTGCGGTGTTCCCATTCCCTCTGAAAATCAAAATGGGAATGTAACTTCTCCAACTAAATGGCTAAAATGGAAGTCACTTATTTCAATTTTCATTCCAAAGTCTAACTCCTCACAATCAAATATGACCTAAATGAAAATGGTTGTAGACCTTATTGTTAGAGAGGAACTCATGAACCCAATAGATAAGCAAGAGATTTGAAAATATTCAAACTATGTTAGCTCATAACAACTTTTTGTTATGATCTAGATTTTAGCCTGTAACAATATTTTGTCATAATCTATTGCACAACAAATACTTTATTATAACCTATTGTAACAATATTATGTTACAAATATCCAATCATGGAATAACCCAATGTGGGCTGTTATTTATCAACGAAAACTTCTTTTGTAATTTGGTATCAGAGTCACAAGAGCGTGATAGCTAGATAATCCTTTTCTACCCCAGCTTGCTATGATGCATCTACCATAACTTCATCTGCAGCAAGTTTTCAAGTGTCGCTGTCCATTTCATCATTAGTCCAAAGTATTACGGCCCCCACTATGATGATTTCTAATATATCAAGCCTTATCCCAATCAAATTAAATGCAAATAATTATCTATTGTGGAAGTCTCTTTTTGTTCCCATACTTTGTGCAATAGTTGTCAGTTAATGGGGTCTGCAACAACGGCTTGGCCAGCACCAATATCATCGATCGCATTACCAGCTCCAACAATAATGGACCCATTTGTCAAATTTGTAGAAAACTTGATCATTCTGCAATTGACTGCTTTCACCACATGGACCATCCCTACCAAGGGCTGGTTCCACCTCAATGTCTAGCAGCAATGGTGGCTCCTCTGACTCCAGAAGCAACTACTTGATTTACTGACACTGGAGATACAAACCATATTATTGCAGATCTAGCCAATCTATCCATTAGTTTGCCTTATTAGGGTACCTATAATGTCCAAGTTAGAAATGGACAAGGTTTGAAAATTTCTAGAACTGTATCTACCTCACTCTCCACCTCCTCACGTACCTTTGTATTTTCATATGTTTTATATTATCCTGATGCTTCTGCTAATTTACTTTTTATATAAAAACTATGTCATGATAATTATTGTTGCTTTTGTTTTGATGATTGTGGCTTTGTGATAAAAGATAAGCATTTGAGGCAGGCATTCTACCAAGGTAAGTTTGAAGATGGTCTCTATTTCTACGGACCCACAGGCACATCTCCCTCATTCCTAATCAATCTTCGGATTCAGTCAAAGGTATGACACAAGCATCTTGGTCATTCATCTATAAATATTCAGCATTTGATTTTATCTCAAGCATCTCTTCCACTAAAAGAGTCTTCCTTTATTTGCACCTCTTGTCAATTAGGAAAAAGTAAAAAATTTTCATTTTCTTTGTCCTCATATGTTTTCTCTAAACCTTTTGTATTAGTTTATAATAATGTTTGGGGACCAACTCCCATTGTGTCTAATATTTTCTTTAAATTCTATGTTATTTTTGTGGATAATTTTTCATGATATACATAGTTGTTCCCTTTGAAGTCCATGTCTGATGTTGTTTCTGTGTTTGCATCCTTTAAAGCCCAAATGGAAACACTACTTGAATCCAATCTTAAAATCCTATGTACTGATGGAGGGGATGAATATGTGGGTACCTCATTCTTTCCTTTCCTCCACTCACGTGGCATCATCCAACAAACTACATGTCTGTACACCCAAGAACAAAGTAGAATTTCAAAATGTAAACATCGACATATTGTTGAAACTAGACAAACTTTAATGGCTAATTCCTCAATTCCTCTTAAATACTGGTCTAATACTTTCTTCACTGCTACCTATCTCATTAATATTAGATGAATGTCCTAGAAATCAATCAACCATACACATAAATTTATTCTAGGACATCATTTTGTATTTGATCTTTTGTTATTAATGAAATTGAGTTTTTTAATTTTATTCATGTTGTGTATGTATCCATAAATCATCCAAAAAATTAATAAGATGATAACATATATTTTTAAGAGTTAAATATTTGAGGTATGTATCATTAGTGATTGATTCTTAAATGTTTCTAATCAATGGATCATCATCGAGGCGATGATTGATCTGATGAAATTGGTGCACAAGTCAATTTTCTTTTAAGCATAGATGAGTCTCGAGTTTATAGTATGGAGATATTGAAGCGAGAGTGCAGATGGTTATTAGTGAGTAAGGATATCGAATATGATCGATACGAAAAGTTACTTGGATGTCTATTTACTTATCAGTGACTTACTCGATATTGTAGTAGTGTGACTAGTTCTTTGGCCAGTGATGCCTCAACTATTTTCACAATAAGATTACTGTAGTTTGACTGTATATATATATCTGATCTCTAGCCATGTAGATCCTTGCAGTATATGTTGGCTATAGTAGGTTTATAATAGAAATAGGATGTACGTCTGTATGGAATCTATCACTCTTGATAGATAAGAAATTTGATCCTATATGATTTATGAGATTAAGTTTAGAAAACCTTAGCTAGGGCAGCATAAATAGTGAAAAAGGGCTTTTACCGTTTTCACATTAGGAGCACGAGTCGAATAATTAAATATATAACAGATGATAGGGTTTGATGAGTAATTTCATAATCTCTATCTAGTCGGAACTCACGATAGAAGGACTATATCATGCATTAATTACACCTATAGGTTCATTCAATTTCGTTCTGTTGGATTACCACTACATACTGCTAGGCATCACTGATGGATTGTGGGATCCATAAAAATTATCTTGAAGATCGATAATTTTTATTAAGATGAGTTGGAATTATTCTGACCCATTGAAAATAATTTCAATGATATTATAATAAAGATCATAATATATCTTACTACCAAATAGAATAGAATCTATGGGTCACACACGTAAAAAGTTGTGATTGATCAGATGGTTGGATTATCAGTTTTGAATCACCATGGGATTTGATTAGTTAAAAGATCGATATGTCAAAAGTTTGACACATCAAAGAGTTGACGCCATCAAATCTCAAAGTACTTATACTCCTAACAACCTTTGATCAATCAAAAGTTGATCTATCAAAAATTTGATATGCGTCAAAGTGTTTGATGCTTAAAAGGACTTCTCACGTCCTATATGAGATCTAACATGCAAGAGAGTCCACACCCCAAGTTTTTCATGTAAAAAAGACTTCACACTCTGTTTATCTCCTGACATCTCACGTGCCCAAGAGTTGGACGCGCTAAAAGTGTTGATGCCTAAGAGTCCTTCATGCCTAAGGTTTGATTGGTCAAAGAGTTTGATGCATCAAAGATGATGCCCTAGGATTCTCATGTGAAAGGGCTCACATTATAAAAGGAGTTTTCTCACACTAAAGAGGGCATAGCGTGCAATCTCACGGTGAGGAGAAAAGCTGAAATCCTTGAAAAAAATTTTCAGTAATAAAAAATAAGAGGAAAAAATCCACCATCATATAAGAGGAATCTCTGTGAGGAAACTAGCACTCTGGTGAGATCAGAGACCATTGATTAGATTAGAATCTTATATGGATATCTGTAGAGGCCGGCATTTGCGCAGCTTCAAAAAAACCACGAAGATATCTATGATCATCAGATTGCAATAAAGATCTATCTACGCAAAGATTATGATTTTGATCTCACTTTCTTTTATTAATCTTAATCTTAAAATTATGAGGGATCCAGATTTTTCATATTATTTCGAGATGAGATCTCGTGTGCTTAATCGAAAAGTTATTATTATTATTTTTTCACCACGTATCTTAACTTTTTCTAACAATTAATTGGATGCCAATACTTTGTAACAAAATTTCACCATATGAAGCTTTGTTGAATACCAAACTAGACTATGGTCATCTTCATGCCTTTTGATGCGCTTATTATCCATAACTTCACTCATATTGCACTCATAAACTAGATTTTAAGATAATATAATGTATTTTTCTAGACTATTACACAACTCAAAAAGGATATAGATGTTTAGAATTTTAGACCCTATATAAGTCCGATCATCTCTATCTCTCCTGCCATGTAGTATTTGACGAATCATATTACCCATTTCATCCAATTCCCCTTTCTTTAGGGTCTATCTTGATGTTTTTCTTGATGACTGGCTTGCATTTTGCCACCTATCACCCTAGTTTCTACTTCAGCTCCTTCTGTAGGGATGTCTTTGCATACCTCTCAAGTGGAGTTGTCCCGTGTTGCCAACCACAGTGGGCCTCTATCCGTAGCCCATTTTCTATCTTTATATCTAGCCACAATATTAGTGCCTTTGTCCCACCTTCACTTATCCCAACAGCTGTGACAAGTCTAACATCTCAGTCTCAGCAACCAATGAATGCTGGACCAAACTCAGAAAATCACCCCAATAGTTCTACCACTGCCTCTAACACATCCCAACTATATCAATCAGTTCTAGCTACTCCTGCTCTCAATCATCTAATGACAATAAGATCACAATCTAGTGTTGTTAAACGAAACATGTGATATCTCCGCTTAAGGTTCTACTTGCCATGCATCCTAATATTGAACCCTCCTCATATACGTACATAGACTTCAAAATCAACTGAATGATGATCTACTATAGATATTGAATTCACTACCTTGTAACAAACTTGGATATATGGACCCTTGTTCCATACCAAGCAGGTATAAACATTATGGGATCCAAATGAGTCTATTGAATCAAGTGCAATCCCATTGGTTCCATCAACAAATATAAAGCTCTTTTGGTTGCCAAAGGTTTTCATCAACAGCTCATGATTGATTTTTTAAAAACTTTCAGTCCTATTGTTAAGCACACTATAGTTCATGTTCTCCTAGGTTTGGCCATCAACCTCAAATGGTCCATTCAGTAACTAGATGTTGAAAGCACGCTTCCTCCAAGGTGATCTCAAGGAGGATGTCTATATGGCCCAACCTCAAGGTTATGTGGATCTTGACAAATCCAACCATGTTTGCAAGTTGTAAAAGTCTATCTATGGTCTCTGGCAAGCATCTTGTGCTTGGTATGAAGAATTTTTCTCTAAACTAGTGGAGTTGGTTTTCTCTACTGCAGTATCAGATCCACTTTGTCATGATGGTTCAAAATCTACTTATCTCCTAGTTTATGTGAATGACATCTTACTTATTGGAGTGATTTCAAGTTCATTTGGCTCTTTATTTCTCAACTGGGCGAATACTTCAAAATGAAGGACCTTGGACCGCTTTCCTGCTACTTTTGGGGCCTTGAAGCACATCGCACTGCTACTAGTTTATATTTAACTCAAACAAAATAAATGCACGACCTCCTTCAGCGTATCGGCTTCTTGGATTCTAAACCCATCAGCTCACCCACCACTCCACAAACATCTAACTTCACTTCTATCCTAGTTGTGGTTGATCCTTCCAATCATTCATCTATTGTTGGTGCCTCATAGTATTTAATATTAACTCGACTAAAAATTAATTTCGTTATCAACCAAACATCTCGGTACCTCCAGCACCCATCTAAAGCAAACTTATGTCATTTGTCAAGTGCATCTTATGATTTCTCAAGGGCACGATTGATTATGGGCTTCACTTCAAATTAAGGATGAAAGTGGTATGGATAATATCCATTCGGATCTATTTTCATATCTGAATCACTCTAGATACGGATAGAAATTTGATGATCCGACTAATATCCATATCTGTATCCATATCCGTCAAAGAAAAATAGATATAGATAGACAACTATCCAACCGTATCTGAATATCTGAATATCTGAATCTATCTATAACTCTATATAATTTTATATAGTACTTATTAATTTTTAAAAAAAATATACAACTATATAAACATGATATTGACTTGATTTATCATGTATTTAATAAGATCTTTAATTATGTAGTCATAAAGTTTAATTATCCAACTTATATCCACAATTATATTCATACTTTTAGTACCCAAATTGTATCCGTATCTACTTTAAACAAATATGGATATAAATTTTTATATTTGAATGATATCTGTATTCATATTTATATTCATCAAATAAAATAAATATGGATATGGATGTATTGGTATCTAATCCTTATCTGATCCGATTTTAGCCTTACATCAAATTCAATTTGTATACAAGGCTTTTGTGATGCAGATTGGATAGAAAATTTGGTAGATCCATGCTCAACTAGTGCTTATTGCATCTTCATAGGCCCCAATCCTATGTCATGGTTCACTAAAAAGCAACTTATGGTTGCTTGGTCCTCTATTGAGGAAGAATATTGTAGTCTAGCACATGCTACTGTAGAAATTTCTTGACTATGCTTACTATTTGAAGAGCTTTATATTCCCCTTAAAGATACTCTTCTTCTTTGTGACAATGCCTCTGCTATTGCCATTACCTTCAATCCTATGTTCCATGCTCGAACGAGGCACATCGAAATTGACTACAATGTTGTGCATGAAAAGGTAGCCCATAAACATGTTAATGTCAAGTTTGTGTTTTCTCTGGGCCAAGTAGCTGATATTTTCAATAAGGGGCTTCACCCACATTGGGCTTATTATCTTCGGTCCAAGCTTAGTGTAATTCTACGGTTGCTTAGCTTGAGGGAGCGTGTGTCAGAGAGAAACTCATGACGCTAGCAAATAAGCAATTAGAGATTTGAAAATATTCAAACTATGCTAGCTCATAACAACTTTTTGTTATAATCCAGATTTTAAGTTGTACCAATATTCTATTATAACCTATTGTGTAACAAATACTTTGTTATAACCTATTGTAACAATATTATGTTGCACGTATCCACTCAAGGAAGAACCCAAAGTAGGCTGCCATTTATCATCAAAAACTTTCTTTGTGATTCTTATCCCATCATCTATCACTGCCTTCTGACACTAGAATTGGCATTGCAGTCTAAGATTATGTGCATCCTCCTTTTAATATTCCCCATTTTGCTTGTTCTGTCATGCAACTGCAGGTTTGCTGCTAGGAGGTTAGCCATTAAGGTCTATTTACTGGGTTTTTGACCCGGGCTAGTCATTGATTTTTGACACATCCGGATGAACAATGGTTCTAAACATAGAAAAATGAATTATTAAAGAACTCTTTTTCCTTAGGATCCTGCTTGGATTAACACAAACGGTTTGTCCATCTCTGTGTAACATGTACATCATTCCTACTCAAATTATCAAATATGCAAGCTAAAACAATCAGGATCTTTATCGGCTCCATAAAGCAAATTAATAGATATGGCTATCATCATGGTTGACGAATTGGCATTATAATTAGAAACAGGTCCATCGTCAAAAATAATTGCAGAAATAAAGTGTTTCATTTCATCAGCGAGAGAGAGTGAGGAATCGAGACTTACCAAATGGTAGCGATGGCATCTGGATGTTCTTACGGTGGAGTCTGTATTGGTGTGTTTGGATCAATAGAGCCGCTCTCACAATCGGGACAAAAACCTGCTTGAAAAGTTAGAAGGATTAAATTATATATTTTCTTTTATGATAAAAGAGGAAAAGAGGAAGACTTCACGCATGTAATATCATCAAAGAACAATAGAATCATCTGAGCATTATTCTTCAAGTATTTCAGCCCTAAGCATCATTTTGAGAAAAAGGAGTGGAACTTATGATGTAGATTTTATAAAAATAGATTCTAAACTTTGCAGTAAGAAAACTTGTTTATTTTCTCTTCTGTTTGCTTGTATTTTGCCTCATATCAGCCTTCTATTAGGGGAGAAAAAAAAGAATGCAAAACTTGATTCTAAAGCATGTAAACTCAACAATAATACCAATAGAGCCTGCTCTACAATTGCGAAAAAAACCTGCTCAAAATGTTTAAGGCTTGAAATCTTTTTTTTTTTTTTTTCCTGAGAGAAAAAGCTAAATCCCTGTGCTTGTTTTAACTTAAAGCAGCAATATATGCCAAAAATAATCTTCCCTAAATGCAAGAGAGACCTACTGTCTGTATGGAGCGAATGGGTCGATGATGCAGACATCCCTTTCGGAGATTCCGTTGGTGACTCGGTCACTCCAGACCCAGCTGCATACAACAAATTTGTAGGAGCAAGAATTTAAAAAATTGTTTATAAAGACATGAAATGCAGCATAACAATTTAAAAACATGTGAAAAATAGAATAAATTTTGGTTTCTTTAGGATAGGGAATCATGCATTGCAAGTAATTGTCAGCTAGAAATTTGATATAACTTGGGCCTATGTTACATAGTGCTTAATGCCACATATTGAGCAGAAGAGCATTTGATCCACATGAACGTGTGGATAGGATTATCTTTAGCGATATTTGAAACTAAATTGTGTCATAAATACTTTTTGGCATGACTGCATTTATGCTGACTCTAATGCGATCTAATATGGTATTTTGTTGGAAAATCAGATGTGACTTAGTTATTCCATCACTATTTATAAATTTTAGTTTTTCATTGGCCTAATTAGACCGGTACGACTGTGAATATTCTTATATATAGTACAGCATTACAAAGGCCATGCTTGCAAAGAATGAAACATTCAACCATATTGGATTTTAATGTACATAATTGACCATTCAGATGGAATGAATATGTCCAATTTCATGTACATATAGAATATCATATTTGATATTCTACAATTTCTAACCTCTTTGGATCTCAATTTCTAAAGGATAAAATCGTCCTCTAATCCAGAATGAATGGTCAAGATCCACCCACGGCAACACCCTGTAGCCGGTCCGGTTAATTTTGCAGAACGCCAAGGCTATTTTACAGTGGCACCAACGGCCTTTCTCCTCTCTTTGCATGCGCGATTCATGATCTACCTACTCCATCCAGCCACCCCCTCGGGGCCACCTCTTTCCTCTCCACCGGACTACTCCACCACCGTTGCCACCACCACCACCTCCTCCTCCTCCTCCTCCACCGGACTCACCCCACCACTACCACCACTTCCTCCCCTTCCTTTCTGTCGTCGCCATCACTGACCACTGACCTCCCCTCTACCCGTCTCCTCCTCCACCTCCTCCCTCTCCACCGGAGTCACTCCGCCACCGTCATCACCTCCTCCACCAGACTCATCCCAGCACCGCCACCACTTCCCCTCCACCTCCCCTCCTTGGCCCGTCTTCTCCCACCACCTCTTCCTATAACACCCTCATCCGCTCCCTCTTCCCTTTCCGCCACCCTCCACCCTCTGCCTCTACCTTCGAATGCTCTTTGGCACTGGTTGGGAGGTGAGCAATGGGGAGACGGGTGAAGACGGTGAGAAAGAGAAGACGTGGAGGTGGGTGCAGGCAAACTGGCGGAGGCTGGAGTCGGTGGGGAGGCAGCACAATTGGATTTTGAATGGGGGTGCCAGATAGATCAGGGGTAGGAAGAGTTGCGTTTACATCACACCTACACGTCTTCCTTCGTCGTATTATAAAATATAGTATTAAGGATATTATATAACATATCATATTATATATCATATGTTCCACAATAAAATATATCTGAGTTAACTAAAAAATTATTAGTATATAAAATATTATAATCAATAAATAATATATCTTAGAACCTGTATAATTGGATTGATATGTGATCATCAAGAATGCTGTATATAATGGTCGGCAATGTCAACTAAATTAAAAATATCTGATTTTGTGATAGTCAAATAAATTAAATTATTTATAATATATTTATATAAAATAAAATTATTAAAAAATTTATTTTATTTCTCACTCCACTTTAAATATATTTTTTTTTAAATTAAAGCTTTCTTAGATCTGTCCATTAGACCGATCCAACAAGTCATCATCAATCGTCCTGCCAAACCATCTAAATTCGTTGACTCCCAGATTACGGTCAGCTTCCCCATCCCATCCCAAAAGTCCTCAACAGCTAGCAAGCAGCCATTGGCTTGAAACTGAACTCGCCGGAAAGATTGAGCAGCAATTGGCTCGAAACTGAAGTCGCCGGAAAGATTGAGCAGCAAGGAAAGAAAGCCAGAGAGATAAAAAAAAAAAAAAAAAGGAAAGAAAGAAAAAGAAATGGGCGTCTAGGTTCCTTGCATCAGAAGTTCAAGATATAGGGCGGGCCCCACGATTCACACCATGAACACGAGTTCGATAACCAATGGAAGGATGCATAGGGCGTCGCTTGCATTTTAGCGTTTTGATTCCAAGAGGATCCGACGCCGTTTCTTCCTTCGTCATTGGATCTTTCTTCCTCTTTATATTATATTATTATTATGATATTATTATATATTTAATATTATTTTACAAATAAAATAAAAAAATTTTTTTGACCGGATCAAAAGCGGCAGGCAAAGGTTCTTCCCATCGATCCACTGATCGACTTCCTGAACTGAGGAGCCTCATTATTAAAGGTTTAGGATTGATAAAACAATTCTTACTCATATGGTCTTTTCTTCCGTCCGGGCCAACCGCAAACAAAGCTAAGAATGAAAGCTGAGCTCGCTCACACACACACACTCTTTCTCTCTCTCTCTCTCTCTAAAGATATGATTTTCCAACCGAACTAACAGGAGATAAAATAATAATATAAATAAATAATATAAATATACTAAATGAGAACCGATGAAAAAATGATTTATCCATATTCTAGATAGATATGATTTTTCTTCTATCATGAGTAACTTTTATTCATGAAAAAAAAAATTATCCATAATAAAATTGACCTATCTTCCTATAGTATTTATCCATTAAAGAATAAACCTTTAACATACCCAAAAAAAAAAAAAATGAACCTTTAAATCTAATATATATTTTTATCTCTTTTTCCACATTTTCTATTATTTTGAGTATTTTGCCGTACTCTCCTGTCACTTCCTCTTAACCTTGTGAACCAATTCACGTAGGAGAATTCGCTGTCTCAGTGATTTCGAAGAAACTGAAGGCTACAAAGGAAAATCTTGGATGACCAAGCACGCTTCTTGTTCAACAAAATCTAGGTAAAATATGGGGCTATATGGCTGCCAGAGAATGAAAGGAAAAAAGCAACATGAAAATTTATCATTAAAAAAAATTATAAGAAAGTAAAGAAATCATATATGACAATTTTCTTATAAACTTTGTGGGTTAAGCAATTATATGGCTCTAATAACATGGAATAATCTATGGATGCAAAACTAATACCGTGGCAGGGGCCAAGAGCGTGGGGCTGGAGATTGCAAGCATCGGCGGGGGAGGGAGCCTGGTTTTTGTTCACAGCGAGCGATGCTCCGCCGCGGAGGGTACGGCGGCCCAAAGCAGACGGCTTCGGTGCAGAGACCTCGAGATTGCCCCGGGAGTAGGAAAAATCAGGAGCAACTCCACGGTCTGGGGAATCGGAGGGCTGAGCAAGCGATGGCGCCACCTCAAACATAAGAGGTAACAAGATCAAGAACGCGATCGTATTCTTTGAAACCATCTTCTTTAGGTCCTGAGATAGGCTACTGCGTTCTACCCAAAAAGAAAACAAAAAGCCACTACGTCGAAGCGTTAAGGTTGCCAATTTTACCAAAAACAAAACACGGATTACGGTCAAAAACGGCGTCTGCGTTCAGGGAACGCAACAATTATCTATAGATTTTTAAATTAATCTAAAATTATTTTTAAGTTTTTGAATTTTTTAAATTTTATAAAAAAATTTAAACTGTTAAAAATTATTTTTAAATTTCTACCATCTACACAGATTGATTATACAGATCCATGTTCAGGTTACATAAATTTATATTCGAGTTACACAAATTTATATTCAGATTATTTGCATAATCTATGTAATCTGAAAATAAACTTATGTAATTTGAATATAGACGGCAGAGATCTAAAAATAACTCTTTAGCAGTTCAAAATTTTTTTATAAAATTTAAAAAATTTAAAAATTTAAAAATAATTCTGAATCAATTTAGGAATCTATAGATAATTTCTTCGTGGATTATTCTTCAAGTATTTCAGCCCTGGGTATTATTTTGGGTGAAACGCGTGGAATCTAGGGTGTAGATTTTATAGAAATAGATTCTAAATTTTGGTGGCCAGAAAAGTTATTTTATTTGCTCTTCCCTTTGCCTATATTTTGCTTGATATGAGATTTCTATTAGGAGAGAAAAGAAAAAATAATTTGATTCCGAAGCATATGAACTCAACAATAATACCAAAAATGGATGAAAGACCGCTGCGTGCTTATTAGTTTGGTAGTTTTCAACAAGTACTACTAACTGAAGGGACAAGAAAAGAACATAGAGTGAAGAGCCATGATTGAATTTAGAGGTTGAGACTTGTTGCCATTGTGTGAGAGAGATGGATGTGAAGCCGAGGCTCAAGGCTTGTCGGTCTCCAATGCGAGAGGTAAATGGGTTCTTTTTCTTTCTTTTTTTTTTTTTCTTTCAGGATGCAAAAATATCATATAAAATATTATATTATATAATATTTTTATTTTAAAAAATTAATTAATTTTGAACCATATTTAAACTACATTGATTTAATCTTTAAGGTTGCAAAATACATTGAGCAGCTCATGATGAGCAAGCTAAGTGCAAACTAAATTTGAAACCGAACACGACCTCGCACATGAGCAGTCCACTTGCTCAACAGGTTGTAGGATGTCACATCCATCTTTCACACGAATGAGGTAAATTTTTGACTGTGGTGCTCTTCTTATTATTTGATGTCAGTTAGAGTTACAATTTGAGCAAATCGAATAAATCATATCGATAACTGACTAGTCTTATTCGGTATGCACCAAATCAACCGATTTAGCATGGTTCAACTAGCCTTGAAGACCACAGAGTGATCAATTTCATTATTGTAGGATCCATTGTACAAAATATGAGAGATGGACAAAAATATATAATGGAATTAAAAGCTGGTTGGATGAAGTGGAGTGGTGCAACTGAAATATTATGTAATGAGCGCACATCTTGGAGATCTAAAAGAGAATAATAGTAAGATTTGCAATGTCGTATGATGGTACAGGGAAATTAAGTATACAAAAATAAATTATATGGCAGATATGAGAACGTTAAGATGGATTTATAGTAAAACTAGAAATGATAGATTAAGAAATAAATATATTTAAGAGATCATAAGAGTTATACAAACAGAGCAAGTGATGGAAAGTTGATTAAAATGATATGAATATATACAAAAAGATTTGAGCAGGCTCTTGTAATAAAAGATATTTTAGTGTCTCAATTTCAAGGAAAAAAAAAAGTAAACTAGTAAAAACTCTTCGTTTGAATTTAAAATTAAAAATAACTTTTCAATTGAGTTTCACTTAAAAGCAGCTTCCAAATTAACATAAATAACCAAATTGTCCCTACAGTTATAAACTAACACTAAAACAACACTGCGATATTAAAAAATAGTACTGTCTTATTATAATGTAATACCATCTTATTGTAAAATAATACTATCTTATTATGATGTAAGGGTATTACAAAACAGTACTGTCTTATTATAATACAGTATTGCTTTATTATAAAACAGTACTGTCTTATTATAATATAACACTATTATAAAACAGTATTGCCTTATTATAAAACAGTACTACCATATTATAAAACAATACTGCGATATTACAAAACAATACTATCTTATTATAAATCAGTACTACGTTATTGTAAAACAATACTGTCTTATTGTATAATCATATGATAGTATAAGGATATAAAGATCATTTCAGATAAAAATGGCGAGTTGCTTTTAATTTATGTTTGAAATAGAAAGCTACCTTTAATTTAAACTCAAATGAGAATTATTTTTAATTTGAAACATAAAATAAAAATTTTTATCTAATTTACTATATATATATATATATATATATATATTTGTCGGGTAGGTTGGCTTGGATTCAAGTCGGCCCAACCATATCCATAATTAACATTAGCCAGGCTCTTTCACAGTCTGACTTGGGTTTTGAGCTTACCGCCTAGACTCGAGCCTGGTCGCTTTGGACGTCGAGTCGAACGTCAAGGCTTTTTGGATCACAACAGCGACAAGAGGGGGAGCGGGTGATGTGGCGGCAACAAGAAGGCAGTGAGGCGAGGCAACAATAAGATTTGGGATTTTAAGATTAGGTTTGGGATCCAATTTGGTAAACTCTCAAAATATTTGAGGGATATAAATAGTTTAAATAATCGGATCCAGGTTGAACTTGGACTAGGTCAATGCAAACTCGAGTTCTGTCCATTTGAAGGATAGGCTCAAATTTTTGATCTGATCCAATCCACGGTGCAGAAAAATTAGATCCAGAGCCATTCAAATGATGGGCTACTTGCCCGAACAATAGAGCGTCAGAACCTGAAACAGCCAACATATGCCTGCGGATATAGAAAAGTAAATAATAAAATAAATAGAAATTAATCGAGGTCAAAAAATTTGTTTTAGAAATCACCTTGATGATAACCGAAAATGGAGGAAGCTACTACACAAGCATTCTTGGCTTTGCTTCTGCGTATTTCTGCTTCCACGTGGCAGTACATGGCATCAAGAGCGCACGATGCTTTTTTTTTTTTTCCCCTTTGCCTCTGTTGAAAATGGTTACCATAGATAACCAAAATATAAAGTGAATAAAGAATCTCAGCTATCATCCGCAAAGAATACCACCCAATCAGCCATATTAATGCCAAATCAGATAATATGAACATTGCATGATGAGTTTTTGAGTATCTGCCATCAGGAGTTGGTCGTCTACCAGAAAATTATCATCCTCAAATCCTCTTCCAACACCATCCTATCTGTATATAAGATGGTAACAATGTGTACCAGATCCTCTCGAACAACCCTTAACTCAATTTGAGGCACCACGAATCATAAATAATAAAGTCAGCACCATCATGATGACCTCTATCTTTTATTTGCTGTTGAAGTTGATCTTAAAAAATATAAAATAATATTTCGATAAAAATAAATCACCTGGGATGCTAAACCTATAATGTCGAACCCCAGATTTCTCCAACTGTCAAGGATTCCTCCAAACTTTTGGCCCCCATAAAATCAGAGACATCAACCATCCCATTACCTCCTTGAAGGGCTGTCTTGAACATTTTCAAAGATTCTTCTATTTTTATATGCCCAAATGTAGTATATATTGTAGCATAGGAAGTCACCATCCCTTGCTGCGTGGGACTCTCGACTTTCCCAACCATCATACTGGATAAATAGCTCCCGATTCCAAGATTAGTTGCTGAATGCCAACTACGGAATCAATCCATGAAGTAACTTTGCGTGAGATGGAAGTAATTAAGCGCGTTTTCTTAGAGGGAAAGGAACGAACCTTTAGCCAACTCAAATTCATCAACCTGATGACGGCGTTTTCTTGCAGGGCAAGGAACGAGCCGCCCCTCATATTTTCATTGGTCGATCGGAAAATTGTTTGTGGGACGGTTGCACCTACTCATCGTGTTTGACCAAGTCTTCTTGGAGCAAAGAAGTCTTCACAAATGTAAAGCAATTAAAGGGTGGAAGTCAGTCTTCGCGCATGGAATACTAGGGGTGTGCATTTGGTTCTTCGGCTCAAACTAAACTGAGATTCAAACATCTAAACTTATATTTTATGAACCAAAAATCAAATCGAAGTGGCCTAAAATCGAACAAAGCAAATCGAAATAATTTCAATTCAGTAATTCAATTTTGAGCTTCTCTATGCTGGACTTTTAGTTTTGGTTTGGACAAATCTCGGAGCATATGCACGGTGGATAGCACAAAATTGAGAATTGGTGAAATACAATAGATAACATGGTGTGTTATTAACCATGGGATTTGGCACTGTCCTACTGGATCTGATCTAAGTAATATTTAGATCAAATCTAAATATTAAGTAGAAGAGGATTAGATAATTTCAATTTTCGATTCATCAAAGTTATCCAATTAAATATCGAAGACCGAACCAATTAAAAAACTTCGATTCGATTGTAAATCAAAACCGAAATTTTTAGGAGAAAATCAAACCAAATACCAAGGAAATTAATGATTTGATTTTCAATTAATCGAACCATTTGCACACTCTTATGTAATACCATCGAAGAATAATTGAATTATCTAAGAGTGTGCATGGTTCGCATCCGAATGGTTTAGAAATATTTTTGGAACTTCAGCCTAAGTATTATTCTTGAAGTATCTCAGCCCCGGTATTATTTTGAGAAAAACGAGTGAAACCCACGGTGTAGATTTTATGAAAGTAGATTCTACATTTGGTAATGAGGAATTTGTTTTATTAGCTCTTCTGTTTGCTTATGTTTTGCTTCATATAAGACTTCTATTAAGCGAGAATAAAGAGATTAAAATTTTGCTACCAAAAAAAAAAAAGATTAAAATTTGATTCTAAAGCTTACTCAACAATAATACCAAAATGAACTAAAGCCCATTGCATTGTAACATTTTGGCAGTTTTCTACAAGAGCTACTAACTAAAGGGACCAAAAAAGAATGCAGAGAGAAGAGCCATGGAGGTTTTGGATCTCCATGATTGAATGAAATGGTCAAGACTTGTCGCCATTTGTGTGAGAGAGAGGGATGTGAAGCCAAGGCTCAAGGTCTGTCGGTCTCCCATGAGAGAGGTAGATGGGATCTTCTTTCTAAATAGGAAGAAGGAAGAGTTTCCAGAGACTCGGTTTTAGAAAAAATAAGGTTCTCAGTTCATAAACCTCGAAAATCACGTTCTATGAAATGCCAGAATCAACAAAAACAAAGTTAACATCTCCTCCAAACACAAGTTTTTGCAAGAATAAATTTTATTATTACTTAAACCAACCAAACAGTTTCGGTTTAGGGGAGACAAAAACCTCTCTCTTTCGATAATTTTTCTTGACAAAAAATTGGACCGGATACAGATCGGATACCAGCATATCTATATCCATATTTGTTTTATGTAATGAATATAAATACGGATACAGATATTATTTGGATATAAAAATTTATATCTATATTTATTTTAAATAGATATTAATATATTTCGGATAGTGAAAGTATAGATATAATGACGAATATAACTTACATAATTAAATTTTATAGCTATAGAATTAAAAATATTGTTAAATAAATAATAAATCAAATTAATAATATATTTACATAAATATATATATTTTTAAAAATTAATAAATACTATATAAAATTATCTAGAGTAATATATAAATTTGAATATTCGGATATGCATCGCATAGTTGTCTATGCATATAGATATTAATCGAATTCTTAAATTTATGTTCAGATTAATTCAGATATAAAAATAAATTCAAAAAGATAATATCCATATAATTTTTTTTATAAAAAAAATTATTACGGCATTTGAAAGATGCACATAAGGGTATAAACTGGCCGCAAGCAAGATGTGAGCGAGCCAAGATCTGCTTGAGCTCAAGTCAGGCTAGGAACTTCCTATCATTCTAGGTTGGCTCGTTGGGCCCGAAGCGAGGCAAGAGGAGAAATGAAAGAATAATGGGGTAGCAATGGAGGAGAGATTCATCACTGCAAAGGGAGAGCAAAGGAGTCACTTGTTATGATCCAGGTGGTGTGCCCAAGGTCCAGGGGACTAAGGCTAAGGTCCATCATTCATGAGGGCTTCATGGAGGCTCTAGGGCTAGTTGGGCCCTAGGTTGAAAGGCTGTGGGCCTTTCGAATTCTTGAGGCCTAGGTTATGTGGGCCTCAAGGGACCAACTCTTTATGGGCCAGGTCTGGGCCCAGGATAGGTGAGATTAGGTCAAGTCATGGGTGTACATGGGCTTGGGTTAACCTAATCTCCCATAGAGTTGGTCAAGGAAGTTTTGGCTTTGGGTCACTTGACCCGGTGTTTATATATACATGTACATGTATAGGTTTGATTAAGCCAAAAAAATACAAGACTCTTTCTCCCAAGTCTCTCTCTCTCTTCTCCCTCTCTCTCCAGCAATTCTCCACGCCCCAGGAGCAAGAAACCCTAGGGTTTCTTGCCGCCAGTCCATAAAAGGAAAGAGAAGAAGGGGAGGCGCTAGCCCCTTCTCCCTTGCAGCCGCCTACCATATCTGCTCTCCCCCTCTTGCAGGAGCCCAAACACCAGGTCCAGGATCTGAAATCTCTTGAGAAGAGGTTGGTACAAGTCCCTCTCAGATCTGGAGTTGATCTGAGGTCGTTTGAGGCGTGGGTGAGATCTCCATCAATAGATCTACAAGAAAGGCTGCAGCAGGACAGATCTGCGAGGTCTGTCTCCATCTATCTTCTTCCCCATCTAGAACATCCCGATTCGAGATCTACAAATTGGAGGACCTCGGTCCAGGTCTGATCTGGTTGGATACCAGATCTTGAATTTTTTAGAGATAGTTTCAGAGGCGTTCTTCATCTGGAACGAAAGGCTGACGAAGAAAACAGCAACCAGGCTGATTTCGTCAAGGGCCTTGGATCGTGTCCAGACGACTCCAGATCTATTCGTTGCTGGTTCTGCTGCACCCAAGGTCTGTGGGAGGAGCCGGGATCGTGCTCCAATAGTTGGTATCAGAGCCATGATGGTGAGGAAGCGGTTCCAAGCACAAGAAGTTGAAGATCCCAAGTGCTGAAAATTTTCAGCAAGGTACCATCAAGGTATATTCTACACTTCTTGATTTTATATTGCTTGTTTGGCTTGGATCCAGTCATGGACAGCAATATGAAGGTCGATTTTGAGAAGTTTGATGGCAAGGAGAATTTTTTCATGTGGAAAATCCGGATGGAGGATCTTCTGGTGTAAGCAGATCTGGATCAGGCTTTGGATGAGAAGCCTGAGGGAATGACAGATAGACAGTGGGCATCATTGGAGAAGAAAGCATGCTCGATGATCAGAGGATATTTGGCGGATGCGGCGTTGTATTCGGTGCTGGAAGAAAAGACCCCGAAGGGTCTTTGGTCAAAGTTGCACACCATGTATATGGGGAAGAATATGTGCAACAAGCTAATGCTGAAGAAGAGGTTGTAAAGTCTTCGGATGTAGGAGGGATCTGATGTGATTGGCCACATTCAGAGGTTCGACCAGTTGTGCACGGAGTTGATGAATATCGGGGTGAAGCTGGATGAGGAGGACAAGTCCCTGTTGCTTCTATGTTCGCTACCCGGATCATATGATTCTTTGGTGACTACACTGCTCTACGGCAAGGAGACTCTGGAGTTTGAGGACATGATCTCGGTGCTGAGGTCCAATGAGCAGAGGAAAAAGTTGACCAGAGATCGGGCTCCCCAAGAGGGTTTGGCAGTAGGGGAGAGGACAGGTAGAGGCAGAGGCAGAAGCAAGTCCAGGGGACGGTCTAAGTCCAGGAAGGAAAAGAAAGAGGTGAAATGCTTCAAGTGCAATGAGTTCGGGCACTTCAAGCGAGAATGTCCACTATGGAAGAGCAAGAAGGGAGAAAGAAGTGGCTCAGAATCAGTGAGTGCAGTTGCTGGGCAGCAGGTGGAGGATGATCTACTTGTAGTATCAGATGGTCACAGACATTACACAGAGGAGTGGACACTAGACTCTGCATGCTCACATCACTACACACCACACAGGTCTTGGTTTGCTACATACACCAAGACAGATGAGGGATCAGTAACTCTAGATGACAATCATCCTTGCAAGGTGACTGGGATAGGGACAGTCAAGGTGAGGATGTTTGATGGGATTGTGAGGACATTGACAAATGTAAAGCACATCCCGGAGCTGGAAAAGAATCTGGTGTCACTTGGCTACTTGGAGCGCAGTGGATACAGCTTCAGCAATAGGGCTAGAAGCGGAGTACTGAACATCTCCAATGGAGCTATGGTGGTGATGAGAGGCAGGAGGTTGGACAATAATCTCTATCGCATGGAAGGATCTGTGGTGACCGGAGAGTCTATGCAGCAGCTGCAGCACAGGACCAGGAGGGGACTTACAGGATGTGGCACTACCGCCTAGGCCACATGGGTGACATGGGGCTGAGGGAGTTGAGCAGGAGAGGACTCATCTCTGATCTGGAGGATGGTGCTACAGGAGAGATCTGTGAGCTCTACCAGATGGGAAAGCAGAGGAGAGTTCAGTTCACCATCAGTACAGTCCGCAGTGCAGTCCCTCTGGAGTTAGTACACGGATGTGTGGGGACCAGCCCCAGTTTTAGCTAGAAATGGGGCTAGATACTTCATGACCCTGATTGATGATTTCTCAAGGGAACTCTGGATTTACTTCATGAGAGAGAAGTTAGAGGTTTTCACCAAGTTCAAGATCTGAAAAGCTGAGATGGAGAAGGAGCAGGGGAGGAGTGTGAAGTGTCTGAGGTCAGACAATGACGGAGAGTACACCAGCAGAGAGTTTCAGGATTACTGTGAGGAGTGTGGGATCAGGAGACACTTCTCAGTTAAAGGGACTCCACAGCAGAATGGGGTGGCCGAGAGGATGAACAAAATACTTTTGGAAAAGGCACGATGCATGAGGCTGCAGGCAGGACTTCCAAAGGCATTCTGGGTTGATACAGTTGACGCAGCCGGTTACTTGGTCAATCGGTTACCTCACACCAGGTTGGATGGCAGGCTTCCAGAGGAGGTGTGGTCTGGGAGGACAGTTGGACTGGGCCATCTATGGGTATTTGGGTGCACAGCCTTTGTGCACATTGGAGCTGGTGAGCGGAGCAAGCTAGACGCCAGATCACGTAGGACGGTGTTTCTAGGCTATCCGCGAGGAGTCAAGGGATACAGGCTGTGGGATCCCTTGGAGAAGAAGATCATCATTAGTCGGGATGTGACTTTTGATGAGGAGTCAGTCCTACGGAGGTGAGCAGGCATGGAGGAGCAGCAGGAGCAGGAGGAGGTCCAGCAGGGCGCTGCTGGACAGCTTACCTCTTTGATTTTGCCTCTTGCAGGTACTACTGGAGGACATGACATTCAGGTGGAGCACCTACCTAAGGTGTCTCCATAGGTGGAGAGGACTCGGACAGATGATCGAGGCGGAGAGGTCCAGCAGGAGCGAGCTGGATCGAGGACTGATATCGGTGTTGCCCTACACAAGCCCAAGAGGACCATCAGGCAACCGGACCGATATGGCTTCGAGGAGACGCTGTCATATGCCCTGGTGACAGCGAATGGAGACCCATATACGTATCAGGAGGCTATTGAGAGCCAGGACAGAGAGCGGTGGATCCAGGCAATGTCCGAGGAGATGCAGTTTCTCCACCAGAACCAGACATGACGATTGGTGCAGTTGCCACAGGGGAAGAGGTCCATTGGCTGCAAATGGATCTACAGTCGCAAGGACAGAGTGGAGCTGGTTGAGACCTTGGGACACCAAGATGGAGATTGTTATGATCCAGGTGGTGTGCCCAAGGCCCAGGAGACCAAGGCTAAGGCCAAGGTCCATCATTCATGAGGGCTTCATGGAGGCTCTAGGGCTAGTTGGGCCCTAGGTTGAAAGGCTGTGGGCCTTTCGAGTTTTTGAGGCCTAGGTTATGTGGACCTCAAGGGACCAACTCTTTATGGGTCAGGTCTGGGCCCAGGATAGGTGAGATTAGGTTGAGTCATGGGTGTACATGGGCTTAGGTTAACCTAATCTCCCATAAATTTAGTCAAAGGAGATTTGGGTTTGGATCACTTGACCCGGTGTTTATATATACATGTACATGTATAGGTTTGATTAAGCCAAGAAAATACAAGACTCTTTCTCCCAAGTCTCTCTCTCTCTTCTCCCTCTCTCTCCAGCAATTCTCCACACCCCAGGAGCAAGAAACCCTAGGGTTTCTTGCCGCCGGTCCATAAAAGGAAAGAGAAGAAGGGGAGGCACTAGCCCCTTCCCCCTTGCAGCCGCCTACTAGATCTGCTCTCCCCCTCTTGCAGGCGCCCAAACACCAGGTCCAGGATCTGAAATCTCTTGAGAAGAGGTTGGTACAAGTCCCTCTCAGATCTGGAGTTGATCTGAGGTCGTTTGAGGCGTGGGTGAGATCTCCATCAATAGATCTACAAGAAAGGCTGCAGCAGGATAGATCTGCGAGGTCTGTCTCCATCTATCTTCTTCCCTATCTAAAATACCCCGATTCGAGATCTACGAATTGGAGGACCTCGGTCCATGTCTGATCTGGTTGGGTACCAGATCTTGGATTTTTTAGAGGTAGTTTCAGAGGCGTTCTTCATCTGGAACGAAAGGCTGACGAAGAAGACAGCAACCAGACTGATTTCGTCAAGGATCTTGGATCGTGTCTAGACGACTCCAGATCTATTTATTGCTGGTTCCGCTGCACCCAAAGTTCGTGGGAAGAGCCGGGATCGTGCTCCAACATCACTGACTCTGGATGGCCCCGGCAATCGGTAAAGGGAGAAGATTTCGGGGAGATTTTGGGCTGGTGGCTCTTGCCTTTTAGCTTCCCTGTTCTTTTTTCTTTTCTTCGTGCAGCTACGGTGTATCTAATTTTGTTCTAAAATAATTTAAACCACCGTAATGGGAAAGAGATGCATTACAAGAGTAGTTAGGATTTTAATTTGATGAAAATACTTAAAAAAGTTCTCCTGCCAAGTATGCAAGGAGATTGATGTAAACTGCAAGATAATTGATTATTAAATTTTCAAACCGGTATCAAAGAGTCCAGGAAATTTTCATGTTCTTCAAGTTTTTTTTTTTTAAAAAAAAAAAATTGGGATCAATAGTTAGCAAGCAAAGAGACATATACTGCCAAAGAGCGCTGCTCCGGACACCGCATGAGGCTGCTATGATCAGGGCTGCCGTGTATTACATGGATGGCCATGATTACAGGTATGGATCCCTCTTCATTTTCTCTTCGGTACAGAGACAATTTTAGACAACTATGGTCAAGGCCAGAACCAGAGAGGATCGGAACTTGTAACGGAACTCAAATGCTAAAATAATAATTTTTTTTTTAAAAAAAGGAAAGACAAACAGAGAGCAAAAAGGTTTGCTCCAGAAGTCACCTTGGTGGCATCTGAGAACAGCCGAAGCTGCACTCTGCCCGAGAGCCGTTCTTTGCTTTGCCTGCGGGAGCTTCTGCTTCCACGTGGCGGTGCAAGACATCGAGATCAGGAAGCCAAACCATATTCGCAGGAAAGAGGATGATGGCTCTGCTTGTGTTTGTTAAAATCTCTCAAAAAACCTGGCCTATGGCGCTCGCCGGAACCGAAGACTAGGAAGAAACCAAGGGTTGGAACTGGGAAGAGAGAGGTTCCCTCCGCATGCGGGAAGGAACCCATTGCGGGGAAAAGGTAACAACAATAAAAAAAAAATAAAGAAATGATGAAGTCGGTAGGTAGATGAAGTCCCCGCCTGGCCATGGCCTTTACAGGGGACGGGATGAGTCACCCCTCCTGTTTTTATTGGTCGGACTATTGTTGGTGGATCTCTATATGTGCCGAAGTCTTTCTCATCTTCTATTTTAATTCATCTCGAAGGCCTAATAAGGTCCTGGGGTCTGAAAAAAATTTTATAATCAAATCGGTCAGAAAAAAAATTATGATTGAATTATCATCATCTATCACACACACACATATAAATATAAATATAAATATATATATATATATATATATATATATATATATATATATATATATATATATATATATATATATATATTAAAACATTCATAAAAAAAATAATTATATAATATTTATCTAAATTATTCAAATATTTTTAAAATTTATTTATTTATTTATTTTAATATTTTAACACACACATCCGATCATAATTTTTCTGTTCAAATATTTATTTTTTGATGAACATTCTCGAAACACATTCGATCATAATTTTTTTTATTATCAATTTAACTATAAAAATTTTATCTTTGAGGTCCTGTTAGGGTAAAAATTTTATTTATATCCAACCCAAATCGGACCTCCATCTCGTTGTTTCATGGATCCCAGCTAAAAGAAAATGTGAGAGACAGATTCTAATCCTCATAAAGTTTTATTCAGCACGACTTTAAAAGAGCTCTGCCGCTGGCCATTCCATACAATTGTCCTGCTACCCTGTAGCTTTTGCCGCATCGTTACTGTTTGGGGTTCCCTATGCGGGCCTCAACCACCATGCATATGGCCCAGGTGGCCCAAGTATATGGCTAAGCTGCATAGTATATGCCTATTAAGGATAAAAATGTTATGGATAATATCTATCTGGGTCTATTTTTGTATCTAAATTTATCCAAATATAAATAAAAATTTTAAAATCTAAGTAATATTCATATCCGTATATCTATCAAAGAAAAATAGATATAGATGTGAATAGATAACTATCCGATCCGTATCCAAACATCCAAATATACTTATAATGTTATATAATTTTATATAATATTTATTATTTTTTAAAAAATATATAATTATATAAATATATTATTAATTTGATTTACCATCTATTTAGTAATATTTTTGATTTTATGGTCATAAAATTTAATTATTTAATTTATATCTTTAATTATATTCATATTTTCAGTATCTAAATTATATCCGTATTTATTTTAAAAAGAAATATAGATATAAATTTTTGTATTTAAATAATATTTATATCTATATTTATATTTATTAAATAAAATAAATATAGATATGAATATGCTGGCATCCAGATCGGATATCTCGCATACGCGGCTGGGCGCTTTGCATTTCGCGAAGGATATATTAGCGGACAATGCAGGTTGTGCAGGAACTAAATAGAAGATGTAAGCACCAACGAAAGTAGGTTTCGATTGTTTTTCAATTTTTCTTTCCTAGTTGATGGGACATTGGTTTTTGAAAACGGGAAATTTAAAAACACTTCATCCTCCCATCATATATAAACTATTAATAAATAAATAAGAGAATAGATAAAGAATGAAAGCCGGGGAGATAATATCATACTTTGATTCACATATAAGTGGTCAAACCAGACTTAATTAATTTTATCTGATTAGACAGAGATAGATGTTTTATTGATTTAATTTGACTATGGTTCATGTGAACCAATCTGGCTTGGGATCACCTAAATCATAAAGAATTAATCTATAACAAAAAAAAGAAAATAGGGATCTATAGATAATTTTTTGAGGATTTATTTATTAATTTCTGTTTACACTTTGGTACAACAACGACCTACACATGGCAGGATGTTAGATTTGCACATTACATGATTTATTTATTTATTTATTTTATTTATCAGCATTTGAATGAGCTGATAATTTATTTATAGTAAAAATTTTGAGTCATCGTAAGCTTACAAGTAGCCACAACATCTTAAATTATTGTGATATACGATGAATTTTAGTCATATATGAATAAGTGATTATTTAATGGCATGATTATCCAACTCTACAGGGAGGTAGCCATTTTAGTACATTAATTGAAATAAAATAGTAAAATAGAGATCAAAATAAAAATTTTTCTATGCCTATGGGTGTGGAATATTTTATTTTTGTGTTAATGTTTGTTAGTCTTATTAATGAAAAATTAAATAAATTCTATGGATGTTGGTAACCTCTGACCATAGGAAGGTTTAGAATTTACTATTAGATTTAACAATTAGTTAATTCAAATTAACTTTGTGTTTCATAGCATTGATGTATATTTATCTTTAGTTATTGTAGTTATTTTTATTATTGCTTTTCTTAATTACACTTTTCATATTTCAATGTTATTGGGTGATAATTATTTTGACTAGAAGAATAAGATTCTCTAGACCCGGAGATGTACGGATTTAGATTTGGCTTTCCACATGGATAAACCATTCATCCTTGTAGAATCAAGTACACCAAATGAGAGAGCTACTTGTAAGCGGTGGCAGTGATCTTATCGATTGTCTTATACCCATTAAGTCTCATATTATGAGTAAAAACATTAGGGCACTGCAAGAAAAGAGAGTTTTTACGATGATTTTTTTATGACAGAAAAAATTTTCATCGCAAATAATACTATTTATAATATTTCAAAATTTCTATCATTAATAAACAAATATTTACGATAATATTATATTTTTATCGTAAATAAATAATATTAGTGATGAAAAAAATTTAGTCATAAATATAATTTATTTGCGATAATTATTTTCATCGTAAATAATAAAATATTATTTTAATTTTAAATTTTTAAATATTATCGATGAAAAATTTTGCATCGTAAATTATACAAGTGTTTGCGATGAAAAATAATTTTTTGTTGTAAATATTTATTATTTATGACTAAAATTTTTTATTACTAATATTTGAAAAAAAATAAAAAATTTTAAAATTTTAAATATTAAAGATTATTTTAAAATTTTAAAATTTTTTGTCACAAATAATTAACTTATTTGTGATGAAAATGACATTTATGTCACAAATAAAAATTATTAATGATAAAATTTTGTCGATAAAATTTAAAAATTTAAAAATTAAAGATTATTTATGATGCAAAAATTACATCGTAGATAACAAAATATTTGCAATGGAAAACATATTTTCCATTGCAAAACACTCATCATTTATGATGCATATTTTTCATCGCTAATATGTGAAAAATAAAAAAAATTAAAAATTCAAAAACTCCACTAGAAGTGATGAAATAATTTTCATCATAAATAATTAATATATTTATGATAAATAAAGTTATTACGTTGCTAATACCAAAATTTTTATGATGAAAATAAACTAAAAATTTAAAAAATATAGATTATTTGTGATAAAAATATTACGTCATAAATAATTTTATATTTCGATGAAATTTTTATTTTCTATCGTAAAATCTTTGATTATTTATGATGAATATTTTTCGTGCCTAATATGTGAAAAAATAAAAAAAAATTAATTTTTAAAAACTAGACTATTAGTGATGAAAATATTTTTATCGTAAATAAGTAGCTTATTTGTGACAGAATATAGGTTTTTCGTCGCTAATAGTCGAGTTTTTAAAATTTTAAAATTTTTTATTTTTTATATATTAACGATAAAAAATATTCATCATAAATCATCAAAAATTTTGCGATGGATAATTAAAATTTCATCACAAATATGGGATTATTTACGATGAAACTTTTGTGTTGCTAATATTTAAAAAGTTTTAAAAATTTAAAAATAAAAGATTAGTTATGATGAAAAGGTTACATTGTAAATAATCCTATATTTATGATGGAATTTTAATTATCCATCACAAAATCCTTGATGATTTATGATGAATATTTTTCATCACTAATATATAAAAAATAAAAAAATTTTAAATTTTAAAAACTCGACTATTAGTGACGAAAAAATATATTTCCATCGCTAATACCTTTTTTTACTATAAAAATATTTCATTGCTAATATTTAAAAAAAATTAAAAATAACAGATTAGTTGTAATAAAAATATTATATCATAAATAATATGTATTTATGATGAAAATAAAAGATTAGATAAGCAAATTGAAACAAAGTCACATGATATGCATCCTAGACAACGTGATCCAGTTTAAATAATTTTTTATTGAAAGATTTGGATCCCGATTCTAAACTCATTCTCATATAAATATCAAACAATATTGTTCATTCAATTCTAAACAAAATCAAACTTATATCTGTAAACCCTTTTTTGACGTTTATGTTGGTTGCCCATCTTATATTATAACTTTACAATCATAGTCTAAAATATAAGTAGATTCTGACATGATAAAATGATGTGTGAATCGTTGAGGTACCTATGGTGGGATCTTTAGAGGTAAGGACCTCACATGAATACTTGAGGTACCTATCGTGAAACCTTTAGAGGCCAGTAAGGATTACAAAGTGTTTATCCTTTCAAAGTAATATATACATATTTAGATCCAATTAAATCAAAACTGAATAATAAAAATCTCATATCAATGATCCAAATCATTGGATATAATCTACTATTTCAAAACTACTTGTATACAAAAATATTATATGATTTGAAGATTCCTAACCTATGCATCAAATGATCAAAAAAATATATCTAATTTAATTTTATTTAGACTATTCAATTTTTAACTCGTAGATGCATAAGTTAAGGATTAGAAATCATATGATTTTTTGTGTGCAAGCAGCTTTGAGATATTAGATTATATTCAACGGCTTGAATCATTCAATGGCTTGAATTATTGATTTAGAACTTCTATTATAGAATTTTGATATGATCATATCTGAGTCCAAATACTGTCGATCTGATCCTAACTTGACTATATATATATATATATATATATATATATATATATATATATATATATACTTTCTATGAAAGACCCACCAACTAAGGAGTTAAGTTGCATCACATGGCTCATGTTTATTTTCTGATCCTAACTTAGCTATATATATATATATATATATATATATATAAACTTTCTGTGGAAGACCCACCAACCAAGGAGTTAAATTGCATCACATGGCTCATGTTTATTTTCATCACAATTTTTTTGAAAAAATAGAGAATTTTTTTTCAATAATTATTAGCGATGAAAATATTTTTCTGTCGCTAATAACATAATTAACGACACAAAGCCTTTCGTCGTAAATATTTTTTTTGATGGAAAACTTTTTCGCGAGAAATTTTTTTTTTGATGGGATCTATTAGCGATGAAAATTTTTTCCATCGTTAATAACATTATTAGCAATGAAATTTTTTATTTTATCATAAATAATATTTTTTATATAATTATTAGTGATGAAAATAAATTATTAGCGATGAAATTTTCGTCACTAATAGGTCGCGTCTCGTCAAGTCCGATCTCGAAATCCATTTTCTTCCCCTCCCCCCTGGTTTCACACGAAACTGGTCCCCCCCTCGCCCTCTCTGCTCACCCCCCCTCTCCCATCCGGCTGCCGCCGCGTTTGCCGTCCGGCTGCCGCCGCATCCACTGCCATCACTGTCCACAATCGCCGTCCACTAGTAAGGTAAGGTTTTTTTTTTGGTGTTTTCTTGGGCCACCGGTGGGCCGTCGGGGATGGGAGAGACACCGGCGAGGATGGGGCCGAGCCAGGCCGACGGGGATGTGGCCGGGGCCAGCGGGGATGGGGTCGGGTCGGGTCGGGCTGGCGGCACTTGCGTCTGCCACCGGTAAATTTTTTTTTGGTGTTTTCTTGAGCCATCGGGGGGCCGACGGGGATGGGGCCGGGCCGGCGGCGCCTGCGTTCGCCGCTATTAAGTTTTTTTTTTTGATGTTTTCTCAAGCCACCGAGGGGCCGATGGGGATGGGGCCGGGTCGGCGGCACATGCTGGGGCCGGCGGGGATGGGGTCGAGCCGGGCCGACGAGGATGAGGCCGAGGCCAGCGAGGATGGGGATCGAGTCGGGCCGGGCTGGCGGCGCCTGCGTCTGCCACCAGTAAGTTTTTTTTTGGTGTTTTCTCGAGCCATCGTGGGGCCGACGGGGATGGGGCCGGGCCGGGCCAGCAAGGATGAGGTTGAGGCCGACGAGGATGGGGCCGGGGAGGAGGCGATCGGAGGAGATGGGGTCAAAAAAATTATTTGATTAATTATTTGATTAATTATATTTATTACATATTATTTTTTAGTGTTTCTACTAAAATTATTTAATTATTTTATTAATTATTTTTTTTACTAACACAATGCACATTACTGTTACTTATTACAATTTAATTATTTTATGTGCTAGTTTGTATGCTGCTGAAATTATAATTAAATATAAAAAATATTTTTATTTTAGAAAAAATTCTATTGAAATTTTTGATGAAAAAATTTTAATACGGAGTTATTCTTTTTCGATAAATTAGAAATTCATCTTCGAATGCATGTTCAAAGATGGTAGTTAAATTACATTGAGACGTAGATTTCTGTTCAAGAATCGATCTTCATCGAGATTGACTCTTGGATATTTCGTATTCAAATTTTTTTGAAAAAGTAATAATATTATTATTGTTAATACTTGATATTTTATTTCATTATATGATATTCAGTAGTTATCTGTCTATTATTCTCTGGATATATGGTAGATAGGGTACATAGACACCATATTCATATCGTATACTTGGAGAACCATGGAGAGATGCTGTCAAAATTTTCATAAAAATAAGATGAAATATCTACTGATAACAATAATAAGATTATTATTTTTCTGAAAGAGATAGGGTCACACCTGTTAGTAATGATTTGAAATGGATAGGATCATGTATTTTTACTTCATTAAATTGATGGAAGGATATCTTCTGTGCTACTGTTCAACTTGTATTTTTTAATATATGTTGTTTTGTATAAAGTGATCCGTGTCTGGATCTGGATCGAAATTTTGGTCAAAATTTGGATAGCAATTCAGTCTAGAATTCAGATCGAGATCCAGAATACCACTGAACCATTTTTTGGTTGTTAATGATTTTATGTTTGTTGTTAGATGGATATCAACAAAAATTGAATGAATGCTAGAGGTATTTTTTTGCCTGAATATCAAAAAAGAGTTCGAGATTTTATTGAATTTGCACGGCATAAGGCTGACATTGCTAGTCAGATAGTGTCCATGCAAGAGGTGTGTCAATTTGATATATCATCACATAATACTTGTTGAGGAGCATCTGCTACATTATGGTATGGATAAGAAGTATACTTATTGGATATGGCATAGGGAGGGTGATTCGAATGAAGTGGTGTGCGACGATGATGATATTGAAGATGATAGTGATACTACTGGACCTGTCAAACATAGTGATATTAGAAAATTATTAGATGATTTACATCAAGATACTTGTTCAAATATACGCATGAGTACTACTACATCTGAAAGCAATTCTAATCATGAACATAATATCTGACTTGAGGTAGAAGGGACTTTTGAACAGTTTGTAAAGCCTGTAAAGGATGCACGAGAGCCACTCTATCGAAATTATACAAAGTTTTTCAAGTTAGATTTTTTGATAAAATTGCTTCATATTAAAATCGTGAATCAATGGAGTTAGAATTTATTTGATCAAACTTTGACATTGATTAAAGCAGCTCTTTTTGATGGAGAGAGACTTCCGAAATCATATTCTGAAGCAAAAATATACATGAGAGAATTGAAACTTGGATATATTCTTATACATGCATGCAAAAATGACTGTATATTATTTTATAAGGATAACGAACAAGCAACTGAATGTCCGAAATATGGTGAGCCTAGATACAAAATCGATAATAAGAAAGTAAAGAAGATTCCTCAAAAGATTTTGAGATATTTTCTATTGATTTCAAGACTTCAAAGGTTATATATGTCCACAAAGATAGCTGAAGAAATGAGATGGTATTATGAGCAACGAATTCTAGAAGAGAACATACTTAGCAACCCGACTGACTCTTTAGTATGAAAAGATTTCGATGCAAAGCATCTGTACTTTGTGAGTGACCCGCACAATATCCGACTTGGTCTAGCAACAGATGGATTTAATCCCTTTGGCAATCTGAGTATCTCTTATAGTGTGTGGCCTGTGATACTAGTTGTATATAATGTGTCACCTTGAAAGTGCATGAAAGAATCATTTATTTTTATGTCACTGTTGATTCTGGATCTGAAAGTACTAGGTAATAAAATTGATGTATATCTACGATATTTAATCGATGATCTAAAGGAGCTGTGGAAAAATGGGGTATAGACATATTATTCTGTGAGTCAAAGTAATTTTAAGTTGCATGCTTCGATTCTATAGATCATAAATGATTTTTCTGCATATGAAAATTTATCTGGATGGAGCATCAAAGGATATCTTGCATGTCCAATATGCAATAGGGATGCATCCTCCTTATATTTAAAGCACGGACGAAAAATATGTTTCATGGTCATCGATGGTTTCTCCTTGCTAATCATTCTTGGAGGATCCATTATAACCAATATTTTGATAGTAAGTTCGACCGGTGTCCCCCACCTAAGAAGTTAGTGGAGAAAAAATTTTAGAACAAATTGAAGTCATTGAAAATATCCAATTTAAAAAAATATCAGGTATTCACAAGTAGAAGCATACTGAAGCTGAGCTGAATTGGACGAAGCAAAGCATCTTTTTTGAACTACCATATTGAAAGCAGCTACTATTTCATCATAATCTAGATGTAATGCACATTGAAAAGAATATTTGTGATAATATCATCGGTACTATATTGAACAACTCAGAAAAAATAAAAGATAGTACAAAAGCTCACCTTGATTTACAAGAAATGAGAATCTGATCGAAATTACATTTAGTTCATTGAGGTGAGATATTTTTTATGCCACCTACATGTTATTCACTGTTTGGGAGGAAAAGAAGAATTTCTGTGGATGGTTCAAAACCGTAAAATTTCTTGATGCATATGCTTCAAACATATCGCGGTGTGTTGGGAACAACGACGGTAATATCTCTGGCATGAAAAGTCATGACTCCCATGTGATGTGCAATGTTTGCTTCCTGTGGTCATGCATGGCTATTTGGGTGGTGATGTTCAAATTGCATTGATGGAGCTAGAAGTATTTTTCTGAGAACTGTGTTATCGAAAATTAAAAATTAACTTACTTGGGAGATCAGAGAAGGATATTGTACTCATACTTTGTAAGTTAGAAAAAATTTTTTCACCATCATTTTTTAATGTTATGGTGCATCTAGCTATTCATCTTCCAAAGAAAGCTCTTTTGGCCGGACCGATACATTATCGATGGATGTATCCTATTGAAAGGTAAAAAAATTATATGTACTTTGTCATATCAATTATAAGATATAAATATATTTCTAAAATTTTAATTTATTTTTATATGCAGATTCTTGTGTACCTTAAAAAAGTAAGTGCGTAATAAAGCAAGGCCTGAAGGATCTATAATAGAAGCATATGTAGCTACGGAGTGTGTCATATTCTGCTCGATGTATCTTTACGATATCGAAATAAGATTCAATCGTATAGATCGTAATGCAGATCGTGAATGGGATGACAATGAACCGATGTTGTCTATATTTAAACAAACGGTTCAACCTATTGGTGCAAGGAGATATGAATTTATAGACGTTAATGAGTTATCCAAGGCACACTTTTACATTCTAAATAATTATGAAGAAATTGAAGATTTTATTGAGTAAATACCATCTTAGCATACTATTTAATATTTTAAGTAATTTTTTTATATCGATGTAAAATTAAAAATCATAACTTATTACAGTGAGCATAAGAGTATACTATGTATAGAGAATAATATGGATGCCGATGATCGACATTGGAGAGAATTTACAAAATAGTTTGGTGATCTTGTAAGTTGCATTAGTGATATATTATTTATTTAATTATAAATAATATTATTTGAACCAACATAATTTTTTATGTTATGGTGTAGATGAAATATAAGTATTTCAATAAAGAAGTGGGTGCGACCGATGAGTTGTACGATTTAGCATGTAGTCCCGATTGAAAGATTAATCACTACGCATCCTGTATCACTGGAGGAATGAGATTTCACACAAGGGAGCTTGAGATGCAACGATGAATTCAGAATAGTGAGACTGCTACAACAGGATATGAAGAAGAAGAAGAGATTGATTATTATGGTGTACTAGTAGATATCATAGAACTAAAGTATGGGTCCAGTAATTCTATATTCTTGTTTCAGTGTGAATGGTTTGATATTAGTAATAAAAAGATCAGTATTTATATCGATTCATACTTTATCAGTATAAATTTTGCACGAACATGGTACCAAAATGAGCCGTATATATTAGCAACTTAAGCGAAACAAATAACATATTTGAAGGATCTAAAGTATCGAGGTAATTAGCATGTTATACAAAAAATAATACTAGAGATGTATATGACATACCAACCCGATTAGAAATGGATAAAAATTTAAATTTATATGAAGAAGAAGTTTTTCAGCAAGAAGAACAAATATTAGCTGAGCTTTTGGTTGATGAAGAACTTGTAACGGCACCTTTGAATATGGTTGATCTGCCGTCCAATGAAGTTAAAGCTGATTTTGTATTTAATCTTGATGAGTCGAAGAGCGACGATCAGTTCATAAATGATGATGAGATAGAAGATGATACATATATCGATTATTGTGATTTAGAGGAGGATTTATATATCGAGAAAAATACGAATATTGATGAGTAGATATATATTCTTCGTTCAATCTTTTTTTGCAATAATGGTATGCGATATAATTGTATTCATTAAAATATTATTTATTTTTTATTATTATTATTCAATATTATATTTATTTATATATCAATTATTGCAGGTATGGCACCAGAAGACAGACAACGACATTCATATTTACAGTCTAGTCCGGAGGTTAAGGTGCCTTCATTGATCTCCATTATCACCTAACTCCATTGTTAGAGGGTCCTGCACTAGTAGGTCCTAGTGAGGTAGATCCCAGTGAAGTGGTCCCAGTGGTATTATTATATTTTTTATATAATAAAATTTAATTTTTTTATTTGGATAGCTATCATACTAATGATTTATTTATTATTGTTTCAAGCTAGTCTTCATCTGTAGTGAGGCAAGGATGAGATCCATCGAAGAACCTTGCTCTAGAGTGTTGAAGACGTGAGCACTCGAGACAGTATCTCTGGATCAAGATACCAGCCAGCTATACCAGGCCCATTAGGAGATGGTGCGAGCCGTGGCAGACTGAGCTAGACATCATATGCCGCAGCTATACCCCCGTGATGCTCTTCGATTGGCATCACATTCTACTGACTCAGAGAGTGGTTTTGTACACCCACTTACAGGTAAAATAAATTATATTATGAATATTTAATTTGTATAGTATTCTTCTAATATTTGTTATTGGCAGGATATATTCGACATCATTGATTTTGAGGAGGATCATGTGAGGCGAGCCGTGGACACTCATTTATCATTGTATTTCAGGGATTATTGCCATCACATGCATCAGCATTGGTACTATGTGGTGCAGGATCATGGGGAGGAGACAGCGCGGTAGCAGCCCTATGACAGCATCACTATGGATGACTAGACTGTCATATGCCGGCATTACGAGAATCTGGCATATCAGGTTACACATCCAATTTTTTTTTTTTTTTAGAGTTTAATGATTGAATCATTTATTCTTAAATTAAATTTGTTATTTACTAATTTGACTGATAACTATACAGAGAAGATGTGTCCAGAATGCCACGAATCAGGCGAGACAGACCGTACCGCATTATAAGAGTTCGAGGTTGTTCGCTCGTTATATGGAGCATATGGTAGGTAATTTTAAATTTTTAATTAGTATATAATTCTGTAGTTATTTAAAATTTTTTTAATTAATTTTTAAATTATAGAGAAATACTAAGAGTGCCGAGCTTCCTGATAGAATCGATATCTACCAGCGGACCCACCAGCGACCGTTAGGGAATGGACGACGGGGAGCCAGGAGCTCTTTGTAAGTTTTTTTAATTATTCTTTTATACATAGACTGATTTTTATTATAAAATTAAAATAGCTATAACTTTAATTTTCAAGACTGTATAACAGACATGAGATCCCAGCCTATCCCTGAGGGCTCGACCGCATCCACATATGATGAGATCTGTGATCAGATACTTGGTACGAGATTCTGTTATGTTAGGGGTCTAAGATATAGGATCACTGCTCCCTCATCGTCATGCTCATCTAGGGTTGAAATTCATTCTGCATGTGAGGCTCGGTTGATGGAGGTGCAGAGGCAGGCTACCGTGGATCGACAGTAGGCTGAGCAACGAGCTAAGGAGTTGGCTGCATGCGTCGATGAGTATTAGCAGCTTCAGATCCAAATGATGGAGCGGATGGCACAGATGGAGCAAAGATATAGCTGATGAGGCAGCAGCAAGCCGATCTGAGCTCTTTCGAGCGCTCTCCTTCTCCAGTTCGTTCTCCAGATGCCGACACTTGACGATTTCTTCATGTATTTTTTTATTTTTATTTAATTTTTTTTTATAATTTTAATTTAATATAATAAAATAATAAAATTTATTTATCTATTTATTGTATAAATTTTTTATTTTTATTTTTTTTAATTTATAAAAAATATTATAGATATAAATTAAAAAAATATATTCATAAATTATTTTAAAAAAAAATATGATTAAATTATTAGTGATGGAATTATTTTTAATAAAATATTCATCACCAAAAATATTTTAGTATGATAGTTTAATTTTTTTAATAAATATAAAATTATTAAAATTTTATATATAATTAATAGCGATGAATAATTATTCCTCGTAAATAATTATTAGTGATGGAAATTTTTATCAAAAATTATCTTATTTATGACATAAGATTTTTATCGCTAATATTATTTAATTTTATTTTCTAAATTTTTTTATTAAATTAATAGTGATGAAAAATTTTCGTTGTAAAAAATATTTTTTGCAATGAAAATTTTTCATCATTGAAAATTTTTAAAAATTTTATTTCAAAAAATATTTTAATTAAATCAATAGCGATGAAAAGTTTTTGTTGCTATTAGTATTTTATTTTTTAGTGATGTTATAATTCATCGTAAATATTTTTTTTTATGATTAAAATTTTTTGATGAAAATATTTTAATGATAAAAATTATTCATCGTAAATATCATTTATTAGTGATGAAATATTTTTTCATCATAAAATATTATCAACGACGTAATTATTTATGATGAATAATTAGCGATGAATATTTTATCGCTAATAATTATTAGTGATGAAAATAGATTGTTAGTGATGAAAATTTTTCATCGTTAATAACCTGTTTTGTTATAGTGGAGGTTCAATCTACGAATACAATAAGGTTAGAGATTATATGAAAGCTTTACATGAATAATTTGTAAGCTCAGATAAGATATTAGGAAGCATCCTAATGAAGAAATTTGTAGACATGACACATATGCAAAAGAACATTATGGAAATGATAGATACTGCCGTTCAATTAAGGTCCCTAGATTTCTAGTGCATTTCATTCTTAACTCTTCATCCAAAATATAGACTGATTAAATTATCTTATAGCACAAATAAGAAAAAATATCAATTAATGAACTTCTGACCATGTGTGTGCAAGAACAGGAGATGAAGCATAAGACACCTAAAAGTGCTCATTATGTGAATCGTGCTAAAGGAAATGCTAAGAAAGCCAAGGATGTTTCTGATAATTTTTTTTGGTGGATAAAACCTGAGAAAACTAATAGGAAGTGAACAAAGTATCTATTCAGAAAATTCAATACATTCACACATAGAAATAGTGGGGATTTATAGATTGGTTTTAAAATATGATTTTCAATTGGATCTTGTAAATTCCTTTTATATTCTATCCTTTTCTAAAAAATTGGTTTCTATATCAAGATTGACTTGTATATGAATTTTCATGGTTCAGTTATGAATCTTTTGAAAGATAAGAAAATTATTGTTCTAAAATGTAAGTTAATAATTTATTTAAATTTGTATTAGACCCTAGTTATATGTTTAGTCTTTTAACATTGCATGATAATGGAGTGGGCATTAAATGTGGTATTATTAATGAATGCTCTGCTAAATTTTGACGTATGTGATTCAAACATACCTCCATAAGGAGAATTAAAGTGTTAGTAGACGATGAAGTCCTAAAGGCTTTTGACTTTATGGACTTTAGTACTTGTGTAGACTGCATAAAGGGAAAGCAGACTAATAAGATCACTAAATGTATCAAAAGAAGTACTAAGCTTCTAGAAATTATATACATGAATATCTATAAACCATTTTCTTATCCATATCTAAATAGTTAGAAATATTTTATTTCATTTATTGATGATCATTTAAGATAGATGTTTCTCTACTCTTATTTGATAAAGTAGAAGCACTTGATGCCTTTAAGATTTTCAAAGTAGAGATAGAGAAATAAAAAAAAAATTATTGTGAGATTAGATATGGATGGAGAATATTATAGAAGGTACACATAAAAGGGACAAATGATGGGTCCATATGTAAAGTTTCTTGAAGAAGAGTATATTATTATCTAATACTTAATGTCAGATATATCATAACAAAATGGTGTCGCTGAAAGAAGAAACCACGCACTTATGGATATAATTAGAAGTATGATTATAAGCAACTCAAGTTTACCTTTATCCTTATGCAGTGAAGTCTTAAAAACCATTGGTATATCATAAACAAGATTCTATCTAAGATTGTTTCTAAAATACCATTTAAAATATGGAGTGGATGAAAATTAAGTTTAAGATATTTACACATATAAGGATATCTAGTTAAAGTGCGAGTTTATAGTTCACACATAAAGAAACTACATGCAAGAGCAATAAATGGTTTTTTCATTAGCTATGCAGCTAATTCCAAAGGATTTAGGTTTTTTGTCGGTCACATACTCCAAAATCGTTAAAGCTACAAATGCAAAATTTCTTAAGAATCATGAAATTAATGGGAGTGAATTTCTTCATAGGATAGAACTTGAGGAAATAAGGGAACCACTGGTAGTACACTTGAATACACCATGCTTGGTAGCTTTTCAAGATAATTCTCTAGATTTTGTTGAACAGTAACCAATTCAACAACAACAACCTCATGAGGAGCTATCCCATGAAAGAACTGGTAATATAGAAACCACCATTCAAGATACAACTAAAATAGTGGGAGTAAGAATATCCTTAAAAATTAGAAGACCGACAATTTTTAGTGATTATATTGCATGCGTTCAAGAGTCTGACTATGATGTTGGAAAAAGATTATCCAAATTTATGTTCACAAGCCATGGGTGGAGAAAATCCATACTATGTATGATGCTATGAAGGAAGAAATAGAATCTATGGCTAAAAATAAAATCTAGGATCTCATTGAATTACTAAAAGGAGGATCAATCATTGAATATAAATAGGTCTATAAGGCCAAAGAGACTCATCTAGTAATATCAAATGATATAAGATTAGACTTATATCTATGGATTTCACTCAAAAAAGAATGTATTGATTATCATGAAACTTTCTCTTCAATTTTAAAGAAGGATTTATTTAAAAAAGTTATGGCACTAGTAGCTCATTTTGATCTAGAGTTACATAAAATGGATATAAAAATAGTATTTTTAAATTAGAACTTGAAGAAGAGGTATACATATGTCAGCTTAAAGATTTTCATAGTGAAAGAATAATCATTTAGTTTGGGAGCTAAAGAAATCTATATATAGACTAAAATAAGCTTCTTATTAATGGTATATAAAGTTCGACAATATTGTTTCTCTATATGATTTTATAAAAAATATCATTGATCAATCTATATACCTAAGATCAGTAGGAGTAAATATATTTTCTTAGTCCTATATATAGATGATATTTTACTTGCAAGCAGTAACTTCGGCTTATTGCATGAGACCAAATAATTTCTTATCCAGAACTTTGAAATAAAGGATATGGACGAAGCCTCTTATGTCATTAGCATAGAGATTCATAGATATAGAGTCGAAAGAATCTTAGAACTCGAAAGAATCTTAGAACTATCTTGAAAATCCTACATTAAAAAGCTTATGGAAAGGTTTAGGATGAAGGATTATTCTTCTATTGCGACATCGATTGCCAAAAAGGACAAGTTCAGTTTGAATCAATATCCTCAAAATATATTAAAATGAAAATAAAAAAAATATTTCTTATGCTTCTACAATAGAGAGCCTTATGTATGCACAATCTACACTAGACCTAATATTGGATATACAGTAATAATGTTGGGTATATATCAAAATAACCCAGGTATAGAGTATTGGAAAGCTACCAAAAGAGTTATGAAGTACTTACCAGGAACAAAGGATTTCAAGCTTACATACAGGCATTTTGACCATCTAAAAGTAGTTGGATATTTAAATTCAGATTTTGCTGAATGCATAAATATAAAAAAGTGAACTTCATGATACATCTTTCATATTGCTGGTGATATTGTATCTTGAAGAAGTGTCAAACAAACTATTATTGCATCATCTACTATGGAAGTAGAATTCATCGCATTATGTGGAGCTATATCATAAGCATTATAGTTGAAGAATTTTATAACTGGGCTAAAGGTTATCGATTCTGTTGCTAGGCCATTAAGGATTTTCTATGATAATTTAGTTATAGTTTTTTCCTACAAATAACAAGAGTGAAAATTGAAAAAAATGCATCGCTATGAAGTTTTTGATTGTCAGAAAAAATGTTAAAAAGCAAGAACTTGCTATTCAGCATATAAGTATTAAGTTAATGACCGCTGATCCGATGTCTAAAGATTTGTCGTCTCAGTTGTTCAGGGATCATGTATGCTATATGGGGCTTGTTGGCTCATTTTGAGTTATTATTTTAATTCTCTAATTATTATTTATGTTTATAAACATATTTTATTAATTAACAATATAATGTCTATTATGCACATTAAGTAATTTGTCATATACAGAATATGATCCATTTGGATTAATAAAGTTGGACTCGGAATGATTTATAAGAAGATAATTCACAAAGTTCATTAGGAACTCAAATCAGAAAGTATCATATATTATAACTCATGGGAAGAAATGCTCACCAAAAGAGCACAACTATCATTATTTATATATAGAGAATTCTATTTGGATAATAATTACGTAACTAACTAATTAGTTGAGTGACAATAAAATGATTATAGCCATACTATTGTGTTAACTATCACTTATAAGGATTATCTGACTACATCATTTGGGCCAAATGGGAGAATATTAGACATATCCCTATATGTGGCACATATAGATGGCTTTCTAATGGGATAACTTTTGATTGTATATAAGTATCCACTATCTCTAATTATGCCTAAGGTAGCTAGTTTCCTTGATGGAAGGAAGCTGATGATGTTTTGGTTATCTAATAAACATCCCTAGCCTAGTCTATTTTCAATCCATCGGTTTATGGCTTTTATGAAGTTATAGGTTAGAACACTCCTTCAAGTTTATTTATGGATAGACTCTAATCAAATACTTGAAGAATTATGGTTAGAGGTATGCATCACTAATATGTTTTGCTGCAATTTTGCTTGAGATACTTTCTTACAGGTTGTACCTACTTCATATTTTCCTTTCTTTCTTTTTTTAATTTACAATATGAAGCTGACTAGGTGAAAGATACACACAAACCCACCAACATTTCAGCTTACTCCAAAGATAATAGAGCTAATCTGGGAAGCAAATATTAATATTTCACCAAGACAGGCATTCATCAAATATATATATACACTCTTATCAACATCATCATCATTCAAAGACAACCCCACAAGCATCGACCCATAAAGCAATGGCAAACTCTGGATGGATTTGGTCATTAACTCAAATGATAGAGTCAGACATTCAGGCTTTGTTTGCTAAGTAATAAGCAGCTTGATTGGCCTCATGGTATGCATAAGAAACCCATTCCCACACCATCATGTCCCACAACAAAGGAGGTAATGTCCGACTAGCCACATGAGTTTAGAAACCCAATGTATTAGTGAATCGCCCTCCACCCAGAGTTCCTGTGCATGTAGCTTAAATATAGCCACTTTAATTTAACCCAAGCAACCACCATTTCAGCAAAGGGCACTGAGGAATCTGTAACACTTTCATTTATGCCACTAAAAGACTCTTTATAGCAGCATTTTTTTAATATCTACCAATATTTTAGGATCGCCTCAATTTTTTTAGCAGTACAAAAAAATGTCATGCAAAGAAAAAGGTAAAAGAAAATGTAATCAATAAACATTAATTAGTGGCATCCAAACTTGCTAGTGAAAAATTATTAATCAATAGCAATTTTGTTATTAATGCCACAAAAACTCTTATTTTATAGTATTTTTGAAATATTTAATAGCATTTCTGAAATGTTGCCAAATCATTTAGCAGTACTAAAAACTACAGCATAATGATAAAGTAAAAAGAAAGAAGTAAATAGCAGCATTGCAAAACGTTGTCGGAGATTAATTGCTTTTCAAAAGGATAGATTTATCGATGCTTTTAGATGCAAGTGATACCTTTATAGTTTAATTTTTGAATTATTTTTTGCAACATTTTATATACTAGTGGTAGATATTTTGAATGATTGAATATCATTATTTTATTCAATCTATATAGAATTTGTTTGAAATATATATTGTATGTTCATTATATTATAAAATAACACATCCTGGAACCAGAAGTATGAATTAAAAAGTGCTCTTAATAAAACCATCCACATAAAATAATAATTATATATTATTGATACTTCTAGAAAATACTAATAACATCTCACAAAATCAAATTGAAAATATAAATTTATCCTTAAAGTAAAAGTATAAACACTCTACAGAAAAGACAAACCCAAAGTACATATTACAATTCATTAAAAACTATGTACATAAATATGAGAAATGGAAACCAAGTTTTAAAGAAATTCATCCAATGCCTAAGTAGGCGCCACTTGCAAAATAAAAATAAATCAAGTATTTAGATCATTATTATATAAATTAGTATACAAAAATAATAAAATAATTTATAAAGTATATTATGTTAATAAGTTTATTATAAAAGTTGAAGGCCATGCAATGTATCCTTCACGACATCTCCAATTCTTATATAATGTCCATTAAGTCTTATCAAAAGCTCATTATCCACTCAACATATATCTCCCAAAATTGATCTCTAAGTGTATTCTTTCCCACAACTTTATTAGGATCTTTATTTACAAGAGTTCTTAGTACTGCATCAAAATAAGGTATTTTGAAACTCTTTATCACAACTCTATTTCCTTCCTACAAATAGAAATTCATATATAATAATATAAAATATCAAAAAAAGTTGGGACAATAAATTTTGAGATAAGTCATATAAAGTATGATTATTTACTTTAAGGGAAGAAGCATGCTGTAACTTTATCTTTTTTTCTCTATTTCTCTATAATGTGAAAATATTATTGTTGATTTTTATTACAGTATAAGTACCAAATTAGTTCAACTATAATAATTATGTGCTTCCTAAACTATCATCAGATAAAAATGAAATAAAGAAATATTTTGATATATATATATATATATATATATATATATATATATATATATATATATATATATATATATATATATATATATATAACTCTAATAGATGATGCATATAATAAACAAATGAAAAGCAGAATATGTAATAGTAGGCGAGGATACAAATGCAACATAATAGATAACACAAATAAATTATTGCAGGTTTAAAAATTTTATTTGATGACTCGGAACAACATGACTTAAGGATGATGAGTCGAGAGCATGCATCAGCGAATCCTCATGATCGCTAGATGCATCAGTTAGCTACCTACAATGACCAAAGAATTAAGTCAAATATTATATTAATTTTACATCGTACAAAAAATTTCATACAAACTTCAAAATGACTGCCTGTCTATTATACGAGGGGCATACATAAGTTATCAACTCTAGCTATGCTCTATAGGTGCATGATTGCATAGTTCTTCTATAATCTATACAAGAGAAGAAATTAACGCTATATCTCTTAATTATTTCTACTCTACATCCATATACTTTTTCTGCACATCTATGCACTTTTCTTGTAGTTTTTTCTTCTCTTACTGATATACTTTTAGCTCTTGCTTTAAGGTACAAACCTCCTTAGTTTTAGTTGCATTTCTTATGGCTTCGCATGATTCTTGTTCTTGCTTTAGTAATTTTTAGGTTAGAAACCCAATCCTACCACTCAATGTACCCACTTTTCTCTTATCCCATGACTATTGCATATTGAGCATTCGGGGCGGACCTCTTTTTACTAACTTAGGATTTTGGATAATAGCCTCACATAGCTCATCTTGAAATGAAAAACTAACAATTTAGATTCTTATAAATAATAATTTAAAAATCAATTTAGAAGAAAGAATTGAAAAGTTAAATCATTAGACAAACAATTATCTATGCTATTGCATCGTTTATAGGGGTCTTATCCTTATGTTGACGGGTAAGAAGGAAAAGCTTTGCTCGTGTAGGTGGCCTATCATCAAGTGACTTTGAAGCCTACAATCACAAGATTCTCAATAATTAGGTATGCATTTATTGATAAACATATTAACATGTGGCAACATATTTATATCTATAGAGGAGAAGATTGGGTACCTACCTGCTTGTCGTTGATGATTATAAAGCTTCTTGTTCCTCCTATATAGCTAAAGTCTTACTTTTTTCAACTAGATTTATTTTTAGCACTATGATTCTAAAATAATAAAACAAGATTTTAACACCTAAGCACATTTGAATCAAATTATATATTTATGAATATAAGGATGAAATTGTGAAAATAAGTTATGTATTTTACCTTCACTTCATCGCTGTTCCAAAATAAGACCAAAACTTCATATTATTTAGAAATGACTCTCCTGCTAGGCATGACATCATGCTGCTAGGCAGTAGATAGAGATGGATCACAAAATTAACTTTGAGATGAGTCCAATCCTTTCATTTTTATAAAGGTGATTTCATAACCTAATCATAAGAAAATGGATTGATATCGCACTTGATCTGTAACACATTGAGTAGACCAGAGTTATACAACAAAAGTATTAATACATTAAATTTGTAAGATATGGACCTTTTAATACCAAGACTATTTTCCACATATGGTCCTTCTTCTCATCCATCATGGTCCTCTAATCAAGATAATTTATTGGTGCCAAATCACCTCTTAGAGCAATTGCATATTCCAAAGAAGTTAGAAAACTTAGATGCATTATTTCTTACTAGCTGTCCTAAATCATTTATTTTGATTGGCAAATGCACATCCTATGGTAAACTCCAAATGTCTTTGCATTTCGTAGGGCCTCGAACACCCTTCTCACTACATATAGAGTCTATATGATGTAGAATAGAAATGCAAAATGAGCAATTATCATGAGATTATCTTTTGGAATATGGAGACTATCTTATGAAGTCTTCTACAATTAGCCATTTATTTGATCATGTTATTTGGTCAAAATATCATTATAAGTCTAATATTTTTTTTTTTCATTCGTTTTATACATGGCAAGGCGAACAGTGCCATGCTAGTGCTAATTGTACCATGCCAATATGAACTATGTCATGCTAATGAGAACTATATCGTGCCAGTGCAAACTTTGCCATTCCAGCAAATTTGAAGTTCAAAAAAATTTTAACTATAGTGGATTTTAAAGTTTTGTTCATGAAAGAAGGGGCAATTGACAAGGCTGGATTTGGTTGGTTTTAATGCTCAAACCCGGTATGAGTGGTATATGCTTTCAGCATGCTAATTATAGCAAATATTTCGTAACAATATAACATTCCAAAAGGATAAGAAAGAATAATCCAAGCTTTCTATGGCAAGGGACTCAAAGTTGACATGCTAGCTTATGTTCAAAAGCTAAATATGATTATCATAATCACACCCTTAGAGGCATCTGCAATATTCCAGGTATATGATGTCCTAGACACCAAGATGAGGTTAATAACATATAAGTTCAAAATTACAAAATGGTTGAACAAGCAATTAGAGTTTCAAGACAAAACAGCACTTATAGCACTTAAGAAACATGGTTAGCAGGCCTTGTCATAACCATCTGTCTCGACTTTGACGAATCTTTTCCAATTATCCACTCCAAAAGTGTACCCCTTGCATTACACAAGCTTTTATGGTCCTAACTAACAACTTCAGTCCATGATCCCTTCAACTTCCCCTCCCATCTGTGACACATCTGATCACCTCAATCTATTGGCACTGTCATATTCTTTAGTTTAAATGCCTGCACTATCTTTATCACTTCTCCACTTTGATCCTTAATTGGTTGTTTATAGAATAGAGAAAATTAGGTGAATCCTATTATGTGTTTTTCATTAGCAGGCTATCATAGTCAGATTTTCAAACTTTTCTTAGCAGACTTTATCATAATCACAAAGGTGTCTTTTTGGAGAAGACAAACATCTTCAGTTTCTACTAGTTCTTGCTTGCTAGACTCACTTATAACAGATCACCATGTGAAAGCATATTCCACTAGTTTGATGGTGTCAAGATTTAGCTTTTTGATCGTCAGAAAACCCTACAACCAATCAAGAATTTTCAAGAAACACATTGCCATGGCTCTAAACATCATAGAATGGAAGAAGACAATGAAGGCTAAGGCTTCTTCTAGGGAAGTAGTAGATACAGCAAAATCCATGTCGAAGTAAAATTACCATTTTATTTTTACATTATGCTATTGCAAGATCAGCCATCGTTTTAAAAATGAAATTTCTTTGCTCATGTTATTGGTATTGCCTAGTGCATTGACAAAATTTAGTTTCTGTTTCCTACTTGGGGGTTCTTGAGAGTGCTTCTCCTGAGCTATTGAAATATTGTTAATAAACTTTGATACTTCTATTTTGATATGTCTAAATCTGACCTATTATACATCTTCAAAACATACAAGAGGGAGGAAGCTAAGATGAGAACATGGGAGAATTTGTAGAAATCAGAAGCTAAGGCAATCAAATACAAATGTGCCATGCCAATAAACTGTGGCATGCCATGCCAATGCAAAATGTGACATGTCGTGCCAACTGCAAAAATATGCATGCCATGCCAGTGCACTCATACTCCTATTCATATAGGATGGTGCTATTTGGGTTTAACAAGTCATAATATGCCAATATGTATATATTAGCATAGCCCTGTGAATCTTATGTTGATTGAGCTATGTTTTCACACACTTGGCTTGAACTTTATTTTAGACCTCAAAACATGATCAAGCTTGGCTTGTTTATGTTAATTTCAGTTTGGTTGAGGTGATGTTTAGCTACTTTGTGGCTGAAAGTCTCCTTTTAAGAGCAAGCAAGCACTTGTACTGCATAAGAAAAGCGCTTGTACTATACTATGGTTGATACTTTGCTTTATCTATTGTTATGGTTTTTAATTTGGTTTTAGCGTTCCTTTATTTATGGTTTCTGTCATCAAATGCATGGCGAGTCTTGCTAGTGGTGGCTGAATACCTCATTCTTGATCATTTAGATCTCTCATTATGTACATTTGAACTTGGTCTCTTGTCTTATTAAAAACTAGGTGCTTAAAATCTGAACATGGAGTTGTGCCTAGTCCATGCGATGAGATAGGAAGATGTACCATAACTCATAGCACATAGCATAGGATGTGCATTGTCACATTATGCCAAGTACTAGTTCTAGGCACACACTGGCACATAGGGAAGTTATGATCTGAAAATTCCTTTATAAGATAACATACTATATATTGCAAGTTTTGTCCTTTTTTCCCAATAAATGAATGAATACATGTTTCAATTGGAACAAACCAATCTGTGATGGCCCTGTTTACCTGTCGCAACTAATAACCCAGAATTATGCAGAACTAAACATCACTTTTTAATCAAAGTATATCCAAAGATGATCTCATATTGGACAATGGAAGTAATAGCCATCCAAAATGCAGTAGTATTGTAGCTTGCTTCACTACTAATGCAAGTTGAAATAGCTATCTAACTTCTGTGCTACTATACTTCAATTTATATGCTAATTTATTTCTCTAAATTAACTCATATATAAAGGTGTCCTAACAAGCCTAAAAGAAAATTTATGTTCCTCAGAGGACTGTAACTCAATCTTTGCATGATCCTATCACTCTCAAGTCAGCATAGAGCTCCATTTTGTTAAAGAAGATTCTTCAATCGAGAACTCTAGAGAGTGCTTCCCTAAACTATTGAAATGGAGAGTGCTTCCCTAAACTATTGAAATCTTGCTGATAAACTTCAATACTTTTATTTTGATATGCCTAAATCTAACATTCTACACATTTTCAAAACATACAAGGGGAAGGAAGCTAAGATGAGAACATGGGAGAATTTGTAGAAATCAGAAGGTGAGGCGATCAAATATAACTATGCCATGCCAACAAACTACATCATGTTGTGACAATGCAAATTGTGCCATGCCAACAAACTACACCGTGTTGTGCCAATGCAAAATGTGCCATGCTATGCCAATGCAAAATGTGCCATGCCATTGTACTCCTACTTCTATTCATATGGGATGGTGTTATTTGGGTTAAGCAAGTTATAATATGCCAATATGTATATATTGGCACAGCCCTATGAATCTTTGGTTAATTAAGCTATGTTTTGCACACAAAATATGTATCATTGGTTGATTGAGCTAAGTTCCTGAACTTCATTTAAAAAAAAAAAATCACTTTTTGCAATTAGATCAACATATAGGGAGTCTGAGATGCCAGAGGATCGATGGGGTGTAATAAGGCCGATGAGACTTGATGCCATTGAAGGTCGTAGGCTCTTATGTGATAAAGTTACAATATAAATTAACTCACTAAATGTAACATTTCTTAGAAATGATATTTAATATGAATTAGTTACCTGCATGGGCATGTGAGGCCAAAGAAGTGGAACTTGATGGGGGCAGCTGACTTGATGGAGCTTAATACTGATTCAAGTTAGTGGGCTCTATGGTAAAGTTACAAAATAAGTTAGCTCACTAAATGTATCATTTCTTAAAAATGATATTTAATATAAATTAGAAACTTGTACAGGCATGTGATGCCAAAGGAGTGGAGCTTGATGGGGGCAATTGACTTAACGAGGCTTGGTGCTGATTCAACTAGTAGGCTCTACGATAAAGTTACAAAATAAATTAAGTCACTAAATGGAGCAATTCTTAGAAATGATATTCAATATAAAGTAGAAACCTGCACAGTCATATGAGGCCAAAGGGGTGGAGCTTGATGGGGTCAACTGACTAGATGAGCTTGATGCTAATTCAAATTAGTGGGCTCTATGGTAAACTTACAAAATAAATTAGCTCACTAAATGTAACATTTCTTAGAAATTATATTCAATATAAATTAGAAACATGCACAAGTATGTGAAGTCCAAGGAGTGGAGCTTGATGGGGTCAGCTGATTCATGAGGGTTGTGTAATGAAGACTTGCTCCTTAGATCAAATATGCATAGCTAGAGTCATAATACAAGTATCAAACTTGTACTATGATATTTCGATTTCTTTAAATAAATAATCCTTAATGTAGAAGACATAGTTATTATAGAGCCTACCAAAATAAAGAATATTTTTTGACTATGTATGTGGAGATCATACCAAAATCATCAGTTGACATAACCATGAGCTAGTCTACATTTAATTTTCTAGCAAGACAAACTTTTGTAAGAGAGTGTTGTGCCATTGTTATCACTAGATAAAGCTAGTAACCTTGCCAACTTTCTCAACTATAAGCATAGAGCATCCACTTTTCCTATCAAATAGGCCTCTAATTTCTCAAAATTAAAATTTGCCTAATAATGTAAAATAGCATATGAAACAATTTTTCAAATTGCAATCAGATTGCCAACATCCCAAAGCTGAAAGACAATGCAAAGATATCAATGAGACCTAAAGGCTTGAGAAGAGCAGCAACCCGTAACTAATAAATGAAAAATTAAACACAAGCTTCTTGCCTCTTCTTCCATATTACAAAAATTCATTCAATTGATTAAGACTTTTGCCAACATGAAAGCTGACTTTGAAGCAAAATGAAATTTGAAGATTGAATGGTGATATAGAATAACAAAAGGCACATGTTAAATGAATTAGGATACAAGTTCCAAGTGCAAGACTTCATCTACAAGTTCATCCAGCAACCAAAACAAAAGGGCAAAACCAAGATGTAAAACAATGGCATGCAGTACAAAAATACTGAGGGTGAACTCCTAATTCACCAATATATTTGACTGTTATCGACTATTCAAGGGCACATAGAAAATTGTACACATTTTAATTTCAATGGTTGATTAAAAAAGAAAAATGCCTTTCCTATTGTTGCACCTGTGATGTGCAAACCATAGTGAAAATCTTGTGGTGCGTAAAGCCATGACACCGCCACTGTAAATATGCTTCATTTTAATTATATAAGAGGAACTTATCAATTTACAAGAATATATGTTAGAAAAAAAAAAATCATACCCAAAAATGTAATCCAACAAATCAGCAATTAAAAAAATTATCAGCAGTTAGCTTCACAAGTGAATATCTAGCACCATGGCCAAAGTATGAACTACAAGTCCATTGCTCAAGCATAATCTTTGCCTGCAACAGAATCAGCTGCCCATTCTGTGGCTAATCCTATCGATCTAGTAGAGAATTTACAAAAAACATTTGTTTGAGAGAAAGATAGAGAGCGAGAGAAACTCGCAAGGCATGCAGATGCTAATGCTTTGTCAAGGTGATGATCAATTAGGATCTAAAGTGGCCAGGGGCAGAAGAGGTTGATATGGTGGAGGAGTAGACAGGCATATATACCTCATATCATATGTTGTTTTTCTTCTATTTTCTATCTGGAAGAATGTTGAAAGACACTTCAGCGAGGCTTATAAGCATATAGCACAGATGGATACACATGAAGATCAATGCTAGTAGGAAGCAGGCATAGATTATTGTACATATCTCGATTCATCTTGATACACACCACAGTATACTCTTGATTTGTTTTATCTATAAGACTGTCTACCACTCATACTTTGCAGTATATATTAGTATATATATGACACCAATATGTGCAACACCATCCTAAATATTTCTCAGGAAGATGCATTGTAGTTGTTCAATTGAGATATTTTTGGACTCTCACGAGGTGAATCTCTTAGAAGTGTCTCCCTAGCGGCGTGCATTATTTTGATGACGTCTCCCAAATTCATTCGTTGTTGTGGCAATGCCTCGGTACAGAAGAGACCAATTTTAATGATTGATAGCAAGCAATTCTGAGCTTCCTCGCTTGCACTGACTGCACTTTGACAAGAGGATATATTTATTCCATTCTCCTCGTCCAGGAGTAGAGCCTGGTCTAGTATATCCATTACGTGTTGAGGATATGCCATCTTTACAAAAGTATGAAGGTCTAGACCATCTTTAAATCTATCATCAGTGGGTCTTAGTCCAGTGAACATCTCCAGCAAAAGTATTCCATAACTGTACACATCCCCTTGAGTAGAGACTTTGCTGCCCATGCCATACTCTTACAGTTCACATGGAAATAAAGAATAAATTATTTATTTCGCATTGAAAGCAAATGGCAAGACTTAATGAGACTCTGCTCATAGTTAACTGACCATAAAATTAAATGCTCTACATATTTAAATTCCTTCATAATGATTAAAGGTTTCGAGCTCTATTTTTACAAATGTTATGACATAAGAATTGTTAAATATACACGAAAAAGGAGCCATGGTTGTGACAATAATATTTTAGTTCTAACATAGTATGCCATATGTATCATTCTATCAAAAGAAAATCAATCTCAAAAAATAATGCAAATGTTCACATAGTTGAAAAATAATCATTACAGCTCAAACAAAATTAGGTTGGCACTTGTGTGATGTTATTGATCCAATAACAAAAGTTCTCACACTACTAGACCAAGTATTTAAAATCGCCTTCCCTTTCTGATGATGTGCTCCTATATCCTATTGACTACCATACGACTAGTCTTCGTAAAATTATTAGTATACTTTAGCATAGGTTGAAATGAGTAGACTATCAGAAAATGGACGGACGAACTTATCCAAGTCAATTAGTCAAGGTAAATAATAAAATATTAATTTTCGAAAAATGAATTGAAAATATCATAAATAATATTCTCATTCAATTTATATAGGTCTGTGTCTTGTGTGTGCATCAAAATAACAATTTGTCTGTAGCTAGAACTTTTAAAAACCCTCATAATAGCTAGAACTTATCCAATTACTAAATTGTAACTTGGTCAGGCTGCATATTATACACGTGTACATGCAAACCAATTCAAACTTTTAAAAAATTTCAAGGCCTTTAACGAACGCAGTATAATTTGAGAATAATGTAAGACAAAATATATATCATCAAAGACGGAATGCAAGCTGAAAAAGATGTTCACCTGGAGCAACATATCCAATGGATCCTTTTATTCCAATTGTATGGCTTGTCACTGGAGAAGAATCCCCACAAGGGGGTGTGATCAGAAATTTGGCAAGTCCAAAGTCGCACACATGAGCAACCATATCCTTGTCCAAAAGAATATTGCTTGGCTTCAAATCGCAATGAACAATTGGTGTGCCATTGTACTGATGTAGATACTCCAAAGCCAAAGCCACATCGATTGCTATGTTCACTCTTTGAAGAAGGGTCAACTTATGCGACACCTCCCCCCGTCCACTCTCGGGTGTAGCCACTTGTCTAAACTCCCATTCGGTATGAACTCGGTTACCAGAGCCAAGAAAACATGACCACTGTGGTCGAAGCTAGAGCAAGCATTCAAGATCTTAAGGAGGTTTCGATGCCGAATGCTTCTCAAGATTTTGCATTCAGCTTGGAAAATCTTTAAAGCCCCTCGTTGATGATGATGGAATACCTTAATAGCAACCTCCTTTGGCTCAAAATTCACCACTCCCCTATACACACAGCCAAAGCTTCCCTCACCTATTAGATTAGCCGTAGAGAACCCATTAGTTGCTCTGGCCAACTCAGCAAAAGAAGGCATTGGATACTTGCCCTCTGAGGGGAGCAGAGGCAAAGATATCTTGCTCCTTGGCTTCCAAAGTCTAATAGCACACAGGAACACAACAACTAGAGGTACCACAATTCCAGTTGTGAAGATGACTACTTTGAGTGCATGAGGCTCATGTGGTCTGCTGAACTCTTGGTTGGGACATATTTGCAAGTCCAACTCATGGTTTTCTCCGCATAAATTGTGGTTTCCGACAACCGACACCAAACTTGCATTCAGAAAGATCCCTGCATTTGGTATTCGGCCATCGAGATCATTGAAGGAGAGATTCAGAAGATGCAAATTCTGACAGCCCTCAAAAGATTCTGGAATGGACCCGGACAAGTTATTACGAGAGAGATCTAGTACTGTAATACCGTTCAAAGAGCTCAAAGAAGATGGAATGGCCCCCTGAAAATGGTTGCCTTGCATATAGAGGTATTGCAGGACCTGACAATCTGAGAAGGTGCTAGGAATCTCTCCTGACAAATCATTTTCAGAAACATCAAATGTTCCAAGATTCTTCAATCTGCCAACTTCTGATGGCAGGGGCCCAATCAGTGAGTTATGTGACAAGTTAAGGTAATCTGTCAGCGAAGTAAGTTCTGTTATTTCCTTGGGAAAGGAGCCATAAAGCTTGTTGTGTGAGAGATCCAAGAGTAGCAACTCTTGTAGCTTCCCAAAACTTGAGGGTATTCCTCCTTGCAAACTGTTTTGATCTAAATGGAGTTCAAGCAACTGTGTTAGGTCACCGAGAGAGGATGGAAGAACTCCTGTGAATTGGTTCTCGTTTAAGAACAATTTTTCTAGTTTCTGAAGCTTCCCAATAGTTGCAGGAATGACACCTATGACAGTGAAATAAGTGCATATTAGTGATCTATGAACAAGCTTGCACAACATAAACATGACTAGTATTTGGTTCATGGGATGCACAATTTCATTCTTAGATGTATCCTTTCACTACATTGAATGCACCAAACCAAAGAACATGATAAAATGGTATATCATCGAATATTTGTTTATGTGACTAATAAAACATATTGTTGCGAGCAGTGATTCATGTGGTGCCTCATTTCTCGATTGAACATTTGAATTTAGCAAACCAACTGGATAAAATTGTTTTATGATCCAACTGAATATACATTTCATTTACTTCTTCCATGATAGAGATAAGTTAAAAAGAAAAGAGATATATAAGTTGGTTAAGGTTCTGTTTGTTATCACTTTTGATTTTTTAATTATTAAAAGAAAAAGTAAAGTTCTCTTTTTGTTGCTTTAAATTTTTAGAAATTTTAATGTGTTTGGTATAATGAGTTGTTTTTTAAAAATATAAATATAAATTTGGTGTGGTAAGGCAATGGAATAGTGATGGTTGCAATGGAAATCTATGGTGGCAGTGACACAGTTGTGGTTATGGTAATGACAATAACGGTAACAACGAAAATGATAGTAATAGTAGTAATAGCATTAATGGTGACACTGATGGCAACATTGCAATGGCATGCTGGGAAAAAATATTCGTTGCAATGGTGATACCACATCACCGTTGTAACAAACCAACGAAAAGTTAGGAATGGATGAAATACACGGAGGTAGTATAGGGTATTATTCATAAGAATCAATGCAATACACAACAATCGATGAAATATAAAGGTTTTCATTAATTTATTATAAATTTGACATGGTATCACCATTGCAATGAATATTTTTTCATGATAATAGTAGCCACAAACTGAAAAGGAAAAAAAAAACAAAGAAAGCTAAAAATTGAGAAAGTTTAGAAACAAAAGTTTGTATATTTATATGACTTCTATGTATGCGTCAAATGAGTGCACAAAATCATGGTAAGAATCCTAACTTCTCACCAAAATAACGATAACAATAATGATCATATGTCAAGCTAATAGGGAAGAGGCCAGCATTGCATATGAAGCATTAATTGTCCTCCTTCGCCAAGGTCTAAATCATGCATGTGAAGGTGCAAATGAGTTCAGATAATAACAGGGAACAAGTCACTTCCTAGCTGTTTCTCTTGTTTATTTTTTTTTTTTCTTGCTCGTCTCGATCTTCTTATTTATTTTCTTGCTTTGTTTTCCTTAATAGCGGGACTTCAATAAATTCTAAAGTGGAAGGATGTGTGATCCTCTTTCCTATTTCTAACAGAAAAGGATATATTAAAGAAATAAATTAAAAAAAAAGCTTAAAGGGATTTGAGCACGTGACCTTCAGTTCTGGTGCTAAAAATTTAATTTACTTGAAGATGGGTTAACTATATATATATATATATATATCAACATGAAAAATGGGAAAAATATCATATACACAAAAAAAAAATCAAACAATTGTAGTAAGTCATGTGAAAAAGGGAAACTCACACATACATAAAAATTCAGAAAATCTTGAAATAAATTCAGAAGAAATAATTCATTAGCAATAAATGAAAAATAATATTATTTCAAAGCTGTGTAAAAGAAAAGAAAGTCAAAAAAAATTCTGGTTCTTATTTTTTTTGATAACTTAAAAAATGACAAAAAATGATTCTTATTTATCTTCTACATACGAATAATTTGAAATTTTTAGTATCACACCTATTGAAGGTGGTAAAAGACTGAAAAGAAACTCCATCTATTTCTTTCTACAATTAAAGTGCTAGCCCATGGCATGACAATCAAAGCGATTATGAGGATTAGTATCGTGCCTCTAATTTTTCATCCATTTTTTTTCAAATTAATAATATTCTTCTATTGTATAAAATTATATTTTCATTTTTATTATCACACAGCATATCGCGCATGTGTCATTCTTCTTCGTTTTAAAATGGATATAAATAGATATAATTTTATTGAAAATATATAAGCAAATATAGATATAAACCAGATAGGTTAAACTCTATAATATAAAATTAAAGATATCATCAAATAGAAGGTAAATTAATATAGCAACATATTAATATAGTCATTTATTTCCTTAAAAGTTCATGATTGCCATACAAGATTAACTAGATATGAATATTGATTGGATGCAAAACTTAATATTCATATTTATTTTAAATGGATCCAGATATATATTGAATATTGCAAATACATACTAGCTAAACTTCGTAACCATAGAATCAAAAATATTATTAAACAGAAGATAAATTAAGCCAATATTATTTTAGTATGGTCACTTATTTTTTTTAAAAGTTCATAAGTGCTATATAACATTCAATAGGATATAAATATTAATCGAATGCAAAATTTATATTGGTAATTGTTTTAAAGTTTTAAACAGACACAGATACATATTGTGATATTGGAGCTATGTATATAAATATGGATATAACTTAAATAGTACTTAAACTTTATAACCATAAAATCAAAGATATCACTAAATATAAATTAAGCCAGTAATATGTTGATATGGTCATTTATTTTTCTTAAAAGTATATGAGTTTTATATAAAATTATATAAGATTACAAAAAAATTGAATATTCGGATGTAGATCGGATAGTTGTCTATCTATATTTGTATCTTTTTCTTTGACAAATATAGATATGAATATGAATATTAGTTAAGTGCTTAAATATACATCCCTATTTCAACAGATTCAGATATAGAAGTGGACACAAATGAATATCATAGAATGAAGGTAAATTAAGTCCATGACATATTATTATAAATCTTTTTTTTTTGTTAAAAGTTTATGAGTTCTATTTGTGATTAAACAAGATTGCAAATTGAATTAGATATTCAATATAGTTTAGATAGTCGTCTGTCTAAATTTGTACGGTTCTTTCTTTAATAGACATGAATAAGGATATGGATATACATATTAGTAAAGCGTTCAAATATATATCTATATTCCATTAGGTTCGGATATGAAGTGGATCTAGATGGATATTGTCCAGTCCACTTTTAATCCTAATCAATTAGGATTGTTTTTGACTTGTATGAGGTTAAATTTGAATTGAGCTCAAAATAATGATAAACAAATCAACCTTGACCAAACTAAGTCATCAGTCTAATATATCGGTACTTCCATCACATCGAAGTGATCAATCTTTTCCATTATAGAATGAATGATACCTGTAAGAAGCATATGATCCATGCGAAGCATGTTTAAGTTGATATATCCCCCAATCTCTGCAGGAATATTTCCATTTATCTGATTCTGTCCCAAGCCTAGCCATGTCAGTTGAGTTGATAGCTTGGCTACTGAGCTTGGCAGCATACCTCCCAGCATGTTGTTGGACAGATCCAACGTTTTCAGATTGCTGCAGTTGCCTAAGGATGTCAAAAATTCCCAATCCTCGCCTTGCTTAGCTTCTAGTAAATTATTGCTAAGGCACACTGAAACTAGATTTCGTAGCATACCAATATTCCTAGGCACTAGGCCGTTAAGTTTGTTGTAACACAAAACAATTTTTTCAAGCCTAGAAGCATTTACCAGTGAAACGGGAATGGGACCTTCTAACTGGTTATTGAATGCTTGCAAAACTTGAAGACTAGAGAGCGTGTTACCCATACTGGATGGGAGCACCCCTGAGAGCTGGTTATCTCCAACATAGAAATTACAAAGGGAAGATAAGTTAAGAAAAGAGGGTGGGATCTCTCCCGTCAATTTATTGCTGGTTACAGTAAAATTTTTTAAGCGGACTAGTCTACCAAAACTCGAGGGAATTTGTCCCCCTAGATTGTTGTCCGATAGGTCGATGCCCACCAAAGACGAGAGATTGCCTAAAGAAGGAGGGATGACCCCTGTGAGGTTGTTTCTAGCAAGAAGGAGAAGAGAAAGATTAGGGAGTGTCCCAAGCTCCATTGGGATCTCCCCCACTAGCTTGTTACCATCTAGGTTTAGAAGCACAAGGTTGGAGCAATTGGCTAGGCTTGTGGGAATAGTGCCTTCAAGAGCATTGTCCATCAGAATGAGAAATTGGAGGTTAAACAGGCAGCCAAGCGCTTGTGGGATATATCCCTGCAGTTGGTTACCAGAGAGGTTGAGCCTTTGGAGAAAGGTAAGGTTCCCTATATCAGGTGATATTTGGCCTGTTAAGTTAAGGGAGTCGAGGTCCAGGGCTGTGACTCTCTTAGGATGTTGAGGGCTACCACACTTCACACCTAACCATTTGCAATAGTGGGTAGTTTGATTTTCATTGCCCCATAAAGACGAGGATTCAGGTGGATACAAATGAGCCTTGATGGATAGGAGAGCTTGCAGGTCATTGGTATTTCTTGTTGCAATGGTAGAGAGTGCAGGAGCTTGGAAGGACAATAATGTAGTGCAATGAAGGAATAGAAAGAGATAAGCCAGCGGCCGGGGTGGAGCTCCTAAAGAGATTGAATGGTTGGAACGGGGGAGATCCATGGGAATGACTAAGTACTATGGGTTAAGAGACGAATGGATGTCGAGGTCCCAAACACAACCCACATTTTATAGAGTACCATACAAGTCTCTATAGACAAACGTATAAAAGGAGCATCATTTGGAAGCATCCTTTATCAGCTTTAAAGAAAATTAATGTGACTACTACTCAAGTCTATCATTTTTATTCATTTGTTAAAATCGTCTAACTACTTTGATGGTCCCGTTAATTATCTTTTCACATTTTGGGTTAGACTTCGCTTCAAATGTACCTGCTTTTAGACAGGAAAAAAAAAAAGAAAAAAAAGACTAGTAGGAATCTACCGGAGCATGATTAGATCGATGAGTGTTCAAAACTCTTAGAGATAAGAATAGATGTACCGTCAATATGTTTTCCCATTTTATTTGTGATGAATGGAATCACATAATTTTGTTCTTTCTTTTGTTATGCTCTGGATAAATTTATCAGGATATTTGTCAAAATCTGTTTAATTTTTATATAGAACCATCTCGATGTTGAGCTATAGACGATCACTTTCTAACATCAAAACCAGTCATTGCTGTACTATTTCATAAATATAATGTTTTATTTTATGACCAGTATGCTAGATGCCTCTTTTACCAAGTGAACAAACGTGAACAATGACCTCCACCTAGACATTATTGCTGTGAGTAAGACAGAAAAAACAAAAATATATTTTAATCATTTTTTTTTTCCTGCCTTGACAACCCTATGTGGAAAGTTACATATAAGTGTTAGGAAAATGCTTCATCTACCGCAAGACCTTCTCGAAT
>NC_025995.2:7617171-7702301 GCF_000442705.2 Elaeis guineensis
CCAGTCTAAATCCGATCGGATTCTCGTCCGTTGGATCGGTGTGCATCTCAAAGCATTGGAGAATGGCTAATACATGGCTGGGTTACCATCTGACTGACATGATTTTGTTAAAAAAAAAAAAGATAGCTCAGCTTTGAATGAAACACGACGTAAGTCCCTCCTCTTATCTCCTCTCCCTCTCTCCCTTTGAAAATAGTCACCTTCTTCTCTCCCCAAAACCCACACTTCTCTCTCTCTCTCCGACCAGTGTTCTCATCTCCTCTGAAACTCCCCACCCATGGCCACCATCCTCTCTGCTTCTTTCTTTCTCCGGTCACCATCCTGTCTCCTTCGACGCCCCCTTCGCTCGTGGCCACAGTCCTCTCTTCTTCTCTCTCTCCGGCCACCATTCTCGTCTCCTCCGAAACCCTCTACCCATGGCCACCATCCTCTCTTCTTCTCTCTCTCTCCAACGACCACGTCCTCTTTTTTTCTCTCTCTTTCCAGCCACCATTCTCATCTCCTCCGAAACCCCCTACCCGCGGCTACCATCCTCTCTTCTTCTCTCTCTCCAGCCACCATCATCATCTTCTTCGAAACCCCCCCAACCGCGGCTACCATCCACATCTCCTGTAAATCCCACCAACTCATGTTCACCACCATCCTCTCTTCTTCTCTCTCTTTGGCCACCATCCACATCCCGTTCGGAAGCTTCGAAGTCCATGTGCACCTCCTTCTTCCTGTCTCTTATCCTCTTGAGATTATGATGTGGCTGTTGTAAAAAAAATAAAGAAACATCTTTATGTATGGGGATGAGACTCTTCTCTCTATTTCTTCTTGAAAGAAACTCTTCCCTCTCTCACCGACAAAACACATTTCTTCCTCTCTCACCCTCTGTTTCTCCTCGAAAGAAATTCTTCCAAATGAAAGCCTTCCCTCTCTCCATGGGCAAAACATATTTCTTCCTCTCTCTATTTCTCCTCAGAAGAAACTTCTGCCACATCTCTCTCTAGCATAAACACCTCCCGACTCTCTCTCCATCGCAAATACTGAAGGGAAAGAAACTGTTTCTCCTCAGAAAGCCTTGGTTGCATCTAAAATTTTTTCTATTCATCTACATGATTATGGATCAAATTCTTACCTAATTAACAGTGAATCAGAGATCAAATCTCAAATTATCTGATGTAAATCTTTATGGAGGTCTAGATGTGCAGACCCTCTACTTCGCATGCACGTCAAACATCGCTGGAAAGCAGGATGAACTCCAATTCAATTGTCTTCGCAACTCAATTAATCGAGAGATGAGATGTACTGGTGTGACACCTTACACCAGCAGGTGGGATATCCAAGATGGATCCACACCCAAGGGAAGAGGGGTGGCAACAAGAGGAGAGGGCAAAGGGGAAGAAGGGACCTCTCTCTCTTCTCATGCTTCTCTCTCTCTTTCTCTCTTCTCTCAATCTGATTTATTTGCTATGCATCCATAGGTAGAGACCTTCTCTATTTATAGATGATTTCTATAACCCAATAAATATAGGAGTCCTAACTCAAATTTGATTTATATTAATCCAATACTCATGAAAGAAGAATTTCTACATGAGATAGAATTGTCATCACATATGACAATCAATTTGCACCCACTCTCTCACCCATATGGGATGCCCCAAATGAGTAAAGCTCCAGGTGTTGGTCGGCCCATAATAGAGGAGAATCCTAGTGCAAGTAGGAATACTCATATCTCATCAAAATGGATCCAATTCAAATTCAATTCGAAGCTGGTTCGAAATAATTTCGAAAGGCCATCAATCCTAAACTCTTTAGGACTTTTGTACTAAATCTAACTTAAATTTTGACCCCAATTAAGACTAATTAATTTAGATCTAATTAAAAATTAATCAGTACTTAAATTCAATTTTTCATATGCTCCATAGATCATAGAACAGAAACTGTTCATCCTCAGGATCGAACCTGAACCTCATGTGTAGTGCTAGCTAGACATAGTCAACTCTTCAATCCCGTTTGGTCTATAACTTAATTGTATTTCAACCTTTCAAATCTATCTCATGGATTACCCTAGTCAAGACTTTGCTAAATTGAAATACAGCGATATATCAACTTCAATAATCTGGAAGGGTCAATCCCATCTTGATCCACACATAGACTTCGTAAGTACTTGACTATACCTAGTAACCTTCCGTCACTACATTAAAAATCCAGATAGTCCGATACTAAAGTACAGTGAGTTACTTGTAAGTCACTATAGTGATCTTAGATCTGAAAGATACTTATACCCATATATTTCACGAGCAGCTCTTGATAGCAGAATGCTCAGTAGGTGAGTCACTTGTTCAGTGACGATATACCCCTATATCTTACCTGTATGTCATACCAGTATCACCACAGTCCTTGATTAAGAAGACAACCAACCCATATGACATACAACGACTTTCACTCGATAAACATCATCATCCTGTAATGACGTATCATTTGATCACGAATATGTTTAAGAACTATATGATAAATCTTCTCTTTATCGCACACTAGCATAGTTCTAAGGATTTCATCACAACACGAGAGTTCAAAAAAGATGTTACTTTATGATAAAAAATATCAGAATAATTTTTATTCAATAATCAATAATTCATATATAAGGATGAACTCAATCATCACACGATTGATTTTAGGATATAATTCTCAACAACTCTCACTTGGACTAAAGCCAATCAGGGTAGTATCTTATATCCATCTTTCATTTGAAATCATCGAACTCTTTGATCTTGAGAGCTTTAGTGAAAGGGTTCGCTAGGTTGTTCTTTTCATCAATCTTTTGAAGTTCGACGTCACCACGATTCACGATCTCTCGTATCAGGTGATAGCGATGCAGAATATGTTGCAGCATCTGATACAGCATTATATTTTATTTTGCATACAGAATCGGCCATGCTATGTTGCTTGAAACTCTTCCAGCAAACAGCTCCTCCATTTAAAGTAAATACGTAGCCTGACATACTTCTGCTGTCATTACAATCTGATTGAAAATTAAAATCAGTATATCCCATAAGTTTCATATTAGTATCTTCATAGATAAGTCATTGGTCTTTAGTATTTCTCAAATACTTAAGAATTACTTTCGCAATCTTTCAATGCTTCTCACTTGGATCAGAGTGGTACCTACTTACTACCCCTAGTGAATAGGCCACATCCGATCTCGTACATGTCATGGCGTACATGATAAATCCCACTATCGAAGTATATAATATTCTACTCATGCTCTCTCTCTCCTCAAGAGTTGTCGGATAATCCTTCTTGGAAAGAGTAATTCCATGACCTATCAGAAGATAGTCTTTTTTAAAATTATCCATGTTGAACTGTTTCAACAAGATGTCGATGTACATGCTTTGGGACAATCCAAGCAACCTTCTAGATCTATCTCTATAAATCTTTATCCCAAAGATGTAAGATGCTTCTTTCAAGTTCTTTATGGAGAACTGTGATGATAATCACAATTTCACACTCTGCAAAGTCGGAATATCATTTCCTAGTAACAGTATGTCATCCACATACAGTATAAAAAAGATGACTACAGAATTGGAAGCCCAGTTGTAGATGCAAGGCTCTTCTCCATTCCTAACAAAGCCATATGTTTTGATCACCTTATCAAAATGCATGTTTCAACTCCTAGATGCCAGCTTAAGTCTATAAATAAACCTTTTTAGCTTGCACACTTTCAACTCATCTGTGGATGTGAATCCTTCAGGTTGTATCATATATACCTCTTTTTTCAGCTCTCCATTAAGAAAAGCGATTTTAATATCCATCTTCCAGATCTCATAATCTAAGTGTACAGCGATAGCAAGCATAATCTAGATGGACTTGAGCATTGCTACAGGAAAGAACGTCTCATCATAATCAGTACCATAATACTGATGGTAACCTTTAGCCACTAGACAGGCTTTATAAGTCTCTACCTTCCCATCCGCAACTCTTTGTTTCTTGAAAATCTATTACACCCTATGGGTTTTGTCCCTTCGGATGGATCAACTAGTATCCATACACCATTGATCTCCATAGACTCTATCTTAAATTTTATGGCCTCAAGCCATTTCTGAGAGTCGGGCCTTTGCATGGTCTCCATATAGGTGATCGGATCCTCATTGTTCTCATCAAATTTGATGGGGTCACCATCTCGAATCAGAAAATCACAATATCTGTCTGACTGATGTGGTACTCTATCGGATCTCCTTAATGACGCCTCTACTGTCTTCGAATTTGATTCACCAATCAAATTCAATTCTGTGTGTGTCGGTCCTTCCACCTCATGAACTTCATTAAGTTCAATTTTATAGACATTAGCTCCTTCACCAAGGAACTCCTTTTTCAAAAAAACTATCTGACTGCTGACAAATATTTTTTTTTGCAGCGAGATAGAAGTAGTACCTTTTAGTTTTCTTTGGTATCTTACGAATAAGCGTCTATCGGACTTCGATCCAAGCTTATCTGTCTTTAAATGCTTGACATAAGCTGGACACCCTCAGATCCTAAGATGTGAAAATACCAGCTTATGTCCAGTCCATATCTCATATGGAGTTTTATCGACAGACTTGCTGGGCACCTTTCAGAATGTAGCAGGCAGTTTTTAGAGTATATCCTCAAAAGAAGATTGGTAGACTCGCAAAGCCTATCCTATCATGGATCGAACCATGTCTAACAAGATTTGATTTCTCCTCTCTGACATCCCATTATATTATGGTGTTCTAAAAGGGATTCATTGTAAGAGAATCTCATTCTCTTTCAGATATGTCAGAAACTCACTGGTGAGGTATTCACTTTCTCGATCTGAGTGAAGGATCTTAATACTTTTTTTAGTTTGTTTCTCTACTTCAGCATGGAATCGTTTGAACATTTCAAATGATTATGACTTATGCTTCATAAGATAGACATATCCATACCTCGATAGATCATCTGTAAACGTAATGAAGTAATAGTATCCTCCTCTATCAATTATTTTCATAGGCCCACATACATCAATATGTATTAGGCCTAGGACATCGCTGGCTCTTTCACCTTTTCCTTTAAAAAGTAACTTAATCATCTTACCAAGTAGACAGGACTCACAAGTAGGCAATGATTCACAATCATCTATCTCAAGGACACGTTCCTTGATCAACCTATCAATCTTATTCTTATTCACATGACCAAGCCTATAATGCCAAAGGTAGGATTCACTAACATTATCTAATTTAGGGCATTTACTGGGTGTGTATATTATACTAACAGACCGTGATATTATGTATGTGCCATATTTTAATTGTCTACGTATAATTATAGTATCATTCATAATGATATCACAAAAATCTTTCTTTATTATAAATTTCTAATCAAGTTCGGCCAAAAAGCCTACAGAGATGACGTTCATCAAAAAGGAGGGATAATAATGACAATCATTTAACATGACACTACTGGAATCGAAGATAAACTATAAAGTTTTCAAGATCAGAAATAGAACAAGACTTCCATCTTTAACATTAAGGAACCGCTCGCCCTCTCGAAACTTCTTACTTACCTACAGTCCCTGCAATGAATTACATATATTAATAGAACTTTCGATATCCAATACCCAGATAGTAGTATCACAAACAGAGAAATTATAAGGTGTTATCATATAAGTACCTTGTGAAGCAATCGATTGCTTCTTTCTCTTGTTCTTAGGCCTGTTTGGGTCAAGGGGGGCTATATAAGTAGGATAATTTCTTTTTCAATGACTCAACTTCTTACAAAAGAAGCATTCTGCCTGGCTCTTGTCAACTTTTGATGGTTTGCTCTGCTTGGGATCGACAGCATGAGATTTCTGTATCTTTTTTTTCTTTTCTCTCTTAGAAGATCGATGTCCTGCAGATGAACCTCCCACTAAATTCACTAGCTCCTTCTGGAGCTGGTGATCCTTCTCAAAAGTCTACAGTAACCCTAGCAAACCATGGTAGTTTACCATAGGCTTCATTATTCTATAATGACTGAGAAAGGATAGGTAGGATTTCGGTAGCGAATTGAAGATATCATCCTTGCCTAACTGTTCATGCAACGAAAAGTCAAGTTTGTTAAGGCATTCAATCTGCTCAATCATGTATAATATATGATCGATGACTGAAGCTCCCTCTCATATACGAGCATTGAAACTGCGCAGAAGGTTTTATGTCTCTCTATACCCTGAAGGATGCCGAAGGAGTCATTCAACATTTGAATGATCTCCTCTGACTGTGCATCCTCAAACTTACGACTAAGTTCATCGTTCATGACTATCCTCATCATGCAATGCATAGTTGTGCGGTCATTGAGCTATTTTATGTAAGTATCTCTCACGGCATGAGGAGCATTGGCTGTAGGTTCTTTAAGTGCCTAATCCGTAAGGACGTACAAAATCTTCTCATGCTCCAAGATGATCTTCAACTTTCGATACCAACTATCAAAATTAGATTCGGTGAGTCTGTCACTGTCCAACAGCGTACGGAAGGATAGTATGTTGGCCATAACTGAAAGAAAAAAATATTAGTCTATTAGTATATAAATTATTTTTGATCTTGAAGACATGGACTTTAATCTAAAGGTCCTTCCACTATTTTTATGAATTGGTAACCTCTACCTCCAATTTAAAGAATTACACTAATTCCTTAGCAGATACTAGAATCCACACAGACTGTATTCGGGTCCGAGTGTGGCTCGACCAATCTTAGTGCATTCATGGATAGGTTTATAACCAATTATTTCTTCAAACAACTTCTAGCAATAAGTTTTGCCCCAGGCTTCCCTTCAACAGGCGTGTGGTGCCTCCACTGAAAATCTCGGTTAGATCCAACCATTAACATGACACATCAAGTACATCCAATAAATGGATATCTAGAGCCAAGTGTGGCTTGGCCAATCTGAGCATTGATCTGAAGATATATCATGATGGTCATATGATAAATGACAATTCCAATATGTAATAGATACCAGGCGTGTGGCGCCTCTAATGCCTATTTGAAATATTAGACTTATTATCACGCATCTTAATGGGAGGCAATGATCAAGTTATCTCATAACTTTATCACTTTATGGACTTAATAATTTAAAAAATTTAATTTCATTGATCTGAGAATAAGAGAAGAAGTCGACCTGCAAGCTGCAAATCCTCCATTGACTTCACCAAGTCATGTAAAGGATTAGACATAAGCTGATCTAAAGGTACCTAAATTAGTCACACTGATTCACCTTAATGGCATGGGTATGTACGAATCAACTAGTGATCTAATCAAAACATAATCTACCATGTTGATCAGGTAAGTGAGATCAGTGGGAAGGATATGTCCTTAACTCACCATAGATGCATCTAGGTGAATAGCTCCCAATTAAAAACTATTTGATCGAATCTGTCAGATTTATCTTAGACATCAATTGGTTAATTAGTTTTGATTTGGTTCACCAGAAGATTTGGGTTCAACCATAGAGCCATGATCATGGTCCATTTATTAGGATCAAACACATGAACTTGATCAAACTATAACTATTGAGATTGATTTTGAGAAATACTGATCTGATCTAATTCAACACTTGATTAGATTTAATCAATTTATCTACATAGTCCATATGTATTTCTAACTCTAGATCTAACATATTAGAAGGACCTGATTCATGCTAACCCTTTATCCATCATTTTATGTGGTGTCTTAATGATCTTCAAATCTCAAATCTAAATTATTCAAAACTTAATTCATAATTAAGTATGTGAAACGTATGTTTCAATCTGTAGAACTATTCTACAAGGATTTCAGATGAAGCATACCATATATTTCAATACATGAAAATAAATTTTCATAATATATTTAACAATTAAACATACATAGGTATGATCTAAACTTCATACATATATTTCATGTATCATGACAACCTTTACATCAATACCGATTACATCATATGTAATATGCAATTCAGATCTAAAATAATTTTATATCTAAATTTTATCCTATTGTAATGATTTATAAATCACTTTAGATCTAATCTAAACATATGTATGATCAAAATAATACATAAAAAATTATTCATTTTTCTTCTTTATGAAATTAGATCACAATGACACCCCTACACGTCATAAGAGAATCCATCGAATAGGCAAAAGAGAGATTAATCTCTTCAATCATCTATGATCAGATGATCTGGTGATCTCATCAATCTAAGTACTAGGCTACTAAGATCTAAAATTTAATTTTATATATAATTACATCAATATGCAATTATTGACAAAACTATTTTATATCATGAACATATCTTTGATCTTATCAATTATATTCTTCATCTAATCTAATTAGATTTAATGTATCATATACATCATATCAAATTTGAAACACATCTTATACTGATTATAAAATATTAATTTCAGATTTGATATCATATAAAAAATTAATTAGATACAAATATGAATGTATAAGAAATAAATTTTTAGTAAAATCTGTTTTCGCGTAGTGCTGAATTCTGATAGGATTCAGATCTAAATATCCATCAAAAAATCTAATTAAGATCTAAAATAAACCCACTTCATAAGAGAAACAACAACATTAAAATTTTATTAAAATAAATTTAAAATAAATTTTAATTTATATTATTATTCCATCAAAAATTCAGTAACAGTAGAATTTTGTTATAACAGACTTGTAACAATCTCAATCAACCATTGACTAGGCATCTCTAATTCGATCAAAATTAGATCAAAAATTTTATATAAATAAATTTAAATCAAATTTAATATCACATAAAAAATATTAATTATATATTATATAATTAATCTCAAAAAATTTTATTATGCATGCATATATTTTAGGCCTGCTCAGATATCAATTGAAGGGAAAGAAACTATTTTTCCTCGAAAAGCCCAGGTTGCATCTAAAAATTTTTCTATTCATCTGATTAGCAGTCAAATTCTTACCTGATTAGCAGTAAAATCAGAGATCAAATCTCAAATTATCTGATATAAACTTTTACAGATGTTTGGATGTGCAGACCCTTTACTTTGCATGCATGTCAGACATCGCAGGAAAGCAGGATGAACTCCAATCTAATTATCTTCGCAACTCAATCAATCGAGGGATGAGATGTACTAGTGTGACACCTCACACCAATAGATGGGATGCCCTAAATGGATCCATGCCTAAGGGAAGAGGGGCGGCAACAAGAGGAGAGGGTAAGGGAGAAGAAGGGACCTCTCTCTCTTCTCACACCTCTCTCTCTCTCTTTCTCTCTTTCCTCAATCTGATTTATTTGCTATGCATCCATAAGTAGAGACCCTCTCTATTTATATATAATTTTTATAACTTAATAAGTATAGGAGTCCTAATTCAAATCTGATTTGAATCAGTCCAATACTCATGAAAGAAAGATTCTTACATGAGATAGAATTGCCATCACATATGACAACCAATTTGCACTCACTTTCTCACCCATATGGGATGCCCCAAATGAGCAAAGCTCGAGGTGTTGGTTGACCTATAATAGAAGAGAATCCTAATACAAGTGGAAATACTCATATCTCATCAAAACAGATCCGATTCGAATCTAATTCAAAGCTGGTTCGAAATAATCTCGAAAAGCTGTCAATCCCAAACTCTTTAGAGATTTGTACCAAGTCTAACTTGAATTTTGAATCTAATTAAGATTAATTAATTTAAATCTAATCTAAAATTAATCAATACTTAAATCTAATCTTTCATATGCTCCATGGATCATAGATCAGAAACTGTTCATCCCTGAGATCAAATCTGAACCTTATGTGTAGTGTTAGCTAGACATAGTCAACTCTTCAATCTCGTTTGACCTATAAATTAATTCTCAATTAAGTTAGCTTATATATTCAATCAAGTTAAGTACTTCCATATTGGACATATAAATATAGATCAATTTCTTCTTACTTTGTCTGACTTGTGTGCATGACTCCATAGATTCAAACACTAAACTGGTAGCATAGGAATCAATTCCTGTACTAATCGATATACCATCTAGTAATGATTTCTGATATCCAGATAGATCAAGTTATCATAAAAAAATATTTCAAAATCCATACACATGGTTATCGCATAATTTATCTTTTTGATCCTGAATGTTCTAGGATGGTCTCAGGTTAACCGTCAACCGAGATTGCTTTATTTACATTGTATTTCAACATTTCAAATCCATCTCATAAATTATCCTAGTCAAGATTTTGCTAAATTAAAATACAGTGATACATCAACTCCAATAATCTGAAGAGATCAATCCCATCTTAATCCATACACAGACTTCGTAAGTACTTAACTGTATCTAGTAGCTTTCTGTCACTGTATTAGAAATCTAGATAGTCTGGCACCAAAGCACAGTGAGTTATTTACAAGTCACTATAATGATCTCAGGTCTGAAGAATACTTATACTCATATGTTTTACAAGTCGCTCTTGACAACAGAATGCTCAGCAGATGAGTCACTTATTCAGTGATAATGTACCCCTATATCTCACCTGTATGCCATACCAGTGTCACCACACTCCTTGGTTAAGAGGACAACCAACCCATATGGCATACAATAATTTTCACTCGATAAACATCATCATTCTGTAATGACGTATCATTTGATCGTGAATATGTTTAAAAATTATACGATAAATCCTCTCTTTATCGCACACTAGCATAGTTCTAAGGACTTCATCACAATACAAGAGTTCAAGGAAGATGTTACTTTATGATGAAAAATATTAGAATAATTTTTATTCAATAATCAATAATTTATATACAAGAATGAACTCAATCATCACACGATTAATTTTAGGACACAATTCCCAACAAATATGTTGCTAGCTCTCTACCTCAAGTGTAAAGATGTCGTCGATTCTCTCTCTGGTGCAAATATGTCACTGGCATTTACTTCACTCCCTCCTTCTCTTTCTCTCCGATGGAAACACCTTGTTGGCAAGGTATATTTTAAATATTTTTACTTTATTAGAGGCTAAATATTTTAATTGGATGTATGAAATATTTATGTGACATTTCAAAAAATATATGATATTGAAGGCATAGAGACTCTTCAATTAGGATAACCCACACATAGCTTAATTCATAAGAGGGTAGATGGTTAGTCTTTGGAATATTGATTCGTTAGATAAGAATTATTACGATGTGATAAATATACTAAGTTTATATTAGAAGTATCAATATTGATGTTAATTAATCTATTTTATTGTGAATTTGATACTTCTCTTGTTTATTTTCAGGTATCATTGGTTGGAAAGTCTGAATCCATTATTTGTGAATTATCTGACTCGAAGACTGAGTCTGAGTCCAAATTCTAGGTCAAGCCAAGAGTAAAAGTTGGGCATGGACGTGGAAAAAAAGGAAAAGAGAGGATATGTGCGTCATTTGATCCAAAGAAGAATTTCTTTTAGGCAAGGTGGATGTAGGCATGTGGAAAGGAGAGGATGCATGTGGAAATAATTAAAAAGAAAATGGGTTTTTGAAAATTTTTTATAAAAGAAAAAGTGGGCATGAGCATTTAATGAAGAGGGGACCCATGGGCTCTATGCTGTGCATTAATTGCATGAAGTTAGGTGCAATGTGAGCTGGGAAAAGAAGCCTTCTACGCAGCTCACAAGCACAGGCATGGACCAAGTGAGCATTGGGAGCTCACGCAGTTTCTGGAGAGCTGAAAGCCAATGGTTCTGTGGTTTTGTGAATGTTGCTGGGCGTTGGAAGGTGAAGTGAAGATGCGCGCTGCACGTGAATGGCTAAAGGCTAGGTGTGTGGTGTGGGGCCTGGAGATTAGGTGCGATCAAGTGAGCATGGCAAGCAACAAAGTTAGAAGGAAGTATGGCTGAGATGAAACACGCATGCGGAAGACCCAAAAAGGATGCGAATGTGGAAAAGAAAAAAAAAATATTTTTAAATTTTTTAGAGAATGAAGGATTTGGATTGAATGACAGCTCTTCTCTCTTGCCTTATCCTTCCTTGTTCTTCAATCTCATCCTTCCATTTCTTTAATCCCTTGTTCACATCATTAGTCCCACATCGGAAAAGTATGAAAACCTCCTCCCTCCTAATACCTATAAAAAGGCTTCTATACATTCTTATTGAGGGCATCTCTCTCTCCACACCATAGCTCTTGTAGATGCCTTCATCCCATATAACAGTGGGAATACCCACCTTTTAGATTCTTTAGCCATCTTGTTTCCACTTTCTTCCACCCTTCCAACACATGAGAAGGACAGTCAGTCAGGAGAAGGTACGAGAATCAGAATGGAAGAAAGCTCTGCAAAAGAAAACTATAAGAGAAGGTCCTAGTTTAGGTGATTTTTTTTTTGTTATATTTTATGTTTTGAATCTAACTCCAAGTCTTTTTTAATGGCTTAGGAGTTGGAGTTTATTGTAATCAAGATTTTAATTTTTCAATAATAAATCTTTTTTTTCTTTTATGTGAGTTAAATTCTGCAAAATTTAATTTCAGCATTAGGATAGTTTCATTTTTTTATAATTTTTTTGATTTTTATAATTAATTTTCAGCATTAGTATTTTTGATTTGGATATCTACATGGATGGTGTTTACTTTTTAAAAAGATCACCCTTCCCATAAATCTCAACTTTTCTTCCTCTCTTGATCATTCTTGATGGGTTATAGTTGAGTTAAATCTATTCACAGCCCATGCTTGAATCAATAATCAAAGATAGGTGGCTAAAGTAGAGATTCATCATCATCATCCTTTTCTTTGTACAATAAGGGTATGATAGATCATAGTTAGGTTAAGTCCTTTCATGATCTATACTTATTTTAGTACAAAAAAAAGTTAGTAGTTTAATTAGTACATGGGAACAAACTTGATAGGGTATTGTTTTCTGGCTATTCATAGCCTATGCTTGGTTGTGTCATGTACTAAAAGAGAGATTGAGTACAAAAAGAAAAATCGACCAAGTAGATACCTAAATCAAGGGTCTAGTAGATTCAAAATCCTAGATCTCTAAATTTGCCTTTCTACATTTATTTTCTTTTCTGTATCTTTAGTTTTTAACATAAATCACCATCTTCTTATCAAAGCTCGCCTGAGCAACAATCTGACAAAAACTCAAAAGCATCCAATTTCTTGTGGGATCGACCCATACTTATCGAACATATTATATTGCACACCATGCACTTGCGGTTACTTTTAAGACATATTAAATTTTTGGCTCCATGATCAAGAAATTGGTATTTTTTTAATTATGTCTAAATTTTTGCTCTTTGTGCTTTTTAATTTTAGTGATTTTTATCTGTCTTCTTTATTTTGACATTAAGTTGGTGAGTGCTAGAAATCAGGTACATGTTCTAACCTATTTTTTTCTTTTTGCATACTAGATCTTAGTTGTTATTAGTTTTTATTTGAAACTTGTTTGTTCTTATTGGTTGTGCATAAGCATATCTAAACTATTTTAAGGGCATGAACCTAAATAAGACAAGATGGAGATTTCATCACTCTTCTTTAGCCTACAAACAAGTTTCTTCATTTGCATTAACCCTAAATCTTAAATAAAATCAATTAGACGTCAACCCCAGAGACATCAGAGCTCATTAGGATAAGAAAACTCAAGAGTTGGATCGAGTTTCACTTGGCTGGCCTGTTGATGTCTAGGAAAGTGGTTCGAAAACTATATTTTAAAGAAAGATGGTTATTTAATTAGATCCGTTGTGAAAGCACAAGGAGCCTCCCACCAATCTTATACTTACCTGATCGATTCGATAATCCAATTTTGAACTTAAAATGTTTGAAGGCAACCTTAATAATTAGGAGCTGTCTAGAGTTAGGAGAATCCTGTTAGGATTTCTTCTCTTCTCTTCTATTCTCTTGATTGAAAATTTGCTTGAAAAAAAAACAAACAAAAAAAAATCAAAATAAAAAAAAATAGAAAACAAAATGAATTCTCCACTTTCTTCATGGAGAAGAACATTGGGTCGACTAGGTAGAATCGATTCAATTCCTATTTTGAACCCTAAAGTCTCTAAAATAGAAGAAACCAATCAGCCCCAAACCCTTAAGGATTTGTGTTACCCAGTTGGATTCATCTAATCTTCTTACATCAGGTTGCCCCAACCTACTGTAAATAATTTCAAAATTAAATCTTAGATTATTAATATGCTTCCAAAGTTCAGTGGAATAGAGGATGCATATACATTCATTAAAAAATTTGAAGAGGTTTGTACAACCATGAGGTTGCAACAACTTTTAGAGGATAAGATCAAACTAAGACTACTCAATTTCGCCCTTAAGGATAACGCTGAAAAGTGGCTATACAGCCTTGCAAACTAATCTGTCATGACCTGGGAGGGTTTTGTATGAGTATTCTTAGAGAAGTTCTTCCCCCATCATAAGACAGCTATAATTAGAAATGAGATTAACCAAGTCTACCAACTAGCTGGTGAATCATTTTGAAAATATTTTGATTGTTTTAAGAATCTATTGACCCAATGCCTACACCATGGAATAGAGATATGGAGATTGTGTCAAATCTTTTATGAGGGGTTAGATTCAGATTCCAGAACTATGCTAGTCTATGTGCCAGGGTCAATTCATGTATAAAGAACCCAACGAGATCTAGCAATTCTTAGAAGATCTAGCCGAGAAGAACTTACAGTGAGAAATAACCAGGGAGCCAGAAAGATCCACATCCTCAAGAGGTAGAATTCATCAAATACCGACATCCCTGACCGCAGAGGCCAAAATTACCAGAGGCCTTAGAACTCCAGAGACCAGTCAGTGTAAACCAAATGTTTGCACCCATGTGCAACGGGTGCAGTGCACCAGACCATATCCTTGAAGATGTCCTCTCCCGATGGAAAATGAATGTGCACAGGTAAATATTACATACTAAAGACCAATGAATAATCCCTATACACCCACATATAATCCAAGATGGAGGAATCATCCAAATTTTTTATGGTTACAGAGCCCAAATGTAGGTGGTTCTAGCTTCAACCAGCTGAATCCAAGGCCTAACCCTACAATAAACAATCCACCAGGCTTCAATAATAATGAAAAGAAATTAAACTCTCTAGAAAAAAATCTTGAAATCCTGACAAAATTAAATACTGCCACCAACACTATCCTAAATAATTTTATGCAAATCACGGGCCAACTCTTAAATGCTAACACCCAGACCATAGCCCATTTGAAAATGCAAGTTGGTCAGCTAGCTTCTATCATAAGTGAGCGAGAACAAGATAAGCTGTCTAGTCAACCCGAGCCCAACCCAAGAAACTAAAATGGTCCACGACCCCAATATGAAAACTAAGTTAACCAAGTGAATGCTATTCATACTTTAAGATCGAAGAAATAAGTGCATAACAAGGTAGGTATACTTGATATTAGAGAGGACTCATCTGTCGAGTCACCCAATGAACAACCCACCTTACAAAATCAAGCTCCTAAAACTTATAATTCACCAAACCCACTCATAGGACCTACAATACCTAGAGCTCCTTTTCCTAACCGACTTAGGTCCAACACACAATCGAAATACTTGGATAAAATTTTAGAAGTGTTTAAATAAGTCCAAATAAATATCCCTCTTTTAATTATGATCCAGCAAGTTTCGACTTATGCCAAATTTTTAAAGAACTTATGCACCAAGAAAAGGACTACTAACATGCCTAAGAGAGCTTTCTTGGCAGCAAGTGTAAGCTCGTATCTATCTAATCATGTACCTATAAAATATAAGGACCTAGGATTACCGACAATCTCATGTGTTATTGGAGAAACACAAATTGAGAAGGCCTTGCTAGATTTACGGGCTAATGTAAATATTCTGCCTTATTCAGTTTACAAGCAATTAGGATTGGAAGAAATTAAACCAACAGAGATCACTTTGGAACTAGCAGATAGATCCTTTAGGATCCCTAAAGGAGTGGTAGAGGATGTTTTAATCAAAGATTGGTAATTTTATCTTTCCTGTAGACTTCATCATTATAGAGACTGAATCAGTTTCGAACCCTGAAGGCCATATTCCTGTCACTTTAGGGAGACTTTTTCTGGTTACTACTAATGCTGAAATCAATTGCCAAAATGGACTTATGAGATTATCCTTTGGAAATATGATCATTGAGTTAAATATATTTAATCTTGAACAAGAATCCACCTAGCATGCTAATGCAAATGTGATCCAAGATAATATTTATGAACCCATTAGCGATGAGGATGTCGACCTCAAATCAAATCTTTATTTCAATCATGAATATGAAGACATCCATGAAATATCCAGTGACCATGGACTTAGCCAGAGACAGGTGCCTCCTTTTGAGCCACTCATGAAAATGGTTAACCCATTACCCAAGCCATTAATAGAGGAGACACCTAGAGTAGAATTAAATTCCCTCCCCAAGCACCTTAAGTATACACATTTAGGTCCTGCAAAAATCATGCCTGTTGCATCAGACCTAAATCCAAAATAAGAGGAGGAGCTGCTAGTGAGAGAGCCTATTGCCATGATGACAAGGCCTCCTGATTGATCCTCTCTTTTGAAATCTTGAAGGATATACCTAAGTTAGTTATAGATGGGACTCTCTCATAGCGTCTGACTGAAGATGTTAAACTTAGCGCTTATTGGGAAGCAACCTAATTTTTTAGGAGTACTCTAAATAAGAGTCTGACTGAAGACTTTAAATTTAACATTTTTGAGAGTCAACCCAACTCCTTGCATTTTAATTTCTCTTTTCAATTTATTTAGGTATTACTTCAGTGAGGACTATGTCAAATAAGTTGGGGGGGAGAGCTAAATATGCATCTTCAAGGACATCTGAAAACCCATGCTGAACTAAGAACAAATTAAGCCCAGGTGAACTCCTTTCTTTTTTTCTTCTTTTTAATTACTACGCTTTATTTTTTTACTTCATTGAGGACCATGTAGAATAAGTTGGGGGTGGAGAGATAAACTTTGAACTTTATTTTGAACCTTTGAACTCATAAATGTATTGATACTCATATACTTGACTATGCTTCAGACTTGAGAACATTAGACATTTTAGCAGTATTTGATGCATACTTTAGATAAGTTGTGGAGTATCGAGGGACTACATGTTAATAAAATTCAATAGAGGGTTGAGTCTAGAATAAAAATTAATTTTTGAGTATTTCTAATCTTTTCTATTAATATCTACAAAGAGTCGACCGCTTATGGGTATGAGTGGGATATGTTGATGCATACAATTTTTCTATATATTATAAAAAATAATAATAAAATTTTTAAAAAAAATTAAACATTAATTTTTTATCAAGTAACTGGATCTCGTTGCCTAAGTAAGCAATGATATTTACATCAAAAAGTAGATAATATGAAAAAAAAAATTGTTATACAGCCAAGTCTCAATCCATAGCCTGTTTGACTCAAATTAGTAAGCTTGAGGGATGTTTTATATCTAATACCCTAAAGCCAACTAGTTTTGGAGTCATTAGCCTAACACTTGCTACAAGGGTTAAATAGAAAGCTTAAGTGATTAAGATATTACACGGACTGTATTTTATAAAAAATAAATAAATAAATGAAGGAATGGATGTGCAAATGCAAAACCACTAGCCTATCTTAGAGTTAGATGATCCAAGGATAAAGATAGGAGTAGGTCAAGAAAAAGCTTTGAAAAATTTTATATTCTTTACTCAACCATTCTGTCAGATAGCCTTAATATCCCAATGATATACTTTGATAATTTTTTAGGTGGATATAATTTACTTCTAAAATTATTCAAATGAACACTCATGTCGAAGGAAGCCAGTATTAGATATCGATATTCTTTTTACTCGAGGATGAATAAAGTTCAAGTTGGGGGTATGATAGACATGCTAAATTTATATTAGAAGTATCAATATTAATGTTAATTAATCTATTTTATTATAAATTTGATACTTCTCTAGTTTATTTTCAGATATCATTGGTTAGAAAGTTTGAATCCATTATTTGTAAAATATCGGATTTGAAGATTGAGTCCGAATTCGAGTCTGAGTTCCATGTCAAGCTAAGAGTAAAAGCTAGGTGCAAATGTGGAAGAAAAAGAAAAGAAAGAATATGTGCATCATTTGAGCAAAAGAAGAATTTCTTTTAGGAAAGATGGATGCGGGCACGTGGAAAGGAGAGGATGCATGTGGAAATAATTCAAAAGAAAATAATTTTTTGAAAATTTTCTATAAAGGAAAAAGTGGACATGAGCATTTAATGAGGGAACCCATGGGCTTTGCACTGTGCATTAATTGCATGAAGGTAGGTGCAGCGTGAGCTGGGAAAAGAAGCCTTCCATGTGGCTCACAAGCCCAGGCACGGACCAAGCGCACATTGGGAGCTCACACAGTTTCTGGAGAGCTGAAAGTGAGTGGGCCTGTGGCTTTGTGAATGTGGTTGGGCATTGAAAGCTGAAGTGAAGACACATGTTGTGCATGAATGGCTGAAGGCTGGGTGCATAATGTGGGGCTTGGAGATCGGGTGCAATCAGGTGAGTGTGGCAAGCAGCAAAAACAGAAGGAAGCACAGTTGAGATGAAATGCACACGTAGAAGACCCAAAAAGGACACGAACATGGAAAAGAAAAAAAAAATATATTTTTGAAATTTTTAGAGAATGAAGGATTTGGATTGAACGATAGCTCTTGTCTCTTGCCTTATTCTTCCTTGTTCTTCAATCTCATCCATCCATCTCTTTAGGCCCTTGTTCACATCATTAGTCCCACATCGAAAAAATATGAAAATCTTCTTCCTCCTAACACTTATAAAAAGGCCTCTATACCTTCTTATTGAAGACATCTCTCTCTCCACACTATAGCTCTTGTAGAGGCTATCATCCTGCGAGATAGGCAAAAGTACCCATCTTTTAGATTTTTTAGCCATCTTGTTTCCACTTTCTTCCATCTTTCCAACATACGAGAAGGAGAGTCAACCAGAGGGAAGTGCGAGAATCAGAAGGGGAGAAAACTCTACAGAGGAATGTTGTGAGAGGAGGTCCTAGTTTAGGTGATTTCTGTCTTTTGTTTTATTTTATGTTTTGAATCCAACTCCAAGTCCTTTTAGTGGCTTAGGAGTTGGAGTTTATTATAATCAAGATTTTAATTTTTCAGTAATAAATCTCCTTTTCTTTTATGTGAGTTAAATTATGCAATATTTAATGTCAGCATTAGGATAGTTTCATTTTCTTGTAATTTTTCTTATTTTTGTAATTACTTTTTAGCACTAGTATTTTTTATTTTGATATCTACATGGATAGTGTTTACTTCTTAAAAAGATCATCACTCTCATGAATCTCACATTTTCTTCCTCTTTTGATCAATCTTGATAGGTTATAGTTGAGTTAAATCCCTTTATAGCCCATGGTTGAATCAATGATCAAAGATAGGTGGCTAAAGTAGAGATTCATCATCATCATCCTTTTCTTTATGCAATAAGGGTTTGATAGATTATAGTTAGGTTAAGTTCTTTCATGTTCTATGCTTATTCTAGTGTAAAGAAAGATTAATAGTTTAATTAGTGTAAGGGAACAAACTTGATAGACTATTATTTTCTAGCTATTCATAACCTATACTTGGTTATGTTATGTACTAAAAAGGGAGATTGAGTACAAAAAGAGAAATCAACCAAGTAGATACCTAAATCAAAGGACTAGTGGATTCAAAACCCTAGATTTTTAGATATTGCCTTTCTACATTTATTTTCTTTCCTACATCTTTAGTTTTTAACATAAATTGCCACCTTCTTATTAAAGCTCGCTTGAGCAACAATCTGACATAAACTCAAAAGCACCCAATTTCTCATGGGATCGATCCATACTCATCGAACATGCTACATTGCATATCGTGTGCTTGCAGTTACTTTTAAGATACATCTCTATGGTATGAAAAATAATCATATTTAATATATTTATTATCATATTATTTAGATAAAAAGAGTATTTAATGAAAAAATTTTGTTCTCAAAAAATGCTAGTAAAAGCTACATGTTAATAATTAATTTATATTTATTCAATTTTAACAAATTTTTTTTCTGTTACTTAGTGAATGATTGTACTTTATGTAGGTAGATGATTTCGAAGCCTGCATCAATAATAGTTCATCCAAGGAAGAAAAATTCGACAATCATATAGGCTCACCAGTATTTTAGATCACATGGCTATAATTTTGTTACGATGGGCACTGTTTTGAGTTGGATAGATGTTATAAGTAAATGATGTACATGATTTGTTTCATTATTAATATGTAAAGATATATGATTGTACATAGTTATGAATGAATGTATGACTCCTACATAATAATATGATTTGGACCATTAGATTTTGTGCATCTAATGTTATATTGATGATTGTGAAGTTTAGATATTTACTTTCTGTGTTGTTTTATATATTTTTTTTTTGACTTAATGGTGTAGGAAAATTTAGTAACATGAAAATCAATTTTATTCTTTGTGATTGATATAATGGATTTTTTGATATGTGGATTTGTTCTTTGTATTTATTTAAGTTTATATATAGATCATGTTCATGTTTATTGATAGGTCCAATAATTATTCAATTCTGCTATCAGTTCTGCTATTAGTGTGAGAATTATTTTATAGATGATTTTGTGTTCAAAGTTATCCCAAGTCAATTTGTGCTTGTTTGCTAGGGGAGTGGTGTTTGTTGTGCATTTAGGATCTTGTTACTCATTGTTTCTGAGACCATTGAGAGGATAAACACACACATTGAGAGGACAAACATGAATTATCATAAAAAAATAGAAACTATCCATAATAAATATAAACTATCGACAAATGAATACAAACTTCAAATAATAAATATAAATAGATCTAGAATAAACACAAACTACCCAGATTGCTCTTTGCCTTTTATGAACCCATGAGAGGATAATCACAAACCATCCCAGAATAAACACAAACTCTGTATAATAAATAGTAATTGCGCATAATAAATAAAAACTCTACGATGATAAATCGAAACTATCCAGGATAAACTCAAACTCAGAATCTAAAAGTTGGATGACCCAATGAATAAACAATAAAAGAGAAGGATAAATTCTAAGTCCTACTAAAATAAATACAAACTATCAAAGGATGAATATAAACTCTAAATAATAAACATAAATAGATCTAAGATAAATACAAACTATTCAGATTGCTCTCTACCTTTTATGAATCTATGAGAGGATAAACATAGATTACACAGAATAAACACAAACTCCATATAATAAAAGAAACTGTATATAATAAACAGAAACTCTATGACAATAAATAAAAACTGTTCAGGATAAATACAAACTCTGGATCCAAAAATTGAATGACTAAATAAATAAACAACAAGACAGGAAGATAAATACTAAGTCCTACTAAAATAAATACAAACTATTAGAGGATGAACACAAACTTCAAATAATAAACACAAATAGGCTCAGGATAAATACAAACTACCCAGGTTGCTCTCTACTTTTTATGAACCCATAAGAGGATAATCACAAACTATCCCAAAATAAACATAAACTCTGTATAATAAATAGAAACTATGCATAATAAACAGAAACTCTGCGATGATAAACAAAAATTTCTTAGGATAAACACAAATTTGGGATCCAAAAGTTAGATGATCTAATGGATAAATAATAAAAGAAAAGGATAAGCACTAAGTTTTACTAAAATAAACATAAATTATTGAAAGATGAGCACAAACTCTAAATAATAAACATAAATAGGTTCAGAATAGACACAAACTACACAGATTGCTCTCTGTCTTTTATGAACCCATGAGAGGATAAACATAAACTATCTCAGAATAAATCTAAACTCTGTATAATAAATAGAAACTATACATAATAAATAAAAACTTTGTGACCATAAGTAGAAACTGCCTAAGATAAACACACATTCAGAGTCCAAAAATTGAGTGACTCAATGGATAAACAACAAGAGAGGAGGATAAATACTAAGTTCTACTAAAATAAATATAAACTATCAAAAAATAAATATAAATTTTAAATAATAAATACAAACTATCTAGATTGCTCTCTGCCTTTTATATACCAATGAGAGGATAAACACAAACTATCTCAAAATAAATATAAACTCCGTATAATAAACAGAAATAGTGTATAATAAATAAAAACTCTACTATAATAAATAGAAACTTTTCATAATAAATACAAACTCAGTAATTTTGGATCTCGAGTTTATGTTTATGCTAGGATAGTTTGCATTTATCCTGTCATGGATTCATAAAAGATAGAAAGCAATCTAGGTAGTTTGTATTTATCTGGATCTATTTGTATTTATTAATTAAAGTTTGTGTTTATTTTTTGATAGTTTATATTTATTTTAGCAAGACTTAGTGTTTATCCTCCTCTCTTGTTGTTTATCTATTGGATCATCTAACTTTTGGATCCTAAGTTTATGTTTATCCTGGATAGTTTCTATTTATCATCGCAGAGTTTCTATTTATTATGCATAGTTTTTATTTATTGTATAGAGTTTGTGTTTATTTTGGGGTAGTATGTGTTTATCTTCTCATTGGTTCATAAAAGATAAAGAGCAATCTGGATAATTTATGTTTATCCTAGGTCTGTTTATGTTTATTATTTAGAATTTATATTCATTCTTCGATAGTTTATGTTTATTTTAGTAAGACTTAGTATTTATCTTCCTCTCTTGTTGTTTATCTATTAGGTCATCCAACTTTTGATCTCGAATTTATGTTTATCATGGGCAATTTCTGTTTATCATCATAGAATTTTTATTTATTATGTGTAGTTTTTGTTTATTATACGGAGTTTGTGTTCATTCTGGGGTAGTATGTTTATCCTCTTATGGGTTCGTAAAAGGCAGAGAGCAATCTGGATGGTTTGTGTTTATCATGGGTCTGTTTATGTTTATTATTTAGAGTTTATGTTCATCCTCCGATAGTTTATGTTTATTGTGGAGTTTCTGTTTATTTTATGATAGTTCGTATTTTTTCTATGATAGTGTGTGTGTTTATCCTCTCAATGATCTCAGAAACAATGAGTAACAAGATCCTAAATGCACAATAAAAACCACTCCCCTTGCAAACAAGCATAAATTGATCGAGATAACTTCGAACACAAAATTATCTACAAAATAATTCTCATATCAATAGTAGAACTGAATAATTATCGGATCTGTCAATAACATGAATACAACCTATAAACAAACTTAAATAAACATAAAGAATAAACTCTCATGTCAAAAAATTCATTGCTTCAAGCCCAGAGAACAAAATTGATTCTCGTGTTACTAAATCTCCGTGCACCATTAAGTCAAAAAAAAATATAACACAATACATAAAGTAAATAACTGAACTTCACAATCATCAACATAATATTAGATACACAAAATCTAACAGTCCAAATCATATTATTATGTAGGAGTCATATATTCATTCACAACTATATACAATTATATATCTTTACATGTTAATGATAAAATAAATCATGTATATCATTTATTTATATCATCTATCCAACTCAAAATAATGTCCATCATAACAAAATTATAACCATGTGATCTAAAACACTGATGAGCCTATACAATCATTGAATTTTTTTCCTCAGATGAACTACTACTGATGTAGGCTTCAAAATCATCTACCTGCATAAAGTACAACCATCCACTAAGTCATAGAAAAAGATTTTGTTAAAATTAAAAAAATATAAATTAATTATTAACATGTAGCTTTTACTAACATTTGTCGAGAATAATTTTTTTTCATTAAATACTCTTTTTATCTAAAAAATAGAATAATAAATGTATTAAATATGATTGTTTTCTATATCATAGTAATAATTCTTATCCAACGAATCAAAATTATAAAGACTAACCATCTATCCTCTTATGAATTAAGCTATGTGTGGGTTATCCTAATCGAAGAGTCTCTAAACCTTTAATATCATAATTTTTTTTAAAATATCATATAAATATTTCATACATCTAATAAAATATTTAGCCTCTAATGAAGTAATAATATTTAAAATATACCTTACCAACAAGGTGTTTCCATTGAAGAGAAAGAGAGGGAGTGAGTGAAGTAAATGCCAATGACATGTTTGCACAGGAGAGAAAATCGATGACATCTTTGTACTTGAGGTAGAGAGCTGGCGACATATTTATGATGGAGAGAGTTGGGAGGTGCTTATATCGGAGAGAGATGTGGCAAAAATTTCTCCCTAGGAGAAACAGAGAGAGGAAGAAATGTATTTTGCCCATGAGAGAGAGGGAGGGGTTTCATTTGGAAGAATTTCTTTTGAAGAGAAATAGAGGGAGAGAGATGAAGAAATGTGTTTTGCCGATGAGAGAGGAAAGAGTTTCATTTGGAAGAGTTTCTTCTAAGGAGAAACAGAAGGAAGAGTCCCATCCCCATACATAAAGGTATTTCTTTATTTTTTTTACAATAGCCACACATAGCCTCAAGAGGATAAGAGACAGGAGGAAGGAGGTGTGTGTGGCCTTCGAAGCTTTCGAAAGGGACATGGATAGTAGCTAGAGAGAGAGAAGAAGAGAGGATGATGGTGGCCATGGGTGGGGGGTTCAGAGGAGACGTGGATGGTGACAGCAAGTGGGGGGTTTCGGAGAAGATGATGATGGTGACTGGAGAGAGAGAGAAGAAGAGAGAATGGTGGCCATGGGTGGGGGTTTCGGAGGAGATGAGAATGGTGGCTGGAGAGAGAGAAGAAGAGAGAACAGTTGCCACTGGAGAGAGAGAAGAAGAGAGGATGGTGGCTGTGGGTAGGGGGTTTCAGAGGAGATGAGAATAGTGGTCGGAGAGAGAGAAGAAGAGAGGACTGTGGCCACAAGTGGAGAGGGCGTCAGAGGAGATGAGGATAGTGATCAGAGAGAGAGAGAAATAGAGAGGATGGTGGCCATGGGTGGGGGGTTTTGGAGGAGATGAGAATACTGATTGGAGAGGTAGAGAGAAGTATGGGTTTTGGGGAGAGAAAAAGGTGATTGTTTTGAAAGGGAGAGAGAGAGGAGAGACAGGAGGAGGGCCTTACGTCGCATCCCATTCAAAGCTGAGCTCCTTTTTTTTAACAAAGCCATGTCAGCCAAACAGTAACCCACGTCGTTAGTCATTCCCCCATGCTTTAAGATATGCCGATCTAACAAACAAGGATTCATCGGATTTAGACAGGGATCCAATCAACTGGAGCACGATCTATTATATATATATATATATATATATAATATATATATATATATATTATGATACATCCTAAAATGAACTATCCACCATGGCGCTAGCGATCCTATGGCAACCTGACACATATCCTCAATAGTAGATGTTAGAGGACCTGTCTAGCCTCTACCACATGGACTCTTACAATTGTGCTAGGGGGAACTCTAGAGTCTTTCATTTGCTAGACGACAAGTAGCCAGCTATCTCACTACTCCACCTTTTCCTTCACTCAGTGAGATCCATAATCTCAAAAGATTTTAAAATGTAAAAGTCATTATCCTCTAACAGCCGGAGCATGTCTCTACAACCTCTGCCCTCTATGTACAGCGCATGTTCTAGAAGATGATAGGTGCCTACCTTCATCTATAAAATCTAACTCCCCAAGCCCTCTAGGAAAGATAAGTAAACTCTTACTTTACACACCCTCTCCCTGAGATTGATCTCATAGGAACTATAATATATCTCCTCTTCCATAAAGTTTTAAGCAGTTCTAGCTCCATCTCTGAACTCTATCTTCCACATGGCATTCTCTAAGCTTATTTTTTCCATCCTCTTACTCAGATTCATCTTGCTTCATACTCGACTCCTCCATGGAATCCTTGATAGATGCTCGGACCTCTTCTATTTGCTTTTGTAGGTCATTGACTTAGGTATTGGAGGGTCACTGTCATGAAATCCTTGACATAAGGACTTTCCTGTCTTCAATGGTTTTGTAGGATCGGATTTGACTTGTGGGATCAATTGAGGTCTAGGCACCAGCATTCTACCCAGAGATGTCATTCAACTACTCCATGACCACCCTCCTCTCCCTCTCTTTGCTGCTCCAACTCAATGGCCTGAGCTAGCTCAACTCTCCGATAGTAATGGATTGGTGCTAAAGGAAGAGCCCAACCAGCGTCTAAGGTCCTGAGCTCTTCATCCTTCATCATCCGAATATGAAGAGCAAGAAGACTATGGCGACGTCCTCTGCCACCCACCCAGAGGTACCTATGGAAACCACTGATCTAACTTGGGTCACTAGGATATCAACATTCTGAAGGCATCCATTACACCAGCTGTCACTGTCGAGCAATTTCAACAGCTCCTACAGTAGGTTCAAGCACTAACTACTCTAGTGCACGATCTACAGTAGTCAACTCATCAGCCCATTCCCACACCGAGCAATCACCCGACCCTAGTATGCTCTTATCTTCCTCCCTCGAGGAGCCTAAGGAAGAGGAACCAGTCTCACCCTGCTAGCCTAAAAGGAGTTCCCCAGATCTCCTGATCCACTCATCGAAGCCCCGAGCGAGCTTCGCTTCATCATTGTCCTCACCCCAAGGATAGTATATGAGGCAAGAAGCATGAACCTGCTCCTCCTCTTTCATTCTCTTCTTCCTCATAGGATTCATGTGTTAGAGGATTCAAAAGCTGCCAGCTTTGGTGGAGTTCCGATTGGTGGGATAAGCCAGATCAAAAGATCCGAGAGGTGAACTACTATCTTGAGGTCCTCTGTTAGCACCAGTTGTCTCTGAGGGGAAAGTCCTTGTCACTATTCACCTTTCGTTCTTGGAGTAGATCATCAGAGAGTCGATCCCTTGTCACTTCTAAGCACCATCTATGGGAGTGTATGATGGAACCATTGACCCTTATGACTATCTGGAGAGCTTGAAGGCCCACAAGATACTGTAAGGGGCCTCAGACGTACTACTGTGTGAAAGAAAAATGGATAGTTCAAGGCATGTATTTTTAAAATTTTACAGCAGAATAATAAAAGATTAAATATTTTAATCTTCTAAACATGTCTTAGATCAGATCTAAACTACCATTAAGGATCTATGACATAAAAAATTTACATATAAAATCTAAAATAAAATAAAAAACTGTATCGATCACATCATACCTTGAATTTGATCTAACCTTTAGATTATGTCGGTAGAGTTCAAAACTCATCACCTTTTTATGGGTTGATGATCTTCACTGCTGGTAAGTGTGATATGAAGCTCTCACTGATATCGAGCAGCCGCACAAATATTCAGTCTCTATGGATGGTCCACACGAAGTCCCTCAGATCGATCAGCCCTCCGCGGTAGTACTAGCTCGTGCAGTCGGCTTCTGATGGTAGATCTTACTTGATCTCTTTCTTCGATCACCTCGAACCTTTTTAATATCTAATATGGATCAGAAAAAGATGCTGAATGGTGAAAAAAATTTAGATGAAGACTCTCTTCTCTTTGATTTTTTCCTCATCCAAAAATCTAGAACAGTTCTAGGTCTCTCACCCAAGAGGAGAACGGTCTCCTCTTTTGTTCATGCCAAGGAAGAAGGAAACCCACCCAATCCTCATATCCCAAAGAAGTATTTTTGACTCTCTTTCTCTCTGATATCTCATGGTGAAGAGCTCTCTTCTCTTGGCATAAAAATTATGGCCTTTCTATGATTGTCGCACAAACCAAATAAAACAGGATAAGGGCTGGAGTTTGTTGCAATTCAAACTCTTTTGAATTTCAATTTGACTCCAACTTTTTCTCACCCTTATCTAACTTAAAAAGGGACTTACCAGAGAAAATTAGATATGAAAATCAATTAGAAAGACCATCTTTTCTCAAACACAATAGACTCCTTCAAAAGCAGCCAACGTGTGGAAGGATATAGATAAAGTTTTAACTTGAAATTCAAACTAATTTGAATTCAAATCAAAACCAACCAATTTTTATTTTTAATGAGTGATAAAAGAAAGATTATTTTCTAATTTTTTCATATGCAAATTAACTTTATACGGTGAGAAAAGGTGTGAGATAGTTTAGGTGGCGCAAGGGATAGAGTCCTACTCATTTGGAACTCTAGGGTTTAACTAATTGGATTTCTTTCAAACCCAATCCAATTAGACCCAAATAAAATATGATAAATCTAATCAAATTAGGTTCTTATAATTTTAATTAAATTTGATCAAATCAATAAATTAATTGAGCCATAGATCTGATCAAATCAGGATCATTTCTTCCTTACCGATTAGGTCATCTCATAACCTAATCAGACTTGACCTGATTGAATCAAATTCAATCAGACTTGATCCAGACTTTAATGCTCAATAAAATTGAGCTAATTAGTAATCTAATTACTAATTAATCTTCTATTAATGATAAAATTTAAGTCTAGTGAGACTCTTCTCTAGAGTCCCCATCCAGTGGGACTCTTCAGCAGAGTCCCCGCCAAGTGAGACTCTTCACCAGAGTCCTCGTTGACTGGGACTCTTCATATTAGCTAAGTGATCGAAGAGAAACTTCTAATATATGTGATCTCATAGGTTTGAACCTAAGTCGATAGTACAAAAATTGATTCCTGTACCAATCAAAGTAACCATCTAGCAATGGTACCCGACATCCGAATAGGCTGAATGTATGCTAAGCAACATTCAAGAACCTATTTGAATATAATTATTGTATAATTCATCCCTTTGATCTAAATGCTCAAGGTGACTTAGGGTTAACCGCCAACCCTGATATGGTCATCCACATTATATTTTAATTTTTAAAATCCATCACATGGATTACCCCAGCCAAGGTTTTACTGAATTGAAATACACTGATACATTAACTTCTATTTATTCGAAGAGGTCAATTTCATCTTGACTCACACACTAATTTCACAAGTATTTGACTATGCTCAGAAATCTTTCATCACCGAATTAGAAATTCAGGTAGTCCGGCACTAAAGCATAGTGAGTTGCTTGCAAGTCACCGTGGTGATCTCAGGTCGGAGGGACACTTATATCTATATCCCTTCGGAGTGACTCTTGATAGCAGAGTGCTCTGGAGTTGGTCACATTTAGTGAAATATACTCTTATATTTTACCTGCATGCCATACCAGCATCTCTACGCTCTTTGATTAAGAGGACAACCAATCTATATGACACACAATGACCTACAGTTGATATGCCTATCATCCTAGTAATAGCATATCATTTGATCATGAATTATTTAAAGACTAAACGATATATCCTCCTATATCGAATCAAATAGTCCTAAGGACTTCATCACATAACAGAAGTTCAAAATGAGATGTACACAGTGATAAAAAACCAAATAATATTTATTAATTCAATAACTCATATATAATTACAATGATAAGCACAACCATCAACAGGCTGATAATTGGCTTTGGAACATAATTTCCAACAACTCCTATTTGGACTAAAGCCAATCGATGCAGTATTGTATATCCATCTTTGATTTGTAGTCTTCGAACTCCTTAATGCGAGGGCTTTAGTAAATGGGTCGGTCAGGTTCTCCTTTCTGTCGATCTTCTGAAGCTTGACGTCATCTCGATCCATGATCTTTCAGACCAGGTGATAGCGGTGCAGAATGTGCTTGGTCCGCTAATGTGACTTCGATTCCTTCGCTTGAGCAATGGCACCAGTACTGCGCAGTACAACAAGACAGAGCCATCGAGGGAAGATGCCACTCCGAGCTCGTTGATGAACTTTCGCAGACACATAGCTTCCTTCGCAGCATCGGATGCCGTGATATATTCTGCCTCACAAGTAGAGTCAGTCACAGTGTGCTGCTTGAAACTTTTTCAGTAGATTGCTCCACTATTCAGGGTATAAATATATCTTGCACGCTCTTCCTATCATCATGATCTGACTGAAAATTTAGTCTATAAATCCTATAAGTTTTAAATCAGATTCTCCATAGATAAGTCACTGATCTTTAGTATTTCTTAAATACTTAAGGATGATCTTTACGACCTTCCAGTGATTCTCATCTGGATCGGACTGGTATTTGCTCACTACTCCTAATGAGTATGCCACATCCGATTGCATACATATCATAGCGTATATAATAGATCCCACTACCGAAGCATATAAAATTTTACTCATATGCTCTCTCTCTCTTGAGGAGTTGTCGGACAATCACTCTTCGAGAAAGAAATTTTTTGGCCTATTGGAAGATAGCCTTTCTTGAAATTCTCCATGCTGAATTTTTTCAGCACAGTATCAATGTACATCGACTGAGATAATCCAAGCAACGTTTTAGATCTATCTCTATAGATCTTCATCCCAAGGATGAAGGATGCTTCTCCCAAGTCTTTCGTGGAGAACTATGATGACAATCAAACTTTTATTCCTTGTAATGCAGGGATGTCATTCTCGATTAAGAGAATGTTATCGACATACAAAATAAGAAATACTATAACAAAGTTATTTACCCATTTGTATATGCAGGATTCCTCACCATTCTTAATGAAGCTATACATTCTGATTACTTTATCAAAATACATGTTCCAACTCTGAGATGCCTGCTTAAGTCTATAGATAGACCTTTGAAGCTTGCACACCTTAGACTCGTCTGTGGATATAAAACTTTCAGATTGTATCATATACACCTCTTCTTCTAGCTCTCCATTTAGAAAGACTGTTTTCACATCCATTTGTCAAATTTCATAGTCCAGATGTGCTGCTATCGCAAGCATAATCCGAATAGACTTGAGCATTGCCACAAAAAAAAATATCTCATCATAGTCAATACCATAACGCTGACAGTAATCCTTGACAACCAGATGGATTTTATAGGTCTCCACCTTTCCGTCTGCGCCCCTCTTCTTTTTGAAGATCTACTTACACCCTATAGATTTTATCCCTTCAGCTGGATCAACTAAGATCCATACATTGTTAATTTTCACGAACTCCATTTCGGATTTCATGGCTTCCAGCCACTTATCGGAGTCAACCTCTGCATCGCATCCATATAAGTGATCGGATTCTTATTGTTCTCATTGAGTTCAACTGGATCTCCGTCCCGGACTAAGAAACCATAATATCTATTCGGTTGATACGGTACTCTACCGAATCTCCTTAAAGATGTTTCTACAATAGGTTTCAGATTTGATCTAATCAAGTCCGACTCTATGAGTTTACTAGATTGTGTCAGTTCTTCTACCAATCGAACTTCATCAAGTTTAATCTTTGAGGTATTAGTTCCTTCATCAAGAAACTCTTTTTCTAAAAAGACAGTCCTATTACTGACGAACACCTTCTGTTCGTCAGCAAAGTAGAAGTAATATCTCTTGATCTCTTTTGGATACCCTATAAATAGACATTTATCAGACTTAGGTCCAAACTTGTTAGTTTTCAATCATTTGACATTAGCCAAACATCCCCAAACCCTCAAGTAAAAGAGTGTTGGCTTACGCCCTGTCCACATCTCATGTGGTGTTTTACTTACAGACTTACTCAAAATTTTATTTAAAATATAACAAGCCGACTCGAGTGCGTATCTCCAAAAAAAATCTACAGACTTGCAAAGCCCATCATAGACTGAACCATGTCAACAGGGTTCGATTCCTCCTTTCCGATACACCATTATACTGTGGTGTTCCAGGAGGGATCCATTGTGAGAGAATCTCATTCTCTTCTAAGTATGTCAGAAGCTTACTAGAGAGGTTTTCTCCTCCTCGATCAAATCGAAGAGTTTTCTTCTCAAAGTTTTGCAGTAACCCCAACAAACCGTGGGAGTTAACTACAGGCTTTATCATTCAAAAATAAGGAAAGAGAGGTAGAACTTGGACAGGGAGTTTAGAATAGCATCTTTCCCCAACTGCTCATGCAGAAGAAAGTCGAGCTTGCTTAAATGCTCAATCATCTCAATCATGTACAATACATGATCAGTAACTGATGCTCCTTCCCTCATTCGAGCATTGAAGATGGCACAACTAGTCTTGTGCCTCTCAACATTGTCGGATGTGCCAAAGGACTCATTCAATATTTACAACATATCCTATGGCTGAGCATTCTCGAAATGACGGCTAAACTCATCATTCATTGCCACCAGCATAATACAATGAATCGTAGTTTGATCGTTGACCCACTTCTGATAAGTATCTCTGATCGTACTACGTGCATTCAGAGCTGGCTCCTCGAGTGTCAGATCTATCAATATATACAAGATCCATTTATGCTCCAGGACTATTTTGAGCTTTCGATACCAGCTATCAAAATTTGGTCGCATCAATTTATCACTATCTAATAGTGATCGGAGCAACAAGGTAGTGGCCATAACTGCAAAAGAAAAATTAGAACTTAATTAGTATATGAATTGATTAAGTCTAAAGACATGAATTTTAGTCTAAAGGTTCTCTCACTATTTTATTCAAATTGATTGCCTCTACCTTCAATTCAAAAAATTACACTAATTTCTTAGTGGGTACTAGAATCCACATGGACTAAATACGGGCCCGAGTGTGGCTCGACCAACCCTTGTGTACCCACAAGTAGGTTCTTAACCAATTATTTCATCAAATAATTTTTAGTATTTAATTTTACCTCAGACACCTCTTCAGCAGATATGTGGCACCTGAACTGAAGGTTCTGGTTAGGTCCAACCATTAACATACCAGAATTTAGTGTATCTAACAAACGAGTGATCGGACCCGAGTATGGCTCGGCCACCCTGACCATCATCAGAAAGACACAACTAAAACAACATATTATGAATGATAATTCCGACAGTCAGATGAGCACCAGACGTGTGGCGCCTCCAATGATCATCTAAATCATTGGACTCATTATCACCCAACTTAATGGGAGGCTATGATCTAGTTATTGCCATAACTATTTTATTTTAGGGACCTAACAATTTTAGAGGATTTAATTAGTTGAATTGAGAGATGAGATGAGACTTAACCAGTTATTCTTAATCCTCCCACTGACTTTACCAAGTCAGATTTAAGAAAATCAAGCATAAGCTGGTCCAATCAACCAGTCATGAATCCTCCTACTGGCTTCATCAAGTCATAAAGAGGACTCAAGATAAGTTAAACTAGGGACACCTAAATCAGTCATACTGATTTCCTAGTTAGCATAGGTCAACTCCAATCATTAAGTGATCTAATCAAAATATGATTCATCATATTCGCCAGATGAGTGAGATCAATGAGAGGGATATGTCATTAACTTGATATAGACTCAATCTATGTGAGTAGCTCCAAATTAATGACCATCGATCAAAGCTGACATACTTACTTTAGACACTAACTGGTTAGTCATTTTCAATTTGATCAACTTATAGACTTGGATTCGACTATAGAGCTACGATCAAAGTCCATATTGGTCTAATCAAAGACATGGACTTAACCAACTACAACTATTGAAATTGATCAAGAAAAGAAATTGATCCAATCAGAATTAACTTTTAATTATATTTGATCAATTACTAACATGGTTCATTATCAATGATTTCTAACCTTAGGTCTAACCCAGTTAAATGGACTTGACTCGAGCTAATTCGTTAACCCATGAGTTATGAAATTAATACCTTAGATCTTTGATCCTCAAATCTAGATCGCTTAATTCTCAATTAAGTTTTGGACTGATATGGATTCAGGTTCGGTGTTTGAAAATAATTTTTAATTTTATAAAATATTTTTATAATCAATCATCTAATGATCAAAATTTTAATTTCAAATCTAATATACATTATTTTAGATCTAAAAAAAAATTTAAAATTTTTTTTATTGTTCATCATCATGGAAAAGATCACACAGCACCCCTACACGTCATAGGAGATCCCATCGAATGAGTAAATAGGATGTAAAATCTTGATTTCTTCTATGACTGGACAGCTATGAGGATCTATCCAATCAGATTACTATACTACTCAGATTTAAAATTAACTATTTAGATCTAATCTAAATAATTAAAATCTGATTATATGCAAAAAATTCATGTCATAAGAAACTTGGCTTTGATACCATATGAAGAAAAATGGATAGTTCAAAGCATATATTTTTAAAATTTTATAGTGAAATAATAAAAAATTAAATATTTTAATTATTTAAATATACCTTAGATCAGATCTAAACTACCATTAAGGATCTATGATATAAAAAATTTATATATAAAATTTAAAATAAAATAGAAAGCTACATCAATCACATCGATGCCCTGAATTTGATCTAACCTTTAGATTATGTCGGTAGAGTTCAGAACTCATTATCTTTTCATGGGTTGATGATCTCTACTGTTGGTAAATATGGTATGAAGCTCTCACTAATATCGAGTAGCTGCACAAACGTCCGGCCTCTATGGATGGTCCACACGAAGCCCTTCGGATCGATCTGCCCTCCGCGGGAGTGCTAGTTCGTGCAGTCGACTTTTGATGGCAAATCTGACTTGATCTTTTTCTTCGATCACCTCAAACCTTTCTGATGTTGAAAATGGATCAGAGAAGGATACTGGATTGTGGAAAAAATTTAAATGAAGACTCTCTTCTTTTTGATTTTTTTTTCACCCAAAAATCTAGAACAGTTCGAGGTCTCTCACCCAAGAGGAGAACGATCTTTTCTTTTGAAACCCACCCAATCCTTACATTCCAAAGAAGTATTTTTGACCCTCTTTCTCTCTGGTATCTCATGGTGAAGAGCTCTCTTCTCTTGGCACATAAAATTATGGCCTTTTTATGGTTGTCGCATAAACCAGATAAAACAAATTAAGGGCTGGATTTTGTTGCAATTCAAACCCTTTTAAATTTAATTTGACTCCAACTTTTTCTCACCCTTTTATCACTCATTTAGGTGTAAAAATTAGTTAGAAAGACTTCTTTTTCTCATACACAATAGACCCTTCAAAAGCAGCCAACGTATGGAAGGATGTGGATAAGATTTTAAGTTGAAATTCAAACTAATTTGAATTCAAATTAAAACCAATCAATTTCTATCCTAAATGAGTGATAAAAGAAGGGTTATTTTCTAGTTTTCTCGTGTATAAACTAATTTTGTATGTTAAAAAATATGTGAGATAATTTAGGTAGCGCATGGGATAGAGTCCTACTCATTTGGGACTCTAGGGTTTAACAATTGGATTTCTTTCAAATCCAATCCAATTAGATCTAAATAAAATATGATGAATCTAATCTAATTAAATTCTTATAATTTTAATTAAATTTAATCAAATAAATAAACTAATTGAGCCATAGATCCGATCAAATCCAGATCATTTCTCTCTTACCGATTAGGTCATCTCATAACCTAATCAGACTTGACCTGATTGAATCAAATTCAATCAGACTTGATCTAGACTTTAATACTTAATCAAATTGAGCTAATTAGTAATCAAATTATTAATTAAACCTCCATTAATGATAGAGTCTAAGTCTAGTGGGACTCTTCTCTAGAGTCTCTATCTAGTGGGACTCTTCAGCAGAGTCTCCATCAAGTGGGACTCTTCACTAGAGTTTTTATTGACTGAGACTCTTCAGATTAGCTAAGTAATCAGAGAAGAACTTCTAATGTGTGTGACCCTATATGTTCGAACCTAAGCTGGTAGCATAGAAACTGATTCCTGTATCAATCGAAGTAACCATCTAGTAATGGTACCTGACATCCGGATAGGCCGAATGTATGCTAAGCAACACTCAAGAATCTATTTGAATATAGTTATCGTATAATTTATTCCTTTGACCTAAATGCTCAAGATGACCTAGGATTAACCGCCAATCCTGATATAGTCATCCATATTATATTTCAATTTTTAAAATCTATCACATGGATTACCCCGGTCAAGATTTTATTGAATTGAAACACACTGATACATTAACTCCTACTTATTTGGATGGATCAATTCCATCTTGACTCACACACTGACTTCACAAATACTTGGCTATGCCCAGAAATCTTTTATCACTGAATTAGAAATTCAGATAGTCTAGTACCAAAGCATAGTGAGTTGCTTGTAAGTTACCATGGTGATCTCAGATCGGAGGGACACTTATACCTATATCCCTTCGGAGTGACTCTTGACAGCAGAGTACTTCGGAGTTGGTCACGTTCAGTGAAATGTACTCTTATATTTTACCTGCATGCCATACCAGCGTCTTCACGCTCCTTGGTTAAGAGGATAACTAATCTATATGGCATACAACGACGTACACTTGATATGTCTATCGTCCTAGTAATAGCATATCATTTGGTCACGAACTCATTTAAGGATTAAACAATATATGTTCCTATATCGACTCAAATAGTCCTAAGAACTTCATCACATAACAGGAGTTCAAAATAAGATGTACATAGTGATGAAAAATCAAATAACATTTATTAATTTAATAATTCATATACAATTACAAGGATAAGCACAACCGTCAAGAGGCTGATGATTGACTTTGGGATATAATTTTCAACATTATGTAAGTCCTTTCCTGCTACTCTTAGGGTGCTGCTTGAGCTTGGTACATCTGGCTCCAACCAAACTCCATCCACTCCTTTGAGAAGTTTGATCATCTATTTACTGCTCAATTTTAGAGCAATAGAAAGCCAAAGAAGAACACTAATGCCCTTTTCTCCATCAGATAAGAGGACGAAGAATTCCTTCAAAGCTACGTGGGTGGGTTCAAAGCAGCTATATTGAAAATTCATGATCTAGATCACTCAATCGTGATGTCAACCCTCAAAAAGGGGTGGAAGATGAATAGTTTTTACTCCTCCCTCTCGAAGAAGTTTCCCCACGACTTCTCCAAACTCCTCATCCGAGCCAACAAGTATATTGATGACATGGAGAAACTATTAGTCCTAACATTGATTTTGATGATGTCAAAAGTGTTTGAGTATACATCGTATTTATTGATGATGTTTTTGAAATTGATTGTAAGATTTTTCAATATGCTTAGTTAGCTTATTCAAAAAGAAGTTCTCTCAAAAAAATTCATGTTCTCAAGTTAAAGATCTACGGTTGGAAGCAAAGAAACCAAGTTTATAAAGAAAATCTAATCTAAGAGTACCTTTAAACAAGCCTACACATGCATAAATTATGTTTGAGAAGATAAATCTAACTTAGAACAAATTTGATCAAAAAAGGCTATCTAAAATGCTTTTTGGCATATTTAGCATGCCACTGAGTCGATCAAGTAAGAAACTTAGCCAATCCAATCTTAGTCTGAGGAAAAAATAGAAACTAAAAAAATTCAGAGAAACTCCCTTAGCCGATCAAATCTTCATCTTCAATTAGTCGATCAAGATAGGATCTTATCCAACTCAAACTTTTGGATAACCGACTAAGTCTCAGACTCAATATAATGATAGAAAGATAAAGATTCAAGATATTTTTCTAAGCCGACTCTATGATCAACTTAGCCAACTAAGATTGAAGCATAGCTGACTCATAAAGAAAGATACCTAACTTAGTCTCAGAGATAAAAGAACACAGAAAATAATATAAATTAGTAAGTCTTTTGAGCAGATCCAGAAAATCAGTTAGCCGATCAAGTCAGCAAATTAGCCGACTAAGAAGAGATTTGAGCTATCTCAGTCTTAGGCAGATAGAATAAACAGAAAGATGAAATTTTGGCACTACTACTAAGCCATCTCAGAGATTTCACTTAGCACTCAATATTGAAGATTAGCATATAAAGAGCCTGGATGAGCTGACTAATAATTTTCTGACAGAATAACGACTAGTATTCTAAAATTTTCAAAATATGTCTAAATTATTTCTAATGATTATTTTCAAGCTTCTAATGGCTATTTTCAAGCATTTAATGTCTAGAATATTAATTATAGATATTTTTTAGGTCATAAATGTGAAGGACTCAAAGTGGGAATAAGCTTTTGGAGTTTATTGAGTTATTTTCTTCAAGCTAGTGAGTGGAACTCAAAAAGAAAAGAAGAAAGAATTCAAGAGTTTATTAAATTTAGTCCTTCCTATATTCATTCAACCTGAAAGAGAGCAAGAGAGCATTAATTCAAGCCAACTATTCTTGTGCAAAAGTATTGAAGGCTGTCTTAATCTTCTAAAGCATTCAATAACTCATCTACCTTAATTTTTTCAGAGCTAAAAAGAGTTTTATTATTTCTAAACTCTATTTTCTATCTATCTTGATTGTTTGATTTTGACAAATTTCTTGGTTATAGAAATTTGAGATTGATCCAAGCTTAAAATTAGACAGTAAGGTTTTAATTGGTATCTTCATAAAATCAATCAGGATTGATTGTGAGTCTGAGATAAAATAATTGATTGTAAAATTATGGTTGATGATCCAGCTAAAACCAATTAGATTGGATTATGAATCCAAAAAAATAATCTCAATATAATCTTAAGAGGTTATAGTTAGATTTTCTAAATAGATTTACTTGGAGAGTGGATATAAGTGCTGAGTTTAGTACTAAACCACTATAAATATCTATGTATTTGTGATTGTGTTGCTCTGCTTATTTTGTTATTTTTGTTGCCTCTTTAATGATCTACTAATTATTCCATAAACACTCTTAAATAGTTTTTAGGCACAAGTAGCTTAAAGTTATTTTAAGAAACTCAATTCATCCCTCCTTTTGGGTTGCCTCCTCTGGGAAAGAAAAACAAAAGAAAAGAATGGAGCAAAATAGGACTAGGGAGGACCATCCTACTCTCCATCCAAAGAAGCAAAAGTGCGACGAAAAGCCTCCGTATTGGTCTCAGAGCCCTCCATGCTTCAAAGACTTCACTCCTCTAAATCCTTCTCGACGATAAATTCTTATGAAAATAAAGAACCAGGTTATTCTTCGATGGCCTAAAAGGATGAGTTAGGGGTCCCAGCATAATTGCTCAAAGTATTGCCACTTCCACTGGGACCATGGCCACGACTTAGGACTACTTCTAGCTTAAGAGGAAAATAGAAGCCCTCATCTGGTGAGGCAACTTGCATGGCTTCATCAACCATCCGAAGGATATTGAGTTCCAAGGCCACAAATCTCAACTATGCTTGAGCCTCTGGTTAATAATTGATCCATTGTCGAAGTCATACCATCATGGGATGACAAGCATCTCATCAACAAGATCTTCAAAGATGAGATTGGTCACCATATGGAGGTCTATGTAGATGACATACTTGTGAAAAACTATAGGATGGAGCAACATGTGGTAGACCTCGAGAAGGCCTTTTAGACCCTAAAAAAGTATCACATGAAGCTCAACCCGAGCAAGTATACTTTTGGGGTAACCTCGAAAAAGTTTCTTAGCTTCGTGGTTACCCACCGTGGAATCAAAGTGAATCCAAAGAAAATCCAAGCCATTATGGATATGTCACCCCTAAGGACTCGAAAGAAGGTGTAGTGCCTCATAGAACAATTGGTTGCACTAAGCAGATTCATGGCTAGGTCAATGGAGAAGTGTCTACCATTCTTCAGGGCCCTAAAGCAGATCAAGAAATTCTAGTAGATGGTTGAGTTCCAAACTACCTTCAATCAGCTTTAAGAATATCTTGTCTCGGCTCTACTCTTGGCTAGGCCATCCACTGGGGAGATGTTGTATTTGGCCATCTCCCCTATAGATGTAAGCTTAGTCCCCATCCAAGAGGAAGAGAGAGTGCAGAAGCCTATCTACCACACCAGTAGAGTGCTGCAAGATGCGGAAAATAGATACCCAAGGTGGAGAAGATCGTCTATGCCTTAGTGATCTTGATGCGAAGACTCTGACCCTACTTCTAAGTGTATCCCATTATCATGCTAATAGATCAACCTCTGAGGTGGATCTTATAGAAGTTTGACATCATAAAAAGGTTGACCAAGTAGGCCATGAAGCTTGGACAATTTGATATTCATTACCGATCCCGACCATCCATCAAGACCCAGGCTCTGACAGATTTCCTTATGGAATGCATTTTTTCGAAAGAAATTGAGCCTGCATCAGAATCTCCCATCTCAGCACTGCAGTCCTATGGATGCTACATATCGATGGATCATCCAACACCGAAGGTGCCAAGGTAGGGTTAATTCTCGCAAGCCCTGATGACATTGTAATAGAGCAAGCCCTCTGTTCCAACTTCAAGACCTTAAACAATGAAGCGGAATACAAGCACTCTTGATCGGGTTGAGACTCGCTTGGAAACTTGAAGTTCGGCACCTCCAAGTCTTCAGTGACTCCTAATTAGTGGTTGGCTAGGTCCAAAGATAATACAAGGTGAAGGCACACTTTATGAAAAAGTATCTGTACAAGATTCGAGAAATCATCCATTCTTTCAACAAATTTGAGATTTTGTAGATACCCAGATTAGAGAATGCCTAGGTGGATCTACTATCAAAGTTGGACCTCAAAATATGCCGATATTCAGAGGCCAGCCTACTTTTGGAGACCCTTGATAAACTCAGTATTGAGGAAGAACCGACCCAAATGATGCAAGTGAACCACAAACCCAACTGGATGGAACCATTGATCAGGTACCTACAAGATGGATCATTACCTAAAGATCAGGCAGAAGATCAAAGAGTCCAATTTTAGTTCATGCAGCACATAATGTTTGAGGGATAGCTCCATAAGCAATCCTTCTCCATGCCTTCCTTTCACTGTCTCCAACCCTCCAAGGCTAAATATGCACTATATGAGATCTACGAAAGTATTTACGGTAACCACTTTAGGGCTAAGGCCTTAGACCTAATTTGGCTAAGCATTTAGAGTGTTGGAAAATATTTTCTGACCCTCTAAAAATATTTTTGGAGGATATAGTGATGTTTGGTAAAAGAAATTGAGAAGCATTTTTGACTTTGTTAGAAAGCTGAAAAGCTCTATTTGAAAAAAATCTCATTTTGAAGTTTCTTCAAAAATACTTTCTAATTAATATCGAAAAGCTATTTTAATTTAAATAATTTTTTTAATGATCAAAATATCTACTAATAAATCACATAATTACATCTTATATTATTATACTATAAATATAATATAATAATAAATTAATATTATTATATATTAAAAATATATAACATAATCAATTATAGTATTATTATATTATAAAAATATAATTTGATATAACTATATTTAATAATAATATACTATTATAATATTATAATAATATAATATAATCTATTATATTATAATTTATTATTGGATTAGATTATAATCCATTATATTATATTACATTATATATTACATCATAATTATAATAATATTATATAAAATAATATTTTAAAATATAATAATATTTATGTTACAAAAAATATAACATAATTTATTATAATATTACTATATTATAATAATAGTATAATATAATAAAATAATATTTTAGTAATAATATAATATAATTATATTATAATAATATATTATATTATATTATAATATTACATCATATTATATGTTAATAATATTAGATAATATAATAATATTTTAATATAATATAATATAATATAATATAATATATTATTCGCTACGTTGCCCAAAAAAAAAGTAATCCAAGAGGGAGGATGAATTGGATTCTTCAAAAATTTTAACTAAATAAAAGTCTAAGCAAATATATGCTTCAGTTTAGATTTAACTTGAGTGATTGTGAGGTGTTTGATACATGCAACAGCGGATTTAAGATATGAGAGAAGCAATGCAATAGCTAAAAGTCTAAAATATTATAAGACAAGAATTGAAAGCAAGCAAAATAAATAAGAGAGGGCACAATATAAATACAAAAAAATTTATAGTGGTTCAGTGTGACCCTGCACCTACGTCTACTCTCTAAGATCTTCTTGAAAATTTTACTATAATCAGTCTGATCAATGTGTTTATTTTACTTGAGATCATAAATAAATCTAATTGATTTTCTAGGAATACCAGTCATAATCTTACACTGATTGTTTTTCGGACTCACAATCAATCTAGTTGGTTTTATGAGCTCACCAACCAAAATCTATAAAGTTCAATTCTGGACTTGGATGGCCTAATCCTCAAGTTTTTTCCTCTCAAAAAAATTTGTAAAGAAAATAAAATACAAAAATAAAATTTTAACATAAAAAAAAATAGAAAAGAACTCTTTTATACACGAAGAAGAAGCTGAAAGATTACTCTTTTGAAGCTTGATTACTCTTCTTTAAAAGTGGAGAGGATGATGAAAATATTATGAAAGATTGCTCTTGATGCTCTCTGAATTTGGTGCTCAATTTTCTCTTTTTTCTATCTTTTTGATGTGCAATAGAATTCTCTAAATTTGAAAATAATTTCTCTCTTAATCTTCCTTTATTCTTACTTCCAAATTATTTCTCTAGCCTTAAATACTCTTGAGGATGGCTGGAGAGTGAGTTCTAGCCGTTGGAAGCTTTGGACTGGAAGCTTTGGACTAGCCGTTGGAGTGGAGAAATAGCCGTTGGAGATGTTGCAGAAAACTAGCCGTTATGCTATCCCCATGCTAAGGGTCAACTCCTTTTCCCTTGAAGTCGACTTCTTATGGCATCACGTCGGCTTGAGTTTGTCATGAGTCGGCTCGATCTACAGGATCTGAAAAATAGCTCTTTGTCTTCTCTGAGAGAGCCGACTTGGATTCTCTTCGAGTCAGCTCGCTTGCATGCTAGATTTCTTCAACAAGCCAGAGTCGACTCCTCTTCACTAGGATCGACTCCTGAACTATCTGAATTTAAATTTTCTTCTATTTTTAGTCTGTTGCAGTGCAAGGGTTGGCTCCTTTCTTCTATGGGTCGACTCCACTAAGTCTGAAACTTGAAATTTCATCTTGAATTATCTTGACTTAGCTTCTATTGAGAGAATTATTTTTGTAGATATTTTCTTCATCTTTATCACCTGAAAAGCCCTATATCCAATCCTTGAAACACATAATTAGAATGTTAATTACTTAAGGCTTGGTAATCATCAAAATCAATCATATGGTCAACAATCTCCTCCTTTTAATGATGACAAAATCTTGAGTATATGCATAAATAAAAGCATATAGTATTTCAATTTTAAATTACTAACATGAATCATAAAGTGATAAACATAACTACACGTGACATAAACTTCATGAATGCATCATAAACTTCATGAATGTATCATTTTAGCTTAAATTCACACTTCAAGCATTCAAGTTTCAATATATCAATTATTTTGAGACCTTTTTTTTAAAGTATAATCACATCAAATATTTCTAACATTTTGAGCATATACTCAACATCCACATATTCTCCCCGTTTATGATAGCATCAAAAAGCATAAGGGAAGATTTAAAAGGAATCATCAAAATCAAAATCAAGTATATGGATATTCTAAATTCAGAAATTGATTGATTGTTTTAATTTTAACATGAATTTACCTTTTACTTTGGAAAGTATGCACTAAATATATCAGATTCAGATCCTTTTATGTGAACAAAACATACTTTAGAGTACTTCTTCCCTTTCAAAAGTTAACTTAATTTTAGATTTCATAAATTCTTTATCTCCTTTTGCAGCAAATTTACATTGAACAATTTTTGGACAATATGAGTTTAGAAACTTTCCTCCCCCTATTTGAATGAATTAAAGATATGTATCTAAATTAATTCAATCTTGATGCTTTCATCTTTTTTCTTCAGACAAAGTGTTTCAATTGAATTTTAAGACAAATAAGCTTGATGGTATTGCCCTTTAAGCAGAAATACATCTTATCCTTTCAAATTCAAATTGATCAAATTCAGACTAGAATTGAAGATAGATCATTTTAATTTTATCGATTAAGATTCATGGTTTAGAAAGTATCATCAAAATCAAATTCAAATCACAAATCAAATTTTGAATCAAATTTAGATTAACGTAGATTATACTTTTGCTCCTATCAAATTTAGATGAATCATTTAAATTTGAATGAAACCACTTATGAGCTTGAAAAATTTAAGAGATTCAAAACCAATGAATCACATCATTTTGATATCAAAACCAATAAAACAAGGTGAATCAATGAAATCCAGATCAAAATAATAAATTATTTTGATAATTCATTTTGAATTGATATCATAGATCGTGCAAACCATAGAGAGATTTTCTATGCTCTTTTCTTAAGAAAATATCACTCATTCAAGTTTAGAAAAGGATATTAGTTTCCATAGTTTGCTTCAAAAGTACCATATTAGGAATATTTTCAATGCAAAACTGATTTGAGACTAATTTTTCTATTCTTTTGCCAAAACATAAAATAATGAGGTGCACGGCAAAGATGATATCATCGATACCAAGGTTGAAAAGTTTTCTTAAGAAAGAATATCTTGATATCAATGGTGAAAATAATCGATTTTATTTCAAGCCAAATAGTCTTTTCTTTTGAAAGATTTTCTTGATATCAATGGAACCAAATCATACTTTTCTTAGAAATTTGTTGTCAATTGAAGATCAAAGAAAATCAATTTTCAAAATTACTTACTCCAAAATTTAGCTTGGTATCAATTGTACAAGACTTTTTCAATTTTAAAAGGATCAATTGATGCAAAACATTTTTAAAATGCCAATTAAATGTTTAAAAAAAGAATGATACATTTAAACCATGAAACATGTCAAGAATATAAATGTTTATCAATGAGTTATCTTTTAAGGATTAATAGTGCTTTTCAAAAATAAGTCAAATGAATAAAATAAATAGATCAAGACAAACAAGATGTAAATGATCATCAATAATTTTTGTTCTCAGTAAGTTCCAAGAATTTTCTTTCCTTTAAGATTCGAATGATCTTCATTTTTTATGATCAAACATTATTTCTCCCCCTGTTTTTAGTAATTAGAGCTAGAAAATGTATTTTCTTGTGTTTCTCCCCCTTTCTCTTTCAAATTGTGCATATTTAAGCTTTACATTTTTCTTTCTCTTTTTATTTTATAGAAAAAGCATATACTTATGAATTTTCAAGCTTATAAGCATATTTACACAATCAACCATAATCATTGCACACTGGATTTTTCATAAAAAGGTCAACTTTCATTCATTGATTTTCAAAATGTAATCATAAAGATAGAGAATACAAACAGTGATCAATATATCCAAAATGTATAAAACCAAAATGAGTCCAAAAAGATTCCTATATGGATTGCCAAGAGATGTGTAGCTCTACAAAATGAGTCCTAACATCCTAAAAAATGGATCAGATGGCTCTAAGAACTGGATCTAGGCTGAGATGGGGAAGGTGGATGCACAACTCCAGATGACTGCCCCTAAGCATCCCTCGCTGTAGAGATCTCCTAAACCAATCGTGTAGAGATCTTCTGAACCAACCATGTAGCCTCCTCTCTGAGCAATGAAATGGTCTCTAAAATAAGTCGTTGAATCTCTGTGCTGACCACTCTAATAATCCTTGAGGAGACCCTCTCAACCAATGAATCTTCATCAAGTCTAGTAGATGGTCTGTCTGATGTCTCTGGATGGTCTGCCTCTGCCTGCCCTGTCTAAACTACTGACTCTTCAGTCTGAACATCTGTCATCGGTACTGCTACCAAAGTCTCATCTTCATCTGAGTCCTCACCTCTATGAATCCAACGACCTCCATCTCTCTAAAATCTCATACGAAGTAGTGAATGCTCATTGTAAGTATCTATGTGCAAGAGGGCTTGAGTGGTCTCTCTCTCAAGGTCTATCCCATGCTCTTGAAATACTAGTGTTAATGCCATTCCATAGGGTAGAGATACCTTCGACCTACCTGCTGTGTCTTCCATCAATCTGATCATTAAGGCCGGAAGGTTTAAGAAAATCTCTCAAATGACATGGTACATAAAGCAGATGTCTTGACCAAATATAAAATCAAATCTATCGATCTTTAGAAAGAAAATTCTATTAAGCATATGATGTAAAAGATGCATTTTGGTGGACAACTGATTTGCTTTCACTTCCTCTAATTCACTTTGAACCTCTCTTTCCAAAATGTAACTAAGACTGACTGATCTCCTTTCCAATCTATCTGATATACTGTCCTCTACTCTCATTCTTAATAATCTTGCCAAATGATGCTGCATTAAACACAATTTTGACACCATTTACCTCAGTTTCAAGTGTACCATGTCCTGATTTTAGATTAGTCTAAAACTCCCTCACAAGATTAGGGTAGGTCAAAACATTTAGTGAACACAAAAATTTCCAACCTAATCTCTTAATTTTCTGCCTAAAATCAAAGTCTTCTTTTTTCAAAAACTCAAAATTCACCTTTCTCCCAGTGCAAACAACCCTAGATGAAATGATGGATCGAAAGGGGGTTACCCACGGGTGAGAAAATACTGCTGGAGGTGGAGAAGGAGTAGGAACCAACTGTAGAGAGGGAGGAGGTCTTGTAGGTGGCTGAGAAGGTGCTGGAGGTGGAGGAGAAGGATTTGGTACTAACAGAGAAGTCTACCCCGGGTCATTTCTTCATTTGGAGTGGTGTTCATGGATGGGAGAAGGAGATGAGCTAGGGCTTGAGGGTACCGATCGAAAATGCTTTTCCTTTTGGGCCACCTTCTTCACGGGAGCCATAGGAGAGCAAATCCATGGAAATCGATGAGATTTGGAGTGGGAGAGGTCAATTTGGTGAGGAGAGAGTTTAAAAGAGGGTTTCAGCTCAAAAAGGAATGAAACAGAACAAATAAACAGAACCATGGGTTCCTCTATTTAAAAAACCCGATCCCGACAAAGGAGTTGACTCCATTTAAAAAATGAGTCGACTCCAGATAGGTGTCGACTATAGTAAAACTGGGGTCGACTCCTCACAAGACATCTTCAACTCAAAAAAATTGATGAATTTGTATCAAGTTAAGGGGCAAGATTGACATTCAAATAAAGTTTGGGGCATCAAAAATCAATCAATTAGAGGTAAGATAATCAATCAAATCAGAGATATCAAATGAGAGGAATCTAGATATAGGCTTTATATGTTTTGGTCCAATTATGAAAATTTCAAATCCTTAGGAGAAAACTTAATATGCAATGCAAATTAATACAACGTGCATTTGATCTCTTAAGACTAGAGTGTCTTATCTTCAAGTACTTAGATCATGTAAATTTTTAAGAGAATTTAGATAGTTAAGCATCTTATAAAAAAATATCAAAAATTAGTTTATTTATCATTTTTGCAATCAAATAGATTCATATACAATTAAATTCATTTTAATTTAAGTTTTTCAAGTATATAACAACACATGAGTTAAGAGAGCATATGCCTATATCAACTACACATGATTCATAGAAAAAGGCATGTGAATTTTGAATTTAATGTAAAATCAATATGTCCAAATATTCAAATCATGGAATATAATTTATTGCAAGCACTAATAAATTATCAAAATTAATTAATTAATTGAATATATTCAGCAAATGATGATGGCATGATGAAAAAAAATTAGATTTTACCAACCATCATCACCCATCCAACTTCTTTCCCAAGGCATCCATTTATAAGAATTTTCTCTTTTCATTCCATTAGATCCTTAGAAACCTGCAAAATTATTTGCTAAACTTTGGTACCCAAGTCATCTTAGGTCCATAGAGGTTAGAGTATATGGTTCCTTTTCAAATCCAAATTTGTTTAACTAATGTATGGCCAATTATTTTAATATTACACTCTGAAATTTTGTGGCCAATTTGATTACATATAAAGCATTTAATGGAATGATTTTCAAGTAAAGCTTTTGTGAACTTATTTTTTTATAAAATTCTATTTTCTTAAAGGATTATACCCAATTCCTGCATTGTTGAAAACAGCTTTTTGATTATTCAAAATAGATTGAAGCTTATGAGATCCAATTGTAAACTTTTCACGCATGGATTTCAAATTTTCAATCTCTTTTCTTAGTTTGTTATTTTCTTCCAAAAGAGATTTTTTTTTTATTTTAAAAGCTTTTCTTTTCCATCAACCAAAGATTTTTTAGATTTTACTAAATTCACTTTTTTCTTAGCTAATGTTTCCCTTTTCTTCAAAATATCTTCCTTTTTAATTAATATTTTATTTTTATCTTCATCCAAAGATTGATTAGACCTTCCAAGTTTTTTATTTTTCAGCCTCAACTTTTTAAATTCACTCATTAAATCATTGAAGAATTCAAATAATTCATCAAATATAAATTGCGAGGAGTTTTCAACATATACCTCATCCTCAATGGATATGAGGCAAAAATTTGCCACTTCCTCTTCCTCATCTGAACTTGATAAGTCACTATCTCCTCAAATTCTAACCATTGCTCCTTTCTTGCTCTTTTTGGGGTGCTTTTTGAGTAAAGGACAATCCAGCTTATAGTGTCCCCTCTTATTGCAATTGTAGCATGTGACACTTCTTTCTTTTTCTTCTTCATTTTCTTTTTTCTTCATACTTCTCTCCATGAGGAACTTTTTGAATTTTCTTGTTAGTAGTGCCATGTTCTCATCATCTTCACTCTCTTCTTCTTTTTTTTTCTCCGACTCATCGCTTTCCTCATAATATGCAGTAGATTTGAAGATGATGGTCTTCATCTTCTTTGGCTCTTTCTCTTCCTCTCTTTAAGTCATGTTCATCTCATGAGTCATGAGTAAACCTATCAACTCTTCTAAGGATAGCTTGGTGAGATCTTTCACTTTTTATATGACTGTAACTTTTACTTCTCATTCCTTTGATAAAGGCCATAAAATCTTACATACAAATTCATAGTTAGTATAGATTTTGCCAAAACTATTTAATGCATTAATAATATTAGTAAATTTAAAAAATATATCAAAAACTATTTTTTTATTTTAAATATTTCATATTTGTGAACAAGCAAATTTATTTTGGACTCCTTAAATTAGCTTGTTCCCTCATAAGTAACTTCTAATCTTTCTCAAATTTCTTTAGTTGATGTATATATAGATATTCTATTAAATTTATATACATCTAGAAAGCAATAAAGCACATTGATAGCTTTGGCATTTAATTGAGCCATCATTTCATCATATTCATTCCAATCTTTTTTCAATTTGATAAAAGGCATACCATTAACTATAATTATGGGTGCGTGTGGTCCTCTAGTTATGACTCCCTACATATCATAATCTAAAGCTTGTATAAATATCTTCATTCTAGATTTTCAAAAAGTATAGTTTGCGTCATTAAAGAGTGGTGGTCTCGATGTAGATGGACTTTCAATAATGAGGAACCAATCGGGATTGCCATGATCTTTTACTCTAGATTGCTAGGTCAACAATAAATAATAGAGCATCTACTCTAGTACCAATTATCATCCAGAAAGGTAGCAACCCAAGAGGGGGGGTGAATTGGGTTCTTTAAAAATTTTAACTAAATCAAAGTCTAAGCAAATATGTGCTTCAATTTAGGTTTAACTTGAGTGATTATGAGGTGCGCGATACATGCAATAGCAAATTTAAGATATGAGAGAAGTAATGTAATAGCTAAAAGTCTAAAATAGTACAAAGCAAGAATTGAAAGCAAGCAGAACAAATAAGAGAGGGTACAATACAAATACATAGAAATTTATAGTAGTTCGGTGTCACCCTACATCTATGTCCACTCTCCAAAAATTTTTAAGAATTTTACTATAATCAGTTCGATTACAGCATGTTTGTTTTACCCGAGATCACAAATAAATATAATTGATTTTTTGGAAACACTAACCACAATCTTATACTGATTATTTTTTGAGCTCATAATCAACTTAGTTGGTTTTATGGACTCACCAATCAAAATCTATAAAGTTTAATTTTGGATTTGGACAGACCTAATCTCCAAGTTTCTTTCTTACAAAGAACTTATAAAGAAAATAAAATACAAGATATGAAATTTCAACACAAAAAGAAAAACAAAAAAGAACTCTTTTTGCATCAAGAAGAGGCTGAAAGATTGCTCTTTTGAAGCTTGATCACTCTTCTTTAAAACTGGAGAGGATGATGAAAATGTTATAGAAGATTGCTGTTGAATGTCTTCTGAATTTAGTGCTCCAATTTCTCTCTTTTCTCTCTTTTTGATGTGTAATGAAATTTTTTAAATCTGAAAATTATTTCTCTCTTAACCTCCCTTTAATCTTACTTCTAAATTATTTCTCTAACCTCGAATACTCTTAAGGATGGTTGGAGAGTGAGTTCTAGCCATTGAAAGCCCTGGACTAACCGATGGAGTGGAGAAATAGTTGTTGAAGATGTTACAGAAAACTAACCGTTATGCTATCTCCATGCTTGAGATCGACTCCTTTTCCCTTGGAGTCGACTCCTTATGACTTCGAGTCGGCTCGAGTTTATCATGAGTCGGCTCAATCCATAGGATCTGAAAACTAGCTCTGTCTTCTCTGAGAGAGCCGGCTCAAATCTTTTTCGAGTCGGCTCGCCTGTATGCCGAATTTCTCCAACATACTAAAGCCGACTCCTCTTCACTGGAGTCGACTCTTGAACTACCTAATATTAAATTTTCTTTTATTTTCGGTCTGTTGCAGTGCAGGGGTCGATTCCTTTCTTCTTGGGATCGACTCTACTAAGTCTGAAACTTAAAATTTTATCTTGAATTATCTTGACTTAGCTTTTTTTGAGGAGATTATTTTTGTAAATATTTTCTTCATCTTTATTACCTAGAAAGCCCTATATCCAATCTTTGAAACACATGATTAGAATACTAATTACTCAAGATTTGATAATCATCAAAATCAATCATAGAATCAACACTCTATTATACAATACTATGTAATATCTTTTATTATCATTTTATCACACTAAAAGTATTTTTTTTTTTAGTTATCAAACATATGTTAAAGTTTCAAAGTATTTTATAAATATGGTTATCAAAAAGCAAATAATTTTTTATAAAAATTCTACTTCCAAAAGCTCCAAAAACTCTATTATCAATAGCAATCCTAAATAGAAACTTAACCTATAAGGTCTAATGATGGGTGTACTATTAGCCGAGCATCCATGTGGATGGCGTTGAGTTCATGAAGTGTTGCGATCAATGTTAATGATACTCGAACATTTAACATCTATTAGTAGCTCCTCTCTCTCTAATCAGCTCCCCTTAGCCATTTGCTTAATGAGGGTTGACATCTTTGTTCCTTTCCCATAGACCATCAGACAAAAGAAATTTCTTATAGTGGTGATCGACTACTTCACCAAATGGGTTGAGGTTGAGCCACTTGCCTGTATCACTAAGAAGAATGCCCATTTCATTTGGAAGAGTGTTATCTATCACTTCAGCTTGTCTCGAGTTGTCGTAATAAAAAATGGACGATAATTCAACAACACTTCCTTCCATGAGTTCTGCCAAGAGCACCACATCGATCATCGCTTCGCCTCAAACTAATAGAGAAGCTGAAGTAACCAACTGGACCATTCTCCAATGTTTAAAATTTTGGTTGGACAAAGCCAAAGAGCTCTGGATAGACGAACTATATAGTGTTCTTTAGGCCTATCACACCACACACAACCTTTCGATGGGTGAAACACCATTCAACCTCCCCTTCAGAATCGAAGCAATCATCCTTGTAAAGATTGGCCTATACTCACATCGGGTGGAGGCCTTTAGTAACAAAGGAATTCAAAAAATCTACAGGCAAATCTGGATCTTCTAGAGGAAGTCTGAGAGAAGGCATGAGTTTGGATGGCAGCATATCGGTGACACATTGTACACTATTATAACTCCAAAATAAAGAAGAAGCACTTCCGACCTAAAGACCTGGTACTCAGAAGTGTTGAAGTTAGTCAACCTACCAAATGAGGGAAGCTCTCACCTAATTGAGAAAACGCATATCATATTGCCAAGGCAGTATATTTTAGAACCTATCATTTGGAGTAGTTGGATGGGATGCCTCTCCCTCATACTTGAAATTCTGTTAATCTCCGATCTTACTACTAGTAAGGTGTATAATGTAGAGTCGACTCTGCAATAAAACTTCAATATTTTTATATAAAAAAAATCTTATCAAGTAAAGCAATCTGGCGAAGCAAAAGCCTCAGGTCTAGATAATCAGAAGAATGGAACATACGAGAAGTCGTTTCTTGGCTGAACATGATCTAAAGATAATCAAAAAAGCGAAACATATGAGAAGTCATTTAGTGGCCAGACATGATCTAAAGACTAGACTGAGAAAGTCTTGTGAGAGCGATGTGCCCCATGCCAACCCGCCACACCCATCGAAAAGCCCTGATTGAGCTACATGCCCCAAGCCAATTCACCATGCCTACAAGTCTCAGTTGTCTTGTATTCCTCCGATAGTGGAAAACTCTAAGCCTCGAGGTTAGAGTAGGCCCAAGTCAACTAAAAACTCTGAGATAGCCTAGAAAAAGCTATGTGCCCCAAGCTAGGCTACCACATCCATCGAAAAGCCCTAGGCAAGCTATGCACCCCAAGTCAGATCATCATGTCTGAAAATTTTGAATGTCCCGTATGCCTCCAACGGTGGAAGACTCTGAGCCTCGAGGCTAGAGTAGGCCCAAGTTGGCTGAAAACTTCGAGAAAGCTCTGAAAAAGCTACACGCCCCAGGTCAGACCATTGTGCCTATCAGAAAGCCCTAAACGAGCTATGTGCCCAAGGTTGGATCATTATGTCCAAAAGTCTCGGCTATCTCATATGCCTTCAATGGCAGAAGACTCTAAGCCTTGGGGCTAGAGTAGGCCCACATCAGCTGAAAATTCTGAAAAAGTCTTAGGAGAGCTATGTGCCCCAAGCCAGGCCATCACACCTACACTCTTCAAGTTCCAGAGGCCATGATATACTCTAACTCTTGCAGGGGTACTTATCAAAATCCACAGTGAAAAAGGATCTCAACCTTGAATGACCAAGCCTCTGAAGTTTCTCTCCTTTGAGTTTGCAAACTCGAGGGAGGATGAAGCCCCAACCTCCGAGCTTCGAATGACTGAGTCCCTGAAGTCTCTTTTCTTTAAGTCCATCAACTCAAAGGAAGAACCTCAGCTATCAAGCTTTGGGCAATAAGGCCTCAAGAAGGTCCCCTCCTCTAAGTCCACATACTCAAAAGGAGGCAAGCCGATGCCTCTACAGCTTCCTGCTGACCCTAAGGAAGGCATGGCCTCAGAAGAAACTTATCGAAGCAAAAACACAGAGATCTAGAGAAGGACAAAGTCTTGAGTCACAACACATCCACTCGGAAGCGCATACACATAGAAGGAATATAGGAAGTAAAAGAAAGTTTTTTTTATTTCAAAAATAAACATTAAGTCGGATCAAGGTGAAAGATAAGCAAACATATCTCAAATTATCCTCTTCCTTTTCTCCCAAGCCTCTATGGCTTCCTCAAGGGAGACCAACTAGGGGGCTAGGTGGTCTAGCGCATTCTCCAATGCTCGAAGATTGCTGTAAAGAATTAGGCAATAGCTCTAGAAGCTCCGATCGAAGGAGTCACACAAATCTACCATTCTCATTGGCTCAAGAGATCTACTTGTGGTGACTGCCTCAAAACTCGATGCAGCTTCGGTCTCATATTTGAGAGGCTTCCACCCAATAATAGTGAGGGTGGTACCGATTTAGTGATGAGCCTCATCTGTAGAACCTACCTAGTTGGATGAAACCTGAAAGCCTCTGTAGATATCAGCCACTTCAGCCCCTAATTGGTCAATCTTCCTTTTGGCCCCGGCCAGCTCTGTCCTCACATCGATGACCTGATGAAGGGTGCAAGCTCTGTCAGCTCAGTCAAAAGAAGCTTCACCCCTCACCACATGAAGCTCATCCCTGAGTTTCACAATCTCATGACAAAGGTTGGCCTCCCATAAGCAACTCATCGAAGGTGATCACCTTCCTCATGTATGCCAATTTGAATAGCCCAAACATAGGAAGTGGAATAAGGAACTTCGAGCAACTGAGGACTCTTCTTCTTCAACTCTTCAGCTTCCTATTGAGAGCCTCTAACGTGCTCTTTAACTTTTCATTCCTGATAAGAGAATTGTGGAGCTACCTCTGAAGACTCTTTCGGACTTCCTTAGTGGTGCTCCAACCCAGCTCCACCAGGGCTCGACCATGCTCAACAATCCTTTCCCGATGCTTGGCCTAAGATATCTATTCCTCGATTTGTTAGGAGGATCCCTCATGCAAAATACGGATCCCCATCCAAAACCATAATGCCGGGGATGATATAGATACCACAGAAGGAAACAAGAAAACAAAAGAGAAAAATAAATAACACAAATCAAATACATAGACTAGCACAAGGCCTACTTCCATGGGGTATACAAAGCTTCACTATAAAAGAGAACCACAAATATAAGAGGAGATCACATACTCTCAATCCTTATACATCAATCTCTCTCAACCAGAAGCAAAAATCCTCTCAAAAGACTCTCAAAATCCCTCTAGAAGGCCTTTGTTGCTCTCACAGCTACTCCCAAGCCACTACCATGCGATCCTCTCTGATGCTCTGCCATCTACCCCTTTTAAAGGGCCAAAGCCCAGTTTCATGCATACTAGAGTCCTAACAAAACTCAAAGCACGTTCTAAGTAGCCTGATTATGCCACAAGACCCTCCTGGCCATTGGATCATGCCTGCAGAGCCTCCATCACCATCTAATCGTGCACATCGTGCTCGCCCACACCCGCTCACCAACCAGTCGCCTGATCATGCCTGCGCATGCTCACCCGCCATCTGATCACGACCACGAGCCCTCCTGGCCCTCTGATCATGCATGTTCGCACGTCCGTGCATGTCGCGGCTATTAGATTGCACACTCATGGGATAGACCATGACAAACACTGCGGCACCTGTGATGGGCCACGACTCCATGCCCCATGGACTATGATGGTGGATCGCATGGTGAACCATGCTCTACATGCTTGGGCCACACGCTCGCATGCCTGTGTGACCCACGTGCCTATGGGCCATGGGTGCTAGCAGTCCTAGGTGCCCGTAGGCCAAGCTTGCGGGCATGCAAGGCTTGTGCATGGCTGTGGGCTACGGCTATGGATCTCCTCCATCTTGGACTTCATTGCTATGGGTTTTTCTACTGTGAATCAAATTTTGATGCACCAAAATCCAACAATCTCCATCTCAACTCGACATTTGGCCTCCACATAATTTTGAAAGCTTTTGGATGATCTCACCCTCATGCCTTAGGGCATATGCCTGACTGCTTATGGGTGGACAAATATGAAAGTCGAGCCAGGATGCTTGATCACATCTCTGTCATATGCTGTGATCTGTCCGACCTGAAACCTGCTCGAGATAGCCTCCTACGATAATAGAAACTTCACCCTGCGATATCGCTTGTCATCCTTTCGAGTCTCCCATCTTATCCCAATCCATCTATATTTGGAGCTCCACCACGCTCTGAGCTCCCATTGGCTCTTGAAGCTCCATCTCATGCTGAGCTCCCTATCAAGAGGTAATATCTTCCATACCTCTTCTCCTTCAATACATCTCTACTGTCATGCAAAATTTTCAGGATTCCATCATCAGCTCTCCAACTGTAGCTGCTTGAATTCAGTTTGCTTAGTAAAATTAGATTACTCTTGAAATTAGATATGTATTGAACCTCATCCAATTTATTTATTGCTCCATCATGAGTCTGTAAGCGGATAGTCCCAATGCCTTTGATCCACAACTCGATCTATCCGATGATAAACAGTACCTTCACTGCTCTCTAGAAAGTCAAACAGCTTCTCTCTATAAAAAATATGATGCGAACATGCAGAATCTAAAATTTACTATGAAAAAAAGTAGATACCTCATCAGACATCAGAAAAATATCATCACTTTCTTCTATATCACTATCTTGGACTATTACCATAATTATCCTCATCTGATCTCTGAGCTGTGAGCAATCTTTGACTCGATGCCCCAACTCATCATACTCGTAACACCTTATCTTACTGTAGTCCCTAGACTTGGACCTGGACCATCCATCTTGCGATCCTCTGTCGCTTTGTCCTCTATCATGACCACCTCTAATCACTGCCATAGTCGAGTTGCCATTGAAACTCGAAGCTCAATTCTTTCACATGAGAATCTCATTCTAAAAAAATATAGAAGTGACATCATTCATTTTGATGGTATCTTTTCTATAAGAAAAGTAGTCATCAAAGACTCAAAAGAAGGAGAAAGCGATAAAAGTAAGACCAATATTCTGGTCTTCTCTTCAACTTTCTCACCAATACTGAAGAGATCAATGAGAATCTTCTAAAAGTTACTAAAATACTCCTGTCCCTCGCTCATCCGCAGCTGATGGAACTGCTTCCAAAAGAAGAGAGCATTAGTGAGTAACTTTATCATATACATCTCCTCGAGCTTTATCCACATTACCGTTGGAGAAGTGTAAGCTCATGAATCACCATATCATCCATCAAGTATAAGTGAATCATACTCATCACCTACATCTGGAGCCGTTTCAACACTTCTCCTCCATGATAGTCGATTTCTCCTCATACAAAAGAGCATCAATCAACCTTTGTTGGATGAGCACATCCTTCACCCTCGCCTATCATAGAAAGAAATTGCTCTTCTCATCATACCGATTGATCTCTACGTTGTTTGAGCCTGTCTTCTCTATCTTCTTCAACTTCGATCAACATCGCCATAACCCCGAACAATCTAGCTCAGATACCACTTGTTGGGAGGATCTCTCGTATGGAATATGGATTCCCACCCAAGACCACAATATCGGTGATGATGTAGATACCATAGGAGGAAGAAAAAAAATAAAAAAAAATAAATAATATAAATCAAATACATGGATTAGCACAAGACCTACCTCCACGGGGTATGCAAAGCTTCACTGTGAAAGAGAACTACAAACATAAGAGGAGATCACACACTCTTAATCCTTATACATCAATCTCTCTCAACAAGAAGCTAAAATTCTTCAAAAGGCTCTCAAAATTTCTCTAAAAGGCCCCTGTTGCTCTCATAGCTGCTCCCAAGCCACTATCATGCGATCCTCTTTGATGCTCTGCCATCTACCCCCTATTAAAGGGCCCAAAGCTTAGTTTTATGCATACTAGAGTTCTAACAGAACTCAAAGCATGTTCCAAGCAGCCTGGTCATGCCGCAAGAACCTCTTGGCCATTGGGTCATGCCCGTAGAGCCACCATCACCATCTGATCGCACATATCGTGCTCACCTGCGCTCGCCCACCAACCAACTGCCTGATCATGCCCGTGCATGCTCGCCCATCATCCGATCATGACCACGAGCCCTCTTGGCCCTCTGATCATGTATGATCGCACATTCATGCATGTCATAGCCGTCCGATCATGCGCTCTTATGATGGCATGTGACAAATGCCGTGGTGCCTGCAATGGATCGTGACTCCATGCCCCATGGACCGCACGGTGAACCACACTCTGAGCACCTAGGTTGTGCACTCGTGCACTTGGGCCACATGCCTGCATGCGGGCCACGGGTGCTGGTGGGCCTAGGCGGCCACAAGTTGAGCCTACAAGCCTGTGTGTGACTGTGGGCCACACCTGTGGGTCTCCTCCATCTTGGGCTTCACTGCTGTGAGTTTTTCTACTATGGTTTAAATTTTGAGATGCCAAAATCCAACATAGTTGCCTTCACATGATCATGTGATACCACCAGCCGAGCCTCCAATACTCGAATGCTGAAGCCTGCCTGCATAGTTGTCTGATTGTCAACTTAAGGAATAGGGACAAAGATCGAACAAAATACAGAAAGCTTACCATTATGGTGCTATAATACGCACTCAGGAGCACCTCTTTGTCGATCATGTTGGTGAGGTACTCTTCATCCTGGAGAGGTATCAGTCCTTTGATTATCTTTCAGGATCGATGGTACTCAAAGATCACCATCTCCTCCTCTTCGCTCGACTGTCTGGGAGCCGAGGGAGGGAAAGTCCACTCAGGAGGAGCGAAAAGAGAGAACTTAGCTAGAGGGAAGGAAGGTGATGCCTTATCCACATCCTAGGATGGACCCGTGGTCACCTCCACAATCCCAACTGCAATGATGATTTCTCTTTTCTTAGTCAAGTCCATTGCAGCCATTGTAATCATCTATATAGGCTGGCCTCCAGTCCCTTCGCAAGCAGCATGGGACATCCCATCCGATACATTTGAGGCTTTGATGATGGCAACTGGCAAAGACTCCATTACAACACCTTGACCTGTGGTCTCCCCCACATCTGGGGGAGCTGCCTCAAGGATAGATGTGTCTAGCCCTAGCTTGATAAGCAGCTTGGATGCCTTGATCTAGACTCCAGCATCGATGAACCAAACTCCCATGCATCTAGAAGTGGCTTTACATTGGATGGACCTCCCACAATCATCGATAGACTCAGCTTGATAGCCTCAATGGATTGACCACCAGTCTCTACCCAACTTCCATCACATCCCTAACTATGGTTAAGGAAGGCTCGGTCAGAGGAATCTCATTAGGAACGCCAGGAGTGGGTGAACCCTATCCTTTCATTCCTTGACTCAACTCAGTGTGACTAGTCTTCCTCTTCTTCGCTCTCAGCAAGATAGCCAATGACTCCTCTACGGTGAACTTCATCTCTACCCAAGCTAAGGAATCACAAGATAAGGACACACACAAAGAAGAGAAGAAAAGGAAGATAAACACTCTAAAGAGATCCATTCATTTCTATTTGCTTCTCTTGAATTGCAAAATTCTATCAATTAGGTTACAAAAGAAAAAAAATAATTCATTGGGGGTGTGACTCAACATCGTCCTCTGCATCTCCATCTCCTTCTGCATCGGCCAAATCACTACTAGAGGAAGATGAAGCCAACGCCGACACAAGACTCGATCAATTTTTGAAAACCATGCCCCTATCTTTTTCTTGCACTGGTCGAAACCAGTAAAGAAGGCCTTTCGACAAGACATCAGCAGCTCCTCATGGAAGGTCTTTCTCTTTCGAAAGTCTTCTATGCCCTTGGCAGTAGCTTCCATAAGATGGTGTTTAGCAATCATGACCTCATGCATCAATTGAGATTGGGCCTCCCTTGCTTGGGTCACCTCTTCTCTACCTTGATGTACAACTTTCTCAATCCTTGCTAGCTGGTCCCACATGCATGAAACCTCGGCTTCACTCTTCTGGAGCTGGGTGACCTTTATCTTAAGAGACTCCTTAGCTCCCACCAGAGAGGCCTTGGTTTCCCCCAAAGCTGCCTCTAGGGCATCAGCTCGAGACTTTTCTATAACAAGCTACTACTCTGACTGCCCTAAGATGAAATGTAGCTCCTTCTCGACCTTATCTCATTCCTCTTCAATCGCATGAACATGGTGACAAAACTGGCAAACTTCTTCCCATAAATGTTGGATCTGTTGTAGTAGGCCCCACATCATGAAGGCTCTCTAAAGAGCACCGCCAAGTTAGGAGAAAGTCATACTGATAAAAAATCAAAGTCAAGACTTTACCTCAATAGTATTCTAAAAGATTATCTCCGAAAGGTCGAGCAAATAGCCTCTCTTTTTCGGCCAAGCGCATCAGTTCCCTTGATAACTTCGCGTAGGCCCCAGCAACTGCCACAGAACAATCGAAGGAAGGCCGTGGAATAACGGAGAGAATTGGGGTACCTCCTTATGCTATGATAGGAGAACCGCCCCTGATAGAAACTGCATCAACCGCGATGAACTCTGTAGCCTTAGACAAAGGAGCAGCATGCTTCTTCTTCGATCGCTTCTTCTTTTGCTGATCTATAGCCTCTGTAGCTCCAACCTTGGTAGTACTAGCTTCAGCGGCGATGGCCTCAGTAATGCCAACTTCGATCATGACAGTCTCCAGAGAAGGAGATAAGATGATCCCCTTCCTCTTCTTTCCTTTCTTCTCCTTTTTTTTTGGGAGGACCAACACCGACTAACTCCTCCTAAGAGAATATTGGACCTATGCAGACCCATGAAAAGTCATCATATCTTGTCCCATAGCTTAAAGGTTAAACAAACAAATACCAGCACTCGCCTCTAGGGGTCAAACTCCTAGAGTATAGCTTTTTTAGAAGATCCTCATGCAGGAGCTCAGAATACGGTGGCACCTTGAGTTGCTTTAGCTCCTCCATCATCACCTTCTCTACCTTGGATAACTCTAGATATTCCAACGAGATAAATTTGATCGATGACCCTCACCCGATCAAGAACCCCAATGGGGTTGGGGAACGTGCAAAGAAGAATTTGCCCTTCCACTCATGAATAGAGGAATGGTCAGAGGAGAAGTTGGTGATGCCTTTTCGATGGGAGGCATACCACCAACCTCTACTCTGAAGATGCATCTTGATCTGAAAAATGCTTATTCATCTTCGCATGAAGAGGGACCCTCTTGACTAGAAGAAAATAAAAGAATCCAACTATCATCCACCAGGTATTAGGGACAAGTTGGGTGGGCGATACCACATGAGCAGTTCAACAAAAACTTTAAGGACCAGAAGTCTTAGGCTAGCTCTCAGAGCCTTCTTATACAAGACTATCATATTCCCTTAAGATGAAGTTATCTTGCCACAAATATTGGGCACTTCAAGGATTATCATTTTCAAGATCCCAAACTCCCCTTGGATCCACATGAGATCATTTTCCTCCAGGATAGACTAAAATGTGTCTGGATTATGATGATTCTCGAGAGTCTCCACAGTAGAACCCTCGGAAGCCTGAGCAGGCGACTCTGGATCAATGAGTCCCTACCCTGCTTAGTTTTTCAGAGGAGAAGCCATTGAAACAAATGTAGAAGAATAACTAAGGACAACAAAAAAGAACAACCCACTAGAAATCCTAAGCCAAGGGAAGAAGATAGTGTGACAGCTACTACAATGCTTCTCTATAGATAGAAGGAAGGATAGGTGGCACCCGTCTCTCCCATATCATCTATAACTCGTCTTCATAATGATAGTAATTCGATGGATGGTTTGATTAGCTTATGCATGTCGATATTCTGCGAGATACTGAAATGTCGTCTGGATCAACACCACCAAAACATCCAATCATCATGCTTAAGAATTTGTACACCATGATGCCCTCTTAGAAAAGACAGTAGTGCATGTCCCCCAAAAACATGTACATCCAATCGAATCCCCAAGTTGTAACCCCTAAGGAGAAACCATGACGTCAAGATATGCCTCAGCATGGCCACACCCCGAAGACTTCTATCTAAATCAGCCTCAGAGAATCAACCTATAGTTCTAGCATCAATCTACACACCAATACCATGGTGAGTGTAGAAGTATCTTATACTTCCTTCATCTGAGTCAAAAATGCCTCAGCCTTGGAAGTGGGAGGCAATTGACACATCCTAAAATGAACTATCCACCATTGCACTGGCGACCCTATAGCAATCTAACACGTGTCCTGAATTGTGGATGTTAGAGCATCTGTCTAGCCTCTGCCATGCAGATTTCTACAACTACCAAGGAGAACTCTAGAGTCTTCCATCTGCTAGATGATAAGTAGCCAGCCATCTTACTACTCTACCTCTTCTTCCACTCGACGAGATCTGTAATCTCAATAGACTCCAAAATGTGAAAGCTGTTATCCTTTAATAGCTGGAGCACGTCCCATGATCTCTACCTTTTGGCTACAACGCATGTTCAGAAAGATGACAGGTGCCCACCTTTATCTATAAAACTTAATTTTTCGGAGCCCTCTAGGTAAGAGATGTGAACTCTTACTTTACATACCTTCTCTCTGACGCTGGTTCCATACGAACTGAAATCTATCTCCTCTTTCACAAAACTCTGAGTAGCTCTAGCTCCATTTTTGAACTCTATCTTCCATATATCTTCTCTAAGCTTATATTTTCCATCCTTCACTCAAATTCATCTTACTTCATACTTGACTCCTCAGCTGAATCTTTGATAAGGGTTTGGATCTCTTCTGTTTGCTTCTATGAAAGATTGACTTAGGCATCAAAGGGTCCATCGCTAGAGAACCCTCCAGTGTAAAGACTCTCCTATCTTTGATGGTTTTGTAGGATCGAATCCGACATATAGGATTGATCAAGATCCAAGTGGTAGCATCCCACCCAAAGGTCTCATTTAGCCACTTCGCAACCACCTTCCTCTCCCTCTCTCTACTGCTCCAACTCAACGGCCCGAGCCAGCTCAACTCTCCGATGGCAACAATATATGTATGCACATATGTATGTAGGTACGTATTTATACACTTGTAGGCAAGGCCTCAAAAAGATTGTTCAATTTTCTTTCTGCTCGTAGAAGTTAGAATGGGCTTCATCTATGGCGCCAAAAGAAATTCTTTGTGCATCGTGGGTGGTGCAGAACCGTGTTCACTGTTCAGGTGATTGGTTCCCGCACGAGGCCGATGAAAAAAAAAAATTCACGTGTCACACCTCGGCTCCGCACCTGAATCAATCACCATAGATGATGCACGTAGTTCTGCACCATCTGCAGTACACAAAAAATTTCTCATAACGCCAAATCCTAAGGTGATGTAAGACTCGAAGCATTATCCAGTATACCAGCAGACATCCCGTTCCTTTCACAGGAAATATTTTGCCCTTCTTCCAAGGGGGTAACTATATTTAGACTCGTCTGGGTTACCTAGTCTTCCTGTTTTGAAGGAATCCGCAAGGTTTGGCGTGTTCAGCCAAGGGTAGGTGTAAAGAAGACAGAAAGGAGTTTGGTCGCATGGCCTACCGCGACCCCAGGAGTTGGAATCAACATTAACGTTGGACAGCGCCCTCTCAACCACCATTTCTCAACCTTTTTGTTTTTTTTTTATTTTTTTATTTTTTTGAATATAACAGTTACTCCATCTATTACAATATTTTTGAGTGAGATGCCAACTAAATATGCTGAGAGTTGTTTTTCTAAGAGTTGTTGGAAACCAATCATAATAGATGATGACTTAAACAAGTTCCATAATAGCGAATACATGTATTACATGGACACTTAACAACCACCGAATGAATTTATTATGAAGTTGTTGCAGTTAACATATAATTTTTTTATAAAAATAATGATGCAACAAATAACTGTTTAATTAGGATCTGGTGGGGATCCAACGGGATTTGGATTGAATTTTTTGCTGTATACGTAGACTGAAAAGTCTATTTAAACATGGTCCATGTCAATCCAATACCCCCCGGTCCAAATCTTTTGGTTATTTTTATGCTTACTATAGACCAACAGACCCACGAGCTAGAACTTTGGCTGTGACTTTAGTGGACTCCTAGAAGATGCAGGCTAGGTCAATTCGTGCAGGAATATTCAAACAAATCTTTAGGTGAGATTCTATCCTACTTCTCCCATTACTAGAAAATATTTAATCACACATTAATGCTATTAGGCAGTAGTTCCACCTCGCAAATTGATTATGAACCTAATACGATAAGTACCTTGAAAATACATGAATGGCTTAAAACCACATAGCATATTGCAACACCTTTCCAGCCTCTCATATATTAATGGTGTTTTTGGGGTAATGAGGAGATCAAAAAGACCACTCACAGTGTAATCACCAGGCCATGCAAAAAAACTGTACACAAAATATTCTTCGGCAAGTTGAAGGTTTTTTTTTTTTTTTTTCCCTTTTTTCCTCTTTCCAACTTCATGTCCTTGCTAACTTTATCGGGGCTCAATCAAATGCTTGGGGTAGTGGTGGGGCTTGAAGGGAAGGAAATTATCGGCTCTCTTATAAATGCTTGGAGAATTTGGTGGGTTCAAGAAAAATAATCTTCTTGCTTAAAATGTATCAGCTTTCTTGTGAATTGGGATAAAGCAAGAAAACTTATGGTTTGATCGTTTTGTCATCCTATTTCCGTCTCACACCATTGGGATGTATCAAGAGCAAGACTGAGCTCGAGAGATGGAAAAATGCTCGACTACAAAAAGGAAGAGCCGTCACAAAAGGAGGTTCTATTTAGGATGCTTTTGGGTATGCTTAAAAATCATGATATTTATTATTTAAAAATACTAATTAAGATTTTGTCGTGTGAGATATTTGGTTGTGCAATCTCACATTCAAAGTATCTAAAAATCATGAAATAGAATACTTCTACTTGGAGTAGAAATTTTCAAATTCTTGTTATTCCATTTTTATCATCATTTTTTTTTTTCTTTTTGAGTTTTCTCTACTTAACAACCAGCCACATCCTAAAATATCTAATTTTTATATATAAGATTTACATTTATAAAAATAATTGTGCTTTTTAAGCTTAAGATCTCCAAATACCGCATCAATATATAAGTATAATACTCTATTTGCAAAACGATATAAAACCTTTTAATCCCAAATTCATTTTACTACCACATGGAGCAAAACGTGAATCAGCCATAATATAATTGAACATCCAAAGATAACTGAGATGACTGAAAAATATGAGAAAGCTAATCTGGACTCCCAAAAAAGATAGCTCATGAGAAAATGTCCAACCAGAGAAAATCAATAATCTAAGGGATATCGTATAGAAGTACAACCATCATGCAGCACATGAATTTCACCCGAAAAACCAATGTAAAATGATAAATGTAGGACATGTAATATAAACTAATGATGCAAATTATGCTTATAATACACATTCTTATTTATATTGTTTGATGAGATCATAGCCATCCACCTAACACCATCAAAAGATGCTTTTTAGGCGAAGACCCAAGCTAATGCAAGGGGTCTGGGGTTATTCTTTCCAATTTGCATGACATGCAATTGAAATATCAACAATGAATGTAATCTCCTTTAAAAATTGGGAATGTCTGATAAAAACAAAGATGGAAGATTTGGTCCCATAGATTGGTTTTCTACAGGGAAAAAAAACAAAACATTCCATCCATTGAATCATTCAGCTTCTCTCTATGCTGGTGGAGAATACCAGGACTCAATCATCCCAACCGGATGGTTGTACATTGAAGTGCTCAGCCAATATACCAACCTGATCATTCCAGTCAGTAGCCTTTGTTTTTTCAGCATCATCTCCCCACCTAGTTGTTTGTAATCGTCAGCCCGACCAGTTTCCTCAACTTCATCATCATCACCCCACCCAGTTGGCTGGATATTGAAGTTATCACTACCCCATTCAACCTGAGGGTTTGCTCCCAATGAATCATTACCCCACTCGCCCTCGTTCTGGTGCCACTGATTCTGGGTTGGTGCATCTTCATCCCACTGGTCCACATTATTGGAGTATGACTCTGGGATATTTGGTCCACAGTCATATCCAGCATCTTCCTCGGGATAGTCTTGGCTTTCTAGGACAGGTAGGGAACAGCCCTGGTATGAATCATTGTCCACACAGTGCCTCAAGAGCTTACCCCAGTGTCTATCCTGCAGAAGGGAAATAAAGAAGAATTTGATTTTTATTATACAATTAAGGAAACTACAATAAGCTCCAAACTGAAAAGGATAAGCCAATAAGCCTATTCACATGATTAATTGGTCAAATGTAGCTTGTCATGACATCTGAAACCATATGACGGCTTGAATTAAAGCAGAACACTGACATCCATAACCAGGAAAAAAATTATCAATTAAAAAGACATGAGATTACCTCAATTTTTTGTGCATCCAAATCATTTTGTGTCATGTTATTTTATGAAAGTAATGAGATAGCTAAGCAGATATCATCAAAATAAAGATTTCTAGAATATCCTTCAACCTGATTACAATCAGCTGCATGTCAAGGAAGCTTCAAATACACTGCATAGATAACAAAAAGAGGAATGCCAGAGGTACGTGTATAGATATCTTCAACCTCCGCATGCTCTAACCTTGTCAAGTATCCTGTCGACTCAGTTACTAGTTCTTCATCCATCAGTTTTCTTCAACATTGCTGAGGCTTTTCTCCATGAGAACATCCCATCCTCAGTAGACCATTATCATTAGCGAGCAGGGAATGCCAAATGCTGAAGTCCACCAGTCATTGACATCTAATTAATCATTTCGATATTGTACAGGTCCAAAAACAGAGGATGATTTACAAGGTGATGGATTTAGCTTGCCACAGCTAAGGGCTCATCCACAAAGTCCTCAGGTTATTTTGTCTCATGCAATTAGATACTTGAGGTCTCTTGGCCTAAAAATATAAATTTTGGTAACAGTGGGTTCTAATTCAAAGATATTTGGCTGGCTTTGAGAAGATGTCCAGAAAAGGCTTCATGCTCGAGAGAACTCTGGAAAAGTGAGGAGAAAAGTGTCTCCAAGCAGTGGGTGATGGATGGCTGTGTTGATGATGAATGAGAGCGCAATCAAGTCAGTCATGCCCAGCTTTCCCCCCAAGTGACAGCTAAGGAGAAGCCCTAATTGTTGTTGCACCAGTCCATGCAACAACTGAAGGCCTACAACGTGTGTAGGTCAATGCTTCTCCAACATAGACTAGACTCGGATTACAAACATAGAAGCAATCTAACTTCACAAAAAATAACAACGTAGAAGCATTCTGACTTCACAATAAACTATTCCAATGCAATCCATCAAAACAGCACATGGTTATTCAATAAATTACTAAATCACTCCACCCATCTTTAGGACAAAGGAATACATTCACAATCAGCATTAAATTTACAACATTGCCAAATTTCCTTTACTTTTTTTTTTTTTTTTGCTCAGAATATAACACTGATGCAAGAATGAATATCAGCTCATGATCAAGGAAGCACGTCATAACATATGCATACATGCAAAAGCAACAAGAAGTGCAGTGGAACACTCATATCAAACATTTTAGATGAAAATCCAAGGTTTAAAATACCAAGAATCGATTCAGTATCAACCAAGGATGGAACAGCACACATCGTTGAAGATCAGCCAACAGAGAGTTTCAATGTGTATGCCAAACTCTGATAGGTTTTTTTATCGTGTTTTCTTGTTTATATTCATGTTTTTCCAAGAAATAATGTAGGGGTATCAAGTTAAGTGCCCTAGTCAAGTTTTTCTGTTTGTGCTGTAGTCATTAAAACACAGTAATATCACATTACGGTAGACAATGTACAACTTACAAAACATTTATAAGATACATGCTAAAATTAGCAATTGAAATGCAACCTATCTCAGAAGTTGTTCAATTATCTAATGTTATACCTATATTTCAACACATTAATTTTTTTATCTGGACCTAGTGCGTGACTAAACCCTACACGTGACTCCTAGGCTCTGGAGAGAGTCTGGTATCTTTCTTTTATATTTCCTTTCATTTTTTTCATCATAATCTTATTTTGTTTTACTTTCTTCTTTATTCCTTCGCATCTAGCTCTGTTTTGCCTATTTTCTTCCTAGTATCAATTCCTAATTGCTTCAACTGATATCTAAAACATTTTACCATCTTGCCATATACCTCCCTTCTCAGACCAATCGTTCAATGCCCTTCAAATTCTTTTGTATACTTGTTCTAGATTTCCATTCACTAGTTAAACCTTAGTTTCAGAATCTCTAGGTTTTTGCCACATCTATTATCAATTGGGTGTTGGATCCAACAATTATAGTTCAATTTATTAGAAATTCAGATCAAAACTAGAATTTCCATCAAACTGTAGGCTTCACCCTTGCATCCCAAGACCTTATAGACCCCTTCTATATGCCACCTTACAATGGTTAATAAAGAAAATGATAGTAAGGCCATGAATTTCAAAGATTCTGCAATGATGTTAGAAGAAAAGATGACATCTATTGATGATACATCAGAAGCTGAATTTCAGTTGGGAAAACTGTACTTTATGATCCTCCATCTGAAGAATAAGCTGGCAAACAAGATCCATTAAACTTTGAAGAAGTTGTCACCTAAAAAGAAATAAAAGTGGCTGATGTTTTTGTCATTCTAGGCAACATTATGAATGGCAAAGCTCACTTGAAATATTTATGATACTTGGGCTCATTCAAATCATGACCAGATTTATTTTTATCAAGCACAGTCATGTTCAATGGGATCACACTCCAAGTGGAATTCAAAACCTACTGATCCCCAGCAAGCCATCAAACAGAATATAATTATTGCAACTTTGACTTAAAGGAACTCGAAGCAAACCGAAGACTACAGGTAAAAATGATGTGGGTGAGAAACACATAATGCAGATTGTCACAGACAACAGGTCACTTTACAAAAGGGAAGAGGACATGATGAAATAAAAGCCACATTTGTGATGGACTTCACCTGCAACAAACTGCCATGATCTATTCAAAGATGTTGAGGAGTTGAGAAATGTAAAGGCAGTGGTGGAGCAAGGACAGGTCATTCCAAAGTTTGTCTACAATTATTACTGGGTCCTAGTACTAGTGCATTATTCTAGTGGAGATATATTGACACTTGTAGCGACTCAATTTGTCACTAATTGCATTGCCCTAGAAGAGACAACTTGACAAAAAGAGTGGGCTGATCCACATGTTCACTTCTCTAGATGACAATTCTAGCTTTGCTTTGAATCTGGAAGGAAGTAGTGGAGAGGATTGTCCATGGCCACACATTCTAGGAGGGCACACAAGATATGGTACATGCTGTGCATCCCCTGTATGTCATCCAAAGGAAAGTGGACAAAGGGGAGATCCCACACATCGGCAATCTACTCTGCATGACAGCTAAAATGAACACAATCATAGAGCAATGTCCCAGAAACTACATGACTTACTTGAACATTATGTACTCAAGGTGGACATGCAGATGGGCCAGATGTTACATTTAATTGGTATAGCAAAGAAAACTTAGTTGCTTGTATTTTCATTAATAGCTTTCAATTTTAAAACATTAGCTAAGTATTGTTGTCTAATCTTTTGCAGCATATTACTTGAACCTCTGCTTTCACTTTGCCAGCAACCTGGCCATCTGGGAGCCTTACATGATGACCATAAGGAAAGTATTGCAGAGGCTTGCCACAGATCTGGGAAAGCATCAAGAGCTATTGAGGAGGTAATATACATCCAATGTTTGTACACTAACTTTATTTTTTATCAACCACTGTTTTAAAGTTTCAACTTAATTTAGGTGAAGATGCTTAGGGATGCAAGTGGTAGCTTTAGGGATCAGTCCATAATAAACAGTAGAACATCCTCTACAAAATGTCAGGTACCGATGAACCAAAACTGAATTTGGGATATTTATGAAATGGCACTAAAAGAATGCCTTATGCATTATGTTTATATGCATTAAAACATGCAATTAAGGCTGAGGTATATCAAGCAGTAGAAGAAAAAAAGATCGGGAGGGAGACAACACTTTGAAGCCTTTTGATCCATGCAATCCCGGATTCCTACATGATGGTAGGGATCTCATGACTGCATAGTTAGAAAACCACAAGGACGATATATTCTGGATGAGCCTGGGGCCCCTCCTAGGCTGCTTATTCATATTGCACAGTAGGCCAGGGTGAGGATGCCGACCAGTGGACTCAAGAGCACTTGGTCAATGTAGCGAGTCATCAATGGTCGAAGGGTTAAGGTCAGAGCTGATATGATAAGAATCTCGATAGGGTGAGAGAATGAATATATTGTTACAGTCCACTGGTCGTTCTGATGCTGAGTTGACAAGTCAAGACGACAGTCAAACCATTGAGAAACATCAGGCCAACCAAGGAAGCAAGGCTACTCAGGTTAGCATTGGTAGATAAAAGACCTCAATGCATGATGATGGCAGCAAGATTTAGGAGCCTTCTAATTTTGTCCTACCTAGATCCTCAAAGAAGACTAGTGATGACTTACGATGACAATGCCAACAATGGGACCATTAATGCTGCAGGGACACAGGTGGGGTCACAACTTCTTGCACTTGCTTTTTTTACATGTGAGGCCAGATTTGATCATGCAACTCAGAATCAGGATCAAAGTGCCAAGCCATTCTTGTTCTATTGGAGGATCTCATTGGAGGCCAAGGAACAAAAGCAAAGGAGATGGTCTTGAGAGGAGACAAGCTATACATACAATATCCTTAGGGATAACAATCTTGGGATCAGTCATGTGATGTGGATAGCATCCCTAAGTCGGGTTGATGGGGTGGTCAAGTAGGGATGATCCCTTCTGTCCTACCAAGATGCATTCAAACAATACTTCCGATTCTTGGTCCATGTCCAATGCTCATAGTAACCTGTATGACAACCAATATACACAAGATGTACATCCTATGGATCACTCAGCATCCTGGGAATATTGACAACACTTCTATGTTCCTTTAGGCAAGTACAGCTAGAACTCCTGACAAGGCAGCATAGGTTCTATTGTCTTTGTTAGTGCCTATAGGGTTTAGTACTCTGCTTTTATACTGATCATAGAGGTGCACAATCCAATGCGATATAATTATGGTGCAAGTACCATCAATATTACTAGGCATACATGACATTGAAGCAACATCAAGGTTATTTCAAGCGGACAGGCAACAGGGAGCTGGTGATCAACGAGAATGTACATAAGCCTACCAGCCACTCACTCTTGCATTGAGGTATGAGGTTGTACAAAGAACTTGATGCTATTATTGATAGATATTATAAATAATATCTTCTTTTGTTGTTTATATGCATTTAAGATTCCAAGTTGCATGATTTGTGAGATATGTATGGTTCTAATTCTAACCTAACATGCACAGAAAATCATGGTTAATTGTAGTTAACTCGATATTGCCACTTCTTCTTTGCAAAGACATAGAAATTATACAAGAAACCTGGGGAAAAAAATCAAAATAAGAATTCAGAGGCCAAAAAATGTCATGCCAAGGGTGTTTGAGACATACCAATGCATACCCATCAAAATGCTTGGTTAGTTCGATGCTGTGAATGGCACATGCAGAACCCATCCTCAGTCGATTTGGGTCTAATCTTTAGTATTTTGGTCCTTTAAACAAGCCATACTAACTTGTGTCAATCCCCATCCCAGCCAATATCAATTGGTGGCAACCATTATCAACTAGGATGGCCCAATATGGAGGGGCCCCAAGTTCCAAGAGCATCCTAAGACCCAATAAGTCATCGGTGCAATCTAAGATGTCCGATATGGACCAATATGGACCAGTACATACTAAAGCTTAAACCATTGATCTTTACTAGTCCAGTGGCATACTCCATGCATTACATCTTTCTTCTAAATCTATTTTTCCTTCTATTGGTATTCGAAGCTTGAACCTCTATGAGCTACATCTAAAGCGCATCACATGTGCTGCACAAAGGGGTGTACATGGTTCAGGTCAGGTCACTTTAGAGTTATGTTTTGAAACTGAACCGACTTAAGTCAATTTCCAAAAACTGAAACCAAAGACAAATCAACTAGCTGTGAAAATGGGTTCCAACTAAACCCAAGAAATTCAATTTGGTTCAGTTCGGTTTATCAGGTTGCTGGGCTTAATGGGCTTCTACTAAATGGGCTGGCTAATGGGCTTTGCTAAATGGGCTTTCATCAAATTACCAAGAAGAAGAACAAAATCCAGCAAGAAAAAAGAAAAAGCATGAGAGACAGAAGCAAAACTTCACGGACATTGCCCATCAAGAAGAAGAAGACCACTAGTCAACGAAAACCAGCCGAAGAAAGAAGAAGACCCTTAACGAGCCACCCATCATCACCTCAATTTTATGCATACATGGATGAAGAAGAGACGGCGAAGGCTAAGAAGAAGCAAGGATTGTAGAACCAGTCCTTCTCCAGCGAGGAGGACAGCGGTCGTGACTTCCCATTGTCGCTCCCCACCAATTCCAACTTCCTACCAAAAAAATCAAGGCATAAGAGGCTCCAATTTCGAGCTAGAGACCCAAACATAAGATCAAAACACTTGTTTTTGTTTTTTTTTCCGATTCATTTACCTTCGATGGAGAGGTGTGGGATGATGGACAGGCGGCAGTGAGATAAAGTCTTTGGATTGACGTCGATAAATTCTTTGGATTGACATCGATAAGGAAAGAGTGGAGCCTCTTGAGGTTCATGTCACCATGGAGAGTGTGGAGGAACAGAACCATAAGACCCCTTGAAGGTAGCCTGAGCATTTCTCGAAGCTAATCTCTCGACTAGAGCAAAGAAGACAGGATCTTTGCCTGATTCATGGCAATCAGTGCCGGGGTTAGCTCCGAAGAATCCATAATTTGGCCAGAAGTGCTGGGAACCCCACAGTGGAGGCCTCTCGCACATCCTTTCCATGGGATTGAGAAAGAGAGGAGAGAACCGGAACACATTTCAACCCTAGCAGCACCCCCAACCAATCGCTACCCCAATAGCTGGGAGCCCTAATTTAGATCTGGACCGTTGATGTTTGATCAGAGAGATAGAATGTAAAAGGGTTGAAGGGCACGATTTATACTTGGTCCCACATCAACTATTTTCATTACACTCTCTTACTTTAAATGATATCCTCGCTACTGAGAGCGTTGCCAGCAGTGCCATTCGATGGGGTCATGTTATTGGGTTGGGTGCGACTAGTGCACCGGGCTGGCTCACCATTCCTAGTTAGCTAGTAGATATAAGAGCAACTCAGTCATATTTGTGGGTCTAGGTGCTACTGGTGCACCGGGCTACCTCACCCATTCCTAGTTAGCTAATAGATATGTGGGTCGACTTGGTTTAAACCCCTTTTTAAACTTGGATCAAAACCAAACCAACCCAACTTTTTCGGTTCTGAAAAATTTCAAACTGAAACCAAACCAGATGCGGAAAAGCTCATCCAAACCAAACCAAATAGATCAGTTCGAGTTCGGATTGGGTGCGTGATTCAGCTAGTTTTTTGCACATCCCTAGCTGTACAAGTTCTTTCAATAAAAAATGCAGTACACTATATTTTTCCAACAAAAGAATGAACATGTTTTCACTTCATTTGTTTGGCATATGCCGTATTGAGTTGCTATATATTCTTTTCCATATGTCTGCTACAGTGTTGCCTAAACAATAGGGTGTGTTTATATAAGATGGAACTTGCCTTCTAAAGACTCCAGATTCATCAAAGGAAGGCCAAAATTCAACACCATCCATGTTCAAATATTATATATGATCATGGACTTCTCAACCAAATATTTAGAAATCCAGGTTCATTGTCAAAGTTTCTAGAAAGTCGGTAAAACGATCTTTTTTTCTCGTGTTTTCAAACTGCAAGTGTTCTAGAAACACAAACCATTCGAGAGGTGATTTAAAATACTATTCAAAGCAATCCTCAAGTAGGAAGACCTTGCAAATAAGGATTTATAAAGCTAACACAAATAGTGATGAAAAGGCAGGATTGTTATAGTTATGGTTTGGGTGACTTAATATACCACTCATGCATTGTAATTGAACCTATATGTCAAGCAAAGGGCCATTTTCCAAGCAAAGTAGAATAAAAAAAAGGAGTTTTCAATATACCATTCGCAAAAGGTAAATCATAAATAACATAAACTAATAAAATCTATACAAAACATGCAACTAGATGGAGACATCATACATAGTAAATGTATAGTATAGTCATACTAGTCCAACTACGCAACCAATATGAGAAGAAACTACTAAATCACAAGTTGTTTGATCCAAAGTCTGCCATTTTGGTGCCAAGTACTGTACGGGTGGATTATCATTTGGTACAATATGGGTCTATAGGTATGGTACGCACCCCATATAGAAACACCTCTTGAGCTATTTTTCTCATCTTTTATCTCGGTACATCTCGTTACGCCTTGGTATGGATTGGTACAAGTAGATATGGGATGTGTACCAACCCAAATATGATTTTCTTATTGGTTTAGATGCGATACAGTATGGTACGCCCCAATCGGATGGTTTGAGGCAATACAACAGCCGCTTTGATCTCCAAAAATATAAAGACTAGTAGCATCTAAATATAGGTAATATGGTTTTTCTAGTGACTGCAAAAAGCTAGAAATGTTTGGGCTCCTGAAGAAGCTAATTATGACAATAAATGAAAAGAAATAGAACTAGTACCAGCATTAAACAAATTGGCAGCAAAGTGGTAGCTATATAACACAGCTCTAATTCAAGCAAGCACCACCAAAGAGATTGAGCAAATTATGGCAAACAGCTTTAACCTGATGCTTCCATAAATCATGCCAAGCATCTTGGCTCATGCTAGTTTAAAAAAAAACAAATATATATATATATATATATATATATATATATATATAGTCGACATGAAAAGGAAATGGAGAAATGTGCCACCACAGGGACATGGCTTAACTATGGATGTATTGTTAGGAGATTGTCTCATCAATAGAGTTAAGTGTCCAAAGCTATTTGCTGTGCATTAAACAAAGAAGCATTTAAGCAAGTATTTCATGATGCAGGATTGATTGTCACATGTAGTCTAACCACAAATACCAAAAAAAAAAAAAAATGAAGATGAGGAGGCTGGTTAAGATGCATCCATATATCTAGTCTACAAACCATTCTGACGAATCTAAGGTTCACACATGAATTATGCATTTTTTTAGCATTTTCTGTAGAGAAACATAAGAGATAGACATTGTGGACCATAATAAAAGAAGCAAAGCTAAATCTTTAAGAACAGCATGGGTTTCTCGAAGATAGATCTAGAAGTTCTAACACACAAATACATCAATTAGGAGATTAATACAAAAGGAAGCAGTCATATTAACTTAGAAAACGGCATCATAGGAACCTTGAGTCTGAAGAAAACAAGCATCTTGAAAATACTAAATGGTCAGGTGAGCCATACAATCATTCCTTAGAACCCATATTTGTTTGTAACTATGTATTATGTACATGCAAAACACGATTTGCATCGGGATCTATGGATGTTTCGAATCAGATGTATGATGAGTGGCACACTTTAAGATGTAATATAATGCAGAAGAAGATTATACTGTATAGTTCACCATAAAGAAGCACATGGCAACTGTTAAATCATTTAGGGCCTGTTTGGATATTCCTATAGGATTGGACTGAAATTCCAATAGGAATTGGACCGGTTGGCCCATCTATCTTGCATTTTCTAAGAGCCTATCCAAATCTAGCCCAGATCCTAGCCTTTGGGCTACATGAAGGAAAAAAAGCATAAAGGTCTTCTTTTTCTTCCCACGAGATTTGGGCTGAGTTGTGTTGATTGATACAAAGCCATGCTTAAATGGATAGCCCAATCAACTAATCATACAGGAATTTTAGCCCAGTCCAATAGGAATATCCAAATGGGCCTTTAAACTATATTCATTAATGGGAAAAAGGAGAGAACAAAAAAGGGAACTAATTAGCAAAACAAATCATCAAATTCTGGTAGCCAAAATGATGAGCAGTACCTTAGCAACGACATGTGGATTTCCAACAATAATTAGCAAGGATCTAGCACGAGTTATGGCAACATTAAACCTTCTAGGATTGCTGAGAAATCCCAAGTTGTGCACCCGGTCAAATTCATTATGCTTAACAGTTGACCTGACTGTAGATATGATTATTATTTCCCTTTCTTGCCCTTGAAATTGTTCAACACTACCCACCTTCAGATCTGGCATCTCAAGCAATTCAAGGGCTTTCTTTAACTTGAGTACTTGCTGACGGTATGGAGTAATAATTCCAATATCAGTCTCATCTACATCAGCATTCCTAATCAGTTTCCTGATAAGCTCTACTACTTTACTAGCCTCAATTCTATTAAACCAAGATGGATTACTACCCTCCCTCTCATCACATCCCTGAATTCCGAAAAAGAGAACAGGAAATGCTTCGTTTGGAAGACCCACTGAATCATAAATAGATGTTGCTTTCTCCTCTTTACAAGCAATCAATTCATTCTTGTAGAAAAGCCTTGAAGGGAGCTCCAAGATTGCTGGATGACAACGGTAGTTTCTTACCAGCTTCATCACATAGTTTTCATCACCAACTTCATAATATTTATATTCAAAAAGTCTTTCCAAGTATGATTTTCCCAAACCATAACTCTCAGCATCCTTTGAATAAATTATAGGTCCCAGCTGCATAGGATCACCAGCTAGCACAATGACAGTGTCTTGTATACATAAGTTCGATACAGGAACCATTGTCTCTGGCTCAGAGGCTTGACCAGCCTCATCCATGAAAATGTGGGAGAAGTGACCCTTCCGGATGCCTTCAGCATATAGCAGAGATGCACTCATGTAGGTTGATACAATGATCTTGTAACGCAATAAAGCCTTAAGTGGAGGGCATTTAAATACCATATCTTCAAAGAAGCACAAATGGATAAACTCAGGCTTGACATCTTCATAAGGACGGCTGGTTGCATTTAACCTAAATATGTCATTTTCTCGAACACCAACACCTTCACCAAGCAGCTTTTCCAAAATATGATCTGCTGCATTATTTGACGAGGCACAGACGAGAATCCGTGCTTTTCTCCTGGTTTTGTAGAGTTGTAGTATAGCCTCCACCAATGTGATTGTCTTACCAGTTCCCGGAGGTCCAAAGATGACATAAGGAGGAGCACCTTTACAGCCAAGTATCATTTCAACTGAACGCACTTGCTCCCTATTTAGAAGTGCATTCAGTGGCATAAACGATGAAGCTTTAATCATCCTTGCATGGGATGACTCACATGGAAAGAGCAACTCTGGCCCTAACTTTTCAGCAGCACAAACTGCCTGATATAACCTCCTTATATTCACCCTGTTGTATGTGAAGCTAACATTGTAAAGATCCTCATCTCGGTGACACCTGTGTAAGTCCTTATGAAATCGTAAAAATATTTCATCAGCCTCGACCCTGTGAATGTAACCCTGAAGAAAAAACAACCTATTCTGTCAAAATAAGTATTATACCCCAAAGAAGCCTTGAGTATTGCAGAAACTTAGAACACAGATATAAACCTGATAAGGACGGTTATCATTGTCTGAGCTGTCGGTTGCAAGCTGGGCAAATATGTAGTCCCCATAAACCAGTGAAGGCCTTCTCTCGGCCAATCCAGGAACCTCAAGAGACAAAAGCTGGTAACCCCTCTTTTTCATAGTCACGCACTCCATGTCATATGCTGTCATTTCTCGCTGCAAAAACAATTTAACAATTAGCAAGGCAACAAAATGGATCTTTAACCTTCGATTACAACTTCTGAGAATAAGAGTTATTTACCTCCAAATGAATTTCTTCCATGACAAGCAGTGTGCTGAAATATCTCTGATAGTTATTACTATTCAGTCCTTCTGTGATGACTTCAGGTAGCTGTTTATTTTCAACAATTTCACGGATGTCTTGGGGTATGGCAAACTGAGGAAGCTTATATTTAAATCCCTGTATACTTGCCCGAGATGGGCGTTGGCCTGCTACATATTGTTCATAATCAAATTTCTTTTTCCGGAAGGAACCTCTTGAATAGGGTTTATCAGAAAACAAAGACTGCGAAACTTTATCCTCTGCTAATAAAAAGGCCACCCTCTCAATTTTCTCATCACCCAGATCAAAATGGATAACTGATGTATGCAAGCCAATTTCTTTTGGTTTACATGACAGCCAAATCGTGAGATTCTGCCCAGGCTGAAGAACCCTATCCTCCAAATAAGTCAAACCCATAAAACTGTGCTTTGCATCCTCATCAGCATCATCAGATGGAGGTTCCATCAATGACAGAACATAGCTATCCTCAGGGTTTGAAGAGAATATCCTAACACTCCACAATTCTTTTGGATCGCCAGTGGTGTTTCTAATATTAATTGAATCTGCTGATGTTTCTCCTATGAGAGCAGACCGAGGTTTCCCACCAACAAAAGAGAAAGGAATTGTAATTACAACAGAACCTTCTTCAAGTGGATTGAAAGAGTGGAGGGATTCATCATCCTCAAAATCTAAGAACCCTACTTCTGGCTTTTCTCCAATTACTGAGTATTCTTCATCCCACTTGTTTTCACCAAGCGTACCCATTGTACAATGAACCTTCACTCAAGCACGTACCTACCCTGCATGATGCCCAAGGATCATTAGAATTCATCCTTTTTTTTTGCGCCCCATATTAGTACAACAACATTATAGAAGCAATGTCGCCTATTCTATCAAGGAAAAAAAAATTACTTTCATGCGCAACAATATCACTGACAAAGTACTCATGCAGAAAGGCCAATCAAGAAGTTTAATTGATAGCAAATTTAATGAAAATAGAAATGAGGATATCTATTCTAGTAGCAAAGTAACATCATCTCACACCATTGTTTTCCATTAGTGAATGTAGGTGGACTTAAAAGTAACTTCTTGAACAATAACATTAACAAGAAAAATAGAATATTCGCAAAAGATTCATTCCATACTAGAATATCAACAAATTCAGTAATATTAATAATAAATACAACATCTTCACCAATGTAATAATATGAAACCGCTTGCCATTATTTAATGAAAATAGGACCAGATCTATTTAATGAACAAAAACATCAACAAGCATTATTTAAAGGTATCAAAATGAAGGACATTTAAACAAACCTTAGTAGAAGTATGATGAGGATCCACAGATAGATCTGGACTGAAGCAGAAAATTCTTCAAGACTGCGGATTCTGTACTCCAAAAGCATATGATAAACGAGATGCGGGATCCCTTTAAAACAAGAAAAGGATGCAAATAAACACATCAACATTTTCTAAAAAACAACACTTCAACGTTGTATGCATCAATAATCATTAATACATATATCAACAATACCAGATAACCTTAACCCAGATCACAATTTATTCCGACGATGGGAGCCATTAAAAGTGAAGTAACCAAAAGTATAATAGAATTGATGAATATAAAGAAAATTGATATTAAACCAATACAACGATACAGAGCAACACTAGACCCAGTTCACCAACTCCCCCTCCAAAACCCCAAACTAGCAAAGAAAAAAGGGGGAAGAAAGGCCTACAAAGTCAGGAGAAACGGAAAAGCATCGAACTTTAGATGACATTCATAAACATCCACATCTTTACAGATATTTTTTAATCCATAAGATAGCGCTAAATGCCATTTAAAAATTACAAAAAACAATTTTAACCCAGATTTTACAATTTTATATCTTTTTTCGTTTCCGTGCTTTAGACCATTGAAACCATTTGAAATGGAGAAACAAAAGCATCAGAGAATTTACAAAAAAAATAATAAGAAAACTCACAAAAAGAAAATAAATGGCATCCTCTTTTAGATAGAAATCAAAGGCAACAAATATCCACATACATTTCCAAATGTCATAGTTTACAAAGAACAACCCTAACCCAGATACTAAAAATCCCATCTTTTCTAGACTTTGGATGACTAAAACCATTTATAATGGAGATAAACAAAATCATCAAGAATTTCAGAAAAAAATTAAAAAAAATCAGAAAAATGAGGAAAAAGTAAAAGGGAAGGATCAACGTCTAGATACATTGCGAAAACAATTATAGATTCATAAATATCTCAAACCATAACTAAAAACCTGAGGCCCCAACGAGACATAACAGAAAACAGACTCAATCCAGACCCCCAAAATCTTTTCTTTCCCCTGTAGCTTAGACTGTAACCAACTAAAACCGACAGCAAAAAACCCAAATTCTCAAAATTAGCAACTAAGAATGCGTGACAACTTTAGGAAACGAAGAAACAAGCACCTTCCGATCAACGAACAAAACGGATTCCCTACGCCCAATGGAAATTGAGATCAAACTATAGATGGTGAAGAGCGACAACCGGAACCTCGTGGCCCAATCTATCGGCAACGGGGATCAAGCGACTGCTTCCACTAAGAGAAGAAGAGAAAAGGGGGGCTTGTGGGGCTATTTTGGGATCCGCAGGTTGAACGAAGCTATAAGAGTAGGGAAGGAAAGCGAGCGAGGGAATATAGAGAGAGTCCGCGGTGCCTCGCTCTACATATACCAAAAGCGGCCTCACGTCTGGGTTCGGGTTGTATCTTTCACACGAAAGAATGATTCCCTTCTTTCGCGATTTCGACCGTTGGATGGTTTATTTGCCGCTTCCACATCTGTGCAGACCACGAAGGAAAGAATGACATGCTTTGACATTTTAGCAAGTCAAGATCCAACGGTTGGCGTTGCGAAATAAGATAAATCATATTTTGCGTGAAACATACAACCTGAACCCCTCACGTTTTTTCCTCCAGTTCTCTCCTTCTCTCTCTCATATGCGATTTCTACATCAACCCAAACATAGAACAGATAATTGGACCAATGATAGTACTACACGTATTACATACTTTCATGATTAGTTCTTGGACTCCATGAGAAGCTGCCTTTGGTGTTTACGCGCAAGTGCCGTATTGTCACCACATAAACATGATGTGCAATCACAAACGTCTGGCAAGCCAAACTTTCCTCCAGCGGTATGCTTTATTTCTATTAGGAAAATTTTATGCACAATCACAATCGTAACAAACACTTTTATCTCGCAGGCTACCATTGCTTGTATAAAATACTGCTTTTGTACAGACTGGAAACAATTTAAACATTTATATTATATTTATAATATGTAAAAATATATTATATTATATATATATTTTTATATAAAATTAAATATATATATATATATATATGAGGTAGATTAGGTTTTGGTCGATCGGATTTTAGTCTATATCCGTTCGACTCTCCAGTCATTGGATCAGCACGCATCTCCAAATTTTCTAAAAAGCAAACGAAGGACTTCTCTCGCATGTTAGCTAATCTGGCATTATTTAAAAAAAAAAAAAGATGCGACGGAGAAAGCACGCATTACTGTGACGTGATGCCACCCCCTTCCATTATGCTACAGTGCTGAAGGCGCCTTCATGAACCATGAAGACACCTTCATTCACCATTATAAAAAAAATCGGCGGAGAGATGCGCCACCCCGCACCCACTCCCTCTGGTCCAACAAGACAAGAACATCCCAAACAAAGTCCAAACGGCGAAGATACGTATGAGCAAAGTCCGAAGTAGGTGGCACGGCCTATGGAGTATGATGGATCGATGAAGGCCGGCAGCGATGCAGCCAAGCCCGCGGACATGCGCGTCTCACCTATATGGAGCATGTAAGTGCCTACATGTGAATTGTAGGCACTCACAATTTACATGTAGCACCTACAATTAAATTGTAGGCGCCTACATTTCATATGTAGGTGTTACATGCTCCTAGGCGAGACGTCGCACGTCCACCGGACCTGGCTGCATCACCATCGGCCTCCGTCGTCTCGCTGGTGGCCTCCACATGTAGGCCCTATATGAATGTAGGCCTACATATGAATTGTAGGTGCCTACAATTCAATTGTAGGCACCTATAATTTACATGTAGGTGCCTACATGCTCCTAGGCGAGGAGCTCACGCATCCGTCGGGCTTGGCTGCATCGCGGCCGGTGGAAGCCTCCGAATATAGGCACCTATATGACGTCTACAATTGAATTGTAAATGCCTACAATTGAATTGTAGATGCCTACATCAATTGTAGGCACCTACAATTCACATGTAAGCGCCTATAATTCACATGTAGGTACTACATACTTCTAGATGAGGCACTCGTACATCCATCGGGCCTGACTGCTCGCCGACGGTCTCCGTCAGTGGCTTCCTCCATATGTAGGTGCCTACATGAATTGTAGGTGCATACATGCGAATTATAGGCGCCTACAATTCATATGTAGGCGTCTACAATTCACATGTAGGTACTACATGCTCCTAGACGAGACATCGCGCATTCGCCGGACCTGACAGGACTGCCACTGGCCTCGCCATCCTGCCAGCAGCCTCCTCCACATGTAAGCACCTACATGAATTGTAAGCACCTATATGCGATTATAGGTGCCTACAATTGCCTACATGAATTGTAGGCACCTACAATTGAATTGTAGATGCCTACATCAATTGTAAGCATCTACAATTCACATGTAGGTGCTACATACTCCTTGGTGAGGGCTCGCACATCCGTCGAGTCTGGCTACTCCATCGGCAGCCTCCTCTATATGTAGGCACTTACATAAATTGTAGGCATCTACATGTGAATTGTAGTGTCTACAATTCAAATGTAATGACTATAATTCATATATAGGCACTACATACTCTTAGGTGAGTGCTACATTCGTCGGGTCTGGCTCCATCGCCGCTGGCCTCCCCATCCTACTGACGGCCTCCTCTGCACGTAGGCACCTATATGAATTATAGGCACCTACATGTGAATGTGAATTGAATTATAAGCACCTACATTCACATATAAATGCCTACATGCAATGAAGAGAGGAGGCACCCGAAAGCACTTTCATGAATCCTTCAGCTTCCTTCATAAATCTTTCCAGCTTCCTTTGTCAATCTCTCTGATTTTAGGCTTAAATTTTTTGATTTATTAATCATATTCTGTGAATGAAGAAAGAGGAAGAAGAGGATGCAGATCCTCTATTCCATGGAGATAAAAAAATGTTCACGAAGACTAAAGGCGCCCATGCACAACTCTGAAAGCTGTCCGAAATCTGTCATGATGATAGATGATAGCAGTTTGCATAATAAAGTATCAATAAATAAAAATTTTTCAAGATAAACACCATAGATCTCATAAAAATTCCATTAAAATCATAACACGGGCTCTTCGGGTGGGGTCATAATTTGGGTCTTTGCGTAGAAACCAAAACTATGAATAATAAATGCAAACTTCGTATCAATAAATAAAATTTTTTAGGATAAACAAGAATTTGAGGTTCAAAAGTTGAGTGATCCAATGGCCATCTAGGATAAAATACAAAAAAGGATGATAAAAACTAAGTCCTACCCAAATAAATATAAACTATCTAAAAATAAACATAAACTCTAAATAATAAATAAAAATTTAAATAATAAATAAAACTCAAATATAAATAAAAAATATGAATAATAAACTTAAAATATCGATAAACAAAAATACCTCAGGATAAACACAAACTCATCGAGTGGTCCTAGTCCACCAAATAAACAACAAGAGAAGAAGGAGGATAATCATTAAGTCCTGCAGAAATAAATACAAACTATCAGAGGATAAGAATAAACTCTAAATAATAAATACAAACTCCAAATAATAAACACAAACTCCAACTGGAGCCAATCAGATTTGTGTTTATCTTGAAAAATTTTATTTATCGATATAGAGTTTGCATTTATTATTTGTAATTTCTGTTTATCTACACAGAGTTACTCTGTGTTTATTATTATAATTTTTATTTATTATTTAGAGTTTGTATTTATTCTCTATAGTTTATATTTATTTTCATAGACTTAATGTTTATCCTTCTTTCTTCCTCTCTTATTGTTGCTTATCGTGGATGGACCTAAGATCACTTAACTTTTGAACTTTGAATTTATGTTTATTCTGAAAAATTTCTATTTATCAGCATAAATTTGATTTATTATTCATAGTTTTTATTTATCTGCACAGAGTTTTATTTATTCGCAGTCTATTTGTGTTTATTATTTATAGTTTCTGTTTGTTATTTAGAGTTTGATTTATCCTTCGATAATTTATGTTTATTTTAACAGGACCTGTATTTATCCTCTTCTTTTATTGTTTATTATAAATGGAGTGTTTATCCTATCTTAGATTATTTGCAGTTTGTGTTTATCCTCTCAATATAAACACAAACAATGAGAAACAATAGCAATGAGAATACAAATTTTTGAATGTAATTCATAAAAAATATTCATTAACGGCTGGTGGGGGCTAGAGGAGAGGAGATCGCGGTCGCAGGGTGAAAAACTCGGCTTAGGAGGAGTTGAGATGGTGACTGTAGGAGAGAGAGAAGAAGAGAGGAGGCACGAGTTGGGGGGTTATCGAAAGACAGCGATTGTGGGTGGGGGGAGAAGCAGAAGAGAGGAGGCACGGGTGGGAGGGTTACCGAAAGATGGCGACGTGGGTGGGGGGCAGAGAGAGCAGAAGAGAGGAGACGGTGGGGGTTTACCGAAAGATGGAGGCAGAGGAGACAATGATGGTCGCACACGCTGCCTTACGTCATATCATGTCCCATTGAATGCTATTTTTTTTTTAACACGCCAGCTCAGCAACGCCCTCTGAACTCTTTCGTTAGCTTATAAAAAAAAGCTCTGAGATGCGCATTGATCCAATAGAGGGTGATTCGATCGGATGGGAGCTAGGATCCGATCGACTGGAATCTCATAGCTCCTAGCACCCATTCGATCAGATCACCCTCTATTGGATTGACATATGAAGAACCAGATCTAGGTTTCAGGTTAGATCTTGAATTTTTTTAAGATCAGCAGCGGAAGACTAAAATAAATCAAAATTTATCTTATAAAATTAGAGAATCTCTAGATCTAAATCCTATTACATAATTATTACATAGCATTAAATCAAAAATTAAAATATAAAGAGCAGGAACTACATGTTGATCATATCAATATTTTCTATACTACATCTAATATATATAATATAATAGATCAGATCTATTACCTTGCAAGTTAGACATTCTAACTTTGTTGATCCAGATTGAAGATGATGTTGCAAGCTGCACATGTGTTCATCTCTATGAGTCATCCACATGAGCTCACAAATCACAATCAGAAGTCCTGGTCCAGAAAATCAGCACAGTATGCTAGTACTATGCTGATACTTCTTCGATGGTCGATCAGATGCCTCTTCTTCTTGATTTGGTCTCTTCCAAAGATAAAAATAGAAGAAAGAATTTTAGATGTGAGACACTCTCAAAAAACTCACAGATGGAGGAAGAAAAGAGGTGAACTCAGCAACCCTAAAAGAAAACCTTCTTTTCTTCTCTTGCTCTAACCCAGACACTTAGTTTTGTGTCTATTATATCTCTACACCCCAACACTCTTTCTCCCTGATTTTCACGCCCCAAAGGTCTCTCAATTCTCTATAATTTATAAAAATTTCAAGAAAAATTCATCTTAAATCAAGAGATATAAGAATCCTTTCTTGGACAAATACCTAGTCAAGAAAATTCAAACAGGGTAAGACAAGGGGTGCCCAACTCTGGATGCCCCTCCTTCTTTTTTCCATGGACACCAGCAAAGATTACAATATATGCCATAAAACCATAAAAATTTAAAAAAAATCTAGGTAAAATCAGTGCCATAAGAAAGAGTTTTGTTTCCTAAAATTCAATCTCATAGAATTTGAAATCCAAACTAATTCCTACTTTGACTTAGTCCACAACCACATTTCATATAAGAGAGAAGAGTGAAAAGCTTTGGGCATCGTGAAAGCCTGGAGAGAAGGTTTTGTCGCATAAAATAAGAGAGAGTGGGCGTGGGGGCTAAGCTGGTGCAAGTGGAATCCTAGTCTTACTAGGTTCAATCTATGACTTGTTCAAATTTGTTTCTCAAACCAAATCAAATCAAAACCAAATCAACTAATTAAAATAGGTCTTAACCAACTAAAATCTAATTTAATTAGATTAAATTAATTTAAATCTAATTAATTTTTTAATCAAATTAAAAATTAAGTTGACCCAAGTCCTAATTGAACTAGGACTAATTTTTTCTTGCACTTGGCTTATCCAATAAACCAATTGGACTTGATCCAATCAAGCTCAAACCAAATCTAATTAAATTATATTTAATTAGACTTAATCTCAACTCATTGACTTAATCAAATTAAGCCAATTAGCAATCGAATTGCTAATCGATCCTCCTGCAACACTTGCAC